>NW_006399946.1:3413345-3424860 GCF_000299155.1 Elephantulus edwardii
GGCACAGGATAGAGCAGAGTTTAGGGCTGTTGTACATAGGGTCGGTATGAGTCACAGGCGACTCGACAGCACATAACAACAACAACATCTCTAATTATTGCAACTTAAGGCTTGAATATGGTTTTCTGTTCTTTCTGCTTGAGAAATATTGAGTGATTCCTTTATAATCTCCAAGTGCAGCTTTTTATATGTTCAATGATAATTTACTTTGTCTTCTTGAGCTGCAGTTTGGAATTTTCTTTATAGCTCCTTTCTTGCAGTACCTCTTCCTTTTGTTTTGGCTTCTTGATGCTTTAGTACAATTTTCAGGGTCTCTTGTGACATCTATTTTTATTATTTCTTTCTCCTCTGTAATTACCTTTTGCTCTTTTCATAGATAATATCCTTGATGTCAATCACAATACATCTAGTCATCAATTGTTGGTGTTAAATCTATTCTTAACGTGATTTTTAAAATTCAGACGGGATAGATTCAAGGTCATAGCTTGGTTCGTGTGGACTTGTTGTAATTTCCTTCAGTCTCAATTTGAACATGCACAAGAGTAATTGATTATCTGGTTTTGATTGATGATATTGAGCTTCTCCAATAATTCTTTCCAATAATTCCTATTCAATCAATCAGATGAAGCCCATGTGTAGTCATTAGTAGTTTTTTTAGTAGTCATGTAGTGTTTTTGGAAAAAGGAATTTGAGATCAATAAATTACAGAACTTATAAAATTCAACCATTTTATTTCCAGCCTCATTTCTGTCACCAAGTCCATACTTTCTCACTGTCACTTCATCTTCACTGTTTCAAACTTTTACCTTATAGTAACCAATTATGATTAATGCATTTTGATTGTATGTTTGGTCAATTTCAGATTGCAAAATTTGGTAAAAATCTTCAATTTCCTCCTATTTGGCTTTAGCAGCTAGTACATTTATTTGCATAATACTTTTATTTATAAGTCTTCCTTGTGTATGTATAGATTGTATCCTATCACTCACAAGATAATACTTCAGGATAAAATTTGAAATTGACTTTTTAACTATTAATTCAACAGCTTCTTCTTTCGTTTTTCATTCACAGCATAGTATACCTTGAGATTACCTGATTCAAAGTGGCCAATGCAAGTTCATCTTACCTCACTAATGCTTAGAGAGTCAATGTTCATTCATTCAATTTCATTTTTTACAACTTCAAGTTTTTCTGCATTCATATTACATACATTCCACATTCCAATTATTTAAGGATGTTTGTGTTTGCTGCTTCTCATTTTGATTGGCATCTGATGTAGTCTCTAGTCTCTTCTTCTTAATGTGGCCCACTGCTGCAGTCATCATGTCTATTCACTTGGTTGAAGGTCTTCCTCTGTTTTGATGTCCCTCAAACTTTCCAAACGTGATGTCCCTCTCCAAGGAATAAAGTCTCGTACTTATATGCCCAAAGAATGTGAGACGAAGCTTTGCCATTTTTACCTCCAATAATTACTCTGGTTGCACCTTCTCCAAGATTTATCTGTTTGTTCTTTTGACAGTCCATGGAAACTTCAGCACTCATCTCCAAGACCACAGTTCAAAGGCATCAATTCTTCTGTCATTCTTATTCATAATAGAGTGATCAGAGGCATAGCAAGTGAATAAAAAGACCATGGCCTGAATCAGGCATACCTTTGTCCTTACACTGACATCACTACTTCTCAATACTTTGGAAAGGCCCCTGACTGCAGACTTTCTTAATGCAATACATCTCCTAATCTCTTGACTGCTGCTATAAAGTATATTGATTGTAGATCCATGTATAATTAAATCCTTGATAATCTCAATCTTTACCAACATGCAAATCATTCTCCAATACAACATGTTGACAGATAAGTGTTGTGCCTCTAATAGCAATCGGGCATACTAAAATCAAAAGTCCTTAAGAAAGAGGATGTTTGTTTAAGAACTGAAGTCCACCTTATCCAAATCACACTATTACCAATTACTTTGTACCATGTTTGGGATTTGAATATAGAATAAGGAAGACCAAAGAAGAATTCATGATTTTGAATTGTCATGTTGGAGAAGCGCACTGAATACCTTGTGGATAACCCAAAGAACAAACAAACCTGTCATGGAGAAAGTGTAATGAAGGTGTTCCTTATAAGCAAGGCCTCTCATACTTTGACCCAGAAGGTGCCAGGTTTTCAAAAAAGACATTATGCTGGGAAAGGAACAGGGTCAGAGAAAGAGAAGAAAATCTTTAAGGAGATGAGTTAACATGTTGTTGTTGTTGTTATGTGCCGTCGAGTCGTTTGCGACTCATAGCGACCCTATGTACAACAGCCCCAAACCCTGCTCTATCCTTTGCCAATCGCATTGCCTCTGACACACCCATCCCAATTATCCCAGTCACTGAATCAATCCACCTCATAGAGGGTCTTACCCTCCTGCGCTGTCCCTCTACTCTACCCAGAATGATGTCCCTCTCCAAAGACCTGTCTCTCCTTGCAACATGTCCAAAGTATGTCAGACAAAGCCCCAGAATCATTGCCTCCAAGGAGTAGCCTGGTTTAACCCTCTCTAGGATGAATCTGTTTTCTTGGCAGTCCATGGTACATTCAATACTCTTCTCCAGCACCACAGCTCAAAGGCGTCAATTCTCCTTCTGTCCTCCCTAATCATTGTCCAGCTCTCTGATGCATAACAAGTGATTGCAAAGACCATGTCCTGTATCAGGTGCACCTTCGTCTCCAAAGAGACACTGTTGCTCTTGAGTACTTTAGAGAGGTCCCTAACAGCAGACTTTCCCATCACAATACGTTTTTTGGTAAGATGGATTCAATAATGTATACTGCACTGAAACAGAGGAGGGAGAAAACTGTTTAAAAGAGATATATGACTAGGTACTTCTGTCATCACAGGAGTCTAGAGCGAGAGCTACATGGTGGAGGGGACCTGGGGGAGGGTTTGTAAAACAATGAAAGAATCCTTTCTTTTACTTTTCCATGATTTTTGACTCATGTACTTATAACTTGTTAGTCAAATTTGTGTCTTCTAGGTTGCAACCCCCCCATGATACATCTTCAAGGATATGAACATGGACGGCCAAGCACAATCAATAAGAGTGCATCTAATTTCCAAAATCAATCTCCATAATAGTCTATGTGTTTCCTACTGCCAAAGGGGCCCTTTAGAGTAGTGAGAGAAGATCTTCACCCTGAAACCCACAGCGTCCCTTTTCAGCAGGAAGTAGCTAAGAGAATACGCCATCCCCTTTTCCTTATGAATCAGGGTAAAGTCTCTCTCAGGGAGGAGTGATAGGGAATGGCAAAGGACACACCGACAAAGGAGATTAATCAGAACTGACTTTGACAGGCTCTGTGGCAATTGGACAATTAAAATAGACATTCGGATGGCGGGGAAGAACAAACTGGGGAGGAGGGTGGTGAGAATGGTGCGGCAATGAAGGAGTGAAAGCCCAGAATCCCTGTGAATGTTCATTGAAACTAATAAAATTTAATAATAATTTAAAAAAAGAAGAATACGTTTTTTGATTTCCTGGCTACTGGTACCAAGAGTGTTGACATAGTGATTGCAATAACAGACTACACAGTGGTAGAGATACTGACAATGGAGCAGAATAGAGCCAGATTCATTGTTAATAAAGTTCTTATATGTCTTAGTGAACTCAGTGCCACCTAACACAATAATAGCAACATTCTTCCTGGCTTTTTTCCTAGGAGAGAGATAGGTATGTTGGAGACAATGAGTTTGGCACAGGATAGAGCATGGCTCAGAGCTATTGTACATAGGGTTGCTATGTGACTCAACAGCACTTAACAACACCTAGTTCCCCAACAACCATCTCCTCCTGGCTTTTGAATGACTTTTTACTTTCTTCATGTGCAATGACTTTTATGATATTTTACAACTCATTTGATCTGTAGTCATTAATGTTTAATGCATCAAGTCTTTTTTTACATTATCTCTAAATTCAGGTTGATAAAATATACTTGAAAATGCATTTCTGCCTTTGAGGACTTGCTATAATTTTCTTCACTATTTCTGTCCACAAATGTAGTTTATTTCATTCTTATATATTCCCTCTGGTGAGGTTCAGTTTCACATGTACAGTGACTATTAAAAAAAGTATTTGCAATAAACAAGTCATCGGTCATTAAAAATTACAGCATCTCATCTCCAATCTTGTTTTTCTCACTGACATCTTATTTTATGATATTAGACATTCCATGTCCCAAGGATGTGGAATTTGTGATAAATCTGATTTAGGATAAGAAGCCACCCATTTCAAATCCAGGAGAAAATGTTACAGGTTGAGAAAACTGTGAAAGTAGATGTATGCTATTTAAAAATTCTGTTAACTCATAAATAATAATAATTACTATTTGTGTAATAGTTTTCTGTTTTGTTGAAAATTCTTATTTTTTTCAAGTGATCAAAAAATCCTGTAACTTGATTTACATTAAGTCCTAAAAGTCTGGACAATATGGATTTCTTTTACAGAGGTAAAAACAGACAAAAAAGGCATCAAGGCCAAGTTAGTTGCAAACTGTGCCCAGAGTCATACTGTATCTTCGTTGACACACTTAGCAAAGTATTAGTGGTACTTTGCTTATGTGAGGAAGCCAAGTACAGAGCCTCAACTTCCCACCTCAAACAGGATGTACTCTCCTCTCTGATCAAGTGTCTGATCAAGTGTTCCTGCTACATTTCTGCTGCTAGCTTCATTTCTAGAAACAGAGGCTGTGGGAGAATCCCAAAGCAGATTTACCACAGAATTCACTCAGTGGCAGAAAGTAGAGGAAGCAGGATTTGGCAGGGGAGAAATCAAACAGACACGCTTGCACCAGTGCTCAGCAATAGGAGCTTTGAAGCTACAATGAGCCTTCAGAGTTTTACGCTATTTCTACTATATCCATCATTTCAGCTATTGCACCTCTATTTTGAATAACTACTGTGCTTAGAGTGCGTAGAAGGAAAGGTTATGTAAATCAATGCTTGAACTACAAACAACATCCAGAGAAGGATGCAGCTACGGACTGTCATTAGACAACATCTCTTGTCATGTGTGGTGTCTTTTTCTAACAGATGATCTCAGTGACACAACTGTTTCTACCACACAGTTTATAAGACATCTTGACACAGAGGAAGTTTGTCTGAACAGCAACAAAGTAAAAAGAAAATCCTCAAGGAACCATGAATATCTTTCCCAGTTAAGAAAAAGATATAAGGGAAAGATTATTATCACTTACCTATTGAGATCTGAAAACAACTAGTCCACAACTGTGCTGCAAGCCCAAAGACCGTGTTGTTGGCATTCTGGCAGCTCGAATCCACCAGCCTCTCCACAAAAAAAAAGTATATAGTATTTTCTCCAGCAGTTTTTCCACAGATGTAATCGATCTGATTCATATGCATACCATCAGGTGAAATCCATTTGTATAACCTGTGTTTATCTTTCTTATAAAACTTATTTGCAATGAATAAGTCATTCATTGTACAAAATTCAATCATTCTATCTCCAGCTTCATTTCTGTCACCAAGTCGATGTTTTCCAACTACTGATTCTTCTTCTTTGTCCCAAACCTTTGCATTCCAGTCACCCATTATTATCAATGCATCTTGATTGCATGTTCGATCTATCTCTGACTGTAAAAATTGGTAGAAATAATCTATTTCTTCTTCTTTGGCTATGGTTGTTGGTGCATATATCTGAATGACAGTGGTATTCACTGGACTTCCTTGTAAGCGTATGGATATAATCCTGTCACTCACAAGGTTGTACTTCAAGATGGATCTAGAAATTACTTTTTTAACTATGGAAACAACCCAATTTTTTCTCACCTTTTCATCTCCAGAGTAGCATATCATATGATCATCTGACTCGAAATGCCCCATGGCGCTCCATCTCATCTCTCCAATGCCTAGTATGTCAATATTTATGCTTTCCATTTCTTTCTTAACAATTTCTAATTTCCCTATATTCATGGTTCTCACATTCCATGTCTCAATCACTAGCGTCTGCTTACAATTGTTCCTCTTCCTTTGTATTTCCACACTTGAAAGTTCTACCTAGGTTGCCCTTTCTGTTGGTCTACGTGTGTTCTTTTGTACATAGATGGTATACCAATTGACATATTTCTGCTAACAGATGCTGCCCTGGATGTGCTCACCAAGTTGTGCCAAGAAATCTGGAGAACTTGGCCACTTGGCCAACTGACTGGAAGAGATCTATATTTGTTCCCATCTCAAAGAAGGGTGACTCAGCGGAGTGTGGAAACTACAGAACAATATCATTGATTTCACATGCAAGTAAGATTCTACTGAAAATTATCCAAAAACGATTAGAACAGCACATCAGCATAGAACTGTCAGAAGTCCAGGCTGGGTTTAAAAGGGGTCGTGGTACTAGGGATATTGTAGCTAATGTTAGATGGATCTTAGCTGACAGCAGGGAATACCAGATGAATGTACATCTGTGTTTCATTGATTATGCAAAGGGGTTTGACCGTGTGGATCATAACAAACTGTGGCTGTCTCTGAGAAGCATGGGAATCCCAGAACATTTAATCATGCTAATGCAAAACCTATACTTGAACCACGAGGCAGTCATCAGAACAGAACAGGGTAACACTGCATGGTTCAAATATAGGAAGGGTGTACTCCAGGGATGTGTCCTGTCTCCATACCTTTTCAACCTGTATGCAGAGCAGATGATCCGAGAGGCTGGGCTCTATGAGGAGAAGTGTAGCATCAGGATTGGTGGAAGATCTATTAACAATCTGCGTTATGCAGATGACACAACACTGCTTGCTGTAACTGAGGAGGACCTGAAGCTCTTGCTGCAGAGGGTCAAGGACTGCAGCCTTCAGTATGGACTAAGGCTCAATGTCAAAAAGACAAAGATTCTCACCACTGTACCGACTGGCAGCATCAGGATGGATGGTGGAGAGATTGAGACTGTTCACAGCTTCAGTTTGCTCGGCTCCACGGTCAACACTCTTGGCACCAGCAGCCAGGAAATCAAAAAACATATTGCTATGGGAAAGTCTGTGGTTAGGGACCTCTCTAAAGTACTCAAGAGCAACAATGTGTCTCTGGAGACTAAGGTGCGTCTGATACAGACCATGGTCTTTGCAATCACTTGTTATGCATCAGAGAGTTAGACAATGACTGGGGAGGTTAGAAGTAGAATTGATGCCTTTGAGATATGGTGCTGGAGAAGAGTATTGAATGTACCATTGACTGCCAAGAAAACAAACAGATTCATCCTGGAGAGGGTTAAACGAGGCTACACCTTGGAGGCAAAGATTCTGGGGCTTCGTCTGACATACTTTGGACATGTTGTAAGGTTGGACAGGTCCTTGGAGAGGGACATCATTCTTGAGAGGGTGGAGGGACAGAGCAGGAGGGGAAGACCCTCTATGAGGTGGATTGATTCAGTGACTGGGGTAATCGGCTGGGTATGTCAGAGGCAGTGCAATTGGCACAGGATAGTGCAGGGTTTAGGGTTGTTGTACATAGGGTCGCTATGAGTCACAAGAGACTCGACAGCACATAACAACAGCAACAACAACAACATATAGTATCTTATCATAATGACATACAACCTCAGAAACCTAATGGAGAGTCACTCTTGATGGAGTAGGAACTGACTTGATGGCAATGAATGAACATAGAAAGATATTGTTTCATTCATTCAACTCACAATTTAAGTATCTGACCAAGGTCTCTTTGCAAGAAAGACTAATCCCAGACTTTCTCCTGAAAACCACATTATCATATTCTCATGCCAACTGAACTCTTTTTCCAGGAAGAATTTATAAAATACCAGAGAGAAAGAGAACAAATAATAAGTTGGGGGACTTTTCTTCCCTATGTTGAAAAAATGTTTCCATGTCTTTTGAAAAGTCCCAATTCCTAATGGTTAGCCTTCACTGTGCATTTTGGCAACCTATAGGTGACCTTTATTTCTGAATTCTGTTAATACCAACTCCTCCTGTTGTCCATTTGTTCATTCTAACAGCAGAAATTACTTCTGTCTTGTTGATATAGTATGTGTTTGTAGATATCTATTTGTTTGTAGGTAGCTTCACCATCACTTTTGACTTCTTAGCTCTCTTATAATCTCAAGCAAAAATATTATCTCTATTATATTTCCAAAGCCAAAGTGAAATTCCACTTCACTCACCTACACCCTCTAGAGCAGCAATCATTTTAAAAGGAAAGAAACCAGGAAATATCATGTGTTGGAGGGAATGTAGGAAAATTTTATCTCATCCATTATACACAGTAATGTAGCCCCTGTGGAAACAGTTTGGCTGTCTCTCAAAATGTTAAAAAATGGAATTAACT
Organism: Elephantulus edwardii; assembly: GCF_000299155.1. Classification (NCBI taxonomy): domain Eukaryota; kingdom Metazoa; phylum Chordata; class Mammalia; order Macroscelidea; family Macroscelididae; genus Elephantulus; species Elephantulus edwardii. The sequence goes on from NW_006399946.1 coordinate 3,421,688, forward strand.
TATTATCCAGCAACTTCACTGTCGAGTATATACCCAAATAAAATGAAAGCAAAGTCTTGAACAGATACCTATACATCAGTATACATTGCAGTACTATTCACAATGATCTAAAATTATAAATAACCTAAATATTTCTCAAGAGATAAGTGAATAAATAAAATATTATAAATTCATATATAATAATACTATTCAGTTATGTTGTTGCTGTTAGCTACTGTTGAGTTTTCTACTACTCATGAAGATTCTATGAAAAACAGGTTGGAGCTAAGCTCTATCCTATGCCATCTTCATGATTTCTGCCATGTTGAGTTCACTGTTACAGTAACTGTGCCAATTCAACTCACAGAGGGGTTTATCATCTTTTACTGACTTTCTACCTTTCTTAGCATGATGTCTTTTCAGGCAGAATATTATAGTCTTCAAGAATTGAAGCTTGACATCAAGAAAACAGATACAGTTGGGCAAATTGACAGCATCTTGATAAATGAGAAAGAGATTGATATTGTTAACAATTTCAGCTTATTCTGATCTATAATCAACACTCCTGGCATCAGTAGTCAGGAAATCAAAAGATTAATTACATTAGGGAAATCTGCTGTTATAGTCCTCTCCAAAGTGCTAAAAAGCAGTATCAGTCTAGAAACCAATGTGTGCTTGATTCAGGCCATGGTCTTTACAATTACTTCTTATGCATCAAAGAACAGAACAATGACTAAGGATGACAGAAGAAGTATCAATGCCTTTCAGTTGTGATACAGGAGAAAAGTATTGAGCATACCTTAGACCACCAAGAAAACAGGTCTATCCTAGAGAAAGTGAAACCAAGGTGCTCCTTAGAAGCAAGAATTTTAATGCTCCATCTCACATACTTTGGGCATGTTGTCAAGAGAGACCAGTCCTTGGAGAAGGCCATCATGCTTGGAAGGGGAGGGAAAGACCCTGGATGAGATTGATTGATACAGTAACTAGGGTAATGAGGACAGGTATGTCAGAGACAATGAGATTTGCTCAAGATAGAGCAGGGTTCAGAGCTATTGTGCATACAGTTGCTATGACTCACTTATTAGTGGCACATATCCACAATAATACAGTTTACCTAGAAAAAAATTATGCTAAGTGAAATAGGCTAGACACAAAAAGCAAATACTACATGATCCCATCATATATATGAAATATCTAGAAGAGATAAATATATGGAGCCTTAAAAAAAGCATACAAGGAGCCTGTAAGAAGATTGTAAATAATGTACTGTATTGGAGAAATTTACTGTTAAGGACCTTCACTAAGTTCTAAAGATCAATGTGACTAAGGTACATCTGACTCAAACTATGGTATTTTCAACTGTTTCATATGCACTTACAAGTCAGATATTGAATAAGGAAGACCAAAGGGGAAGGAATGCCTTTAAATTGTGGTGTTAGTGAAAATATTGGATATACCATAAACCTTCAAATAAATCTTCCCTGGAAGAAGTATAACCAGAAAGGTACTTAGAAGCAAAGATGGTGAGATTTTATTTCACATATTTTAAACATGTTATTAGGATGGGTCAGACTCTGGAAAAGACATTTTATTTTCTAAATTAAAAAATATCACACAAAAAGAAGAAGATCTTTGAAGAGAAGGACTGACACAACAATTGCACTAATAGGCTTACATATAACAGCAATTGTGAAGATGACTCAGGACGAGGCAGTGTTTGATTCTGTTGTCAACAGGAAGTCTGAGTCAATTTAACAACATCTGCCAACAACATCAACAGAAAATGAGAGTAAGAGAAATTTAGGAGCTATTTTTAAGTGGGTACAGAGTTTCTGTTTGAGCTAATGAAAAGCTGATGAAAAAATTTGGAAACAAATTGTGATGAATGGTATACAACATTGTGAATGCAATTAATGTCACTGAATTACTCACTTAAAAATAACTAAAATTTCTAAGTTCCTATTATATTTTACTACAAAAATTAAAGAAAAAACCAAACCCTGTTGCAGTTTCATTATAAAATTGTTTAAAAGTTTACAGTGCAAATAAATTTTCCATTCTACAACTCATATACTTTGTTAGATACCACTGATGCCGATATTAACAATATAACAGCAACCTCCCACACACAACTCCGGGCTTTCAATTGTCATTTTTCCTTATTTTATAATGCACTTTGCATTCTGAACAAAATAATTTTTCTAAAAAAACTCCCTGTCTTCAGTGAAATCACTAAATGTGAGTTCTACATACAAAAAAAAAAAAGAAAAAAAAAAAGAAGAGGGGAGTATCTTTCCTAAGAGGCACTACCATTGCGTACACAAAGATGTAAATATAAATGAGATTATTTTACAATAGATGAGTTATGTTCAATCAGTCATGTTTTTTGGTTCAACACATAGAAAAAAAGGAAAAGGAAAAAAAAAAATAAGAATCTCACAGGCAAAACCACAAAGTGGACAGATGCCTGTGGGTTTCCCCTTTGAGTTCAGTCTTCTTCCTTTCCTATAAGCAGTGTACCAATGTTTGATCAGTCATGTTTCTTGGTTCCAACACATAGAAAAAAGGAAAATTTTAAAAAAAGAATCTTACAGGCAAGCACACAAACTGGAAAGATGTCTGTGGGTTTCTCCTTTGAGTTCAGTCTTCTTCCTTTCCTATAAGCAGTGTACCAGAAGAGTCTATGAACTTACTTTGGTTTTGTTTGACCCTGTGCTATCTTGTAAAACTGACTATCAGGTTTCTAAGGGAAATTTCTATATGTGTGAATAACCTACTTTCTGATTGTGATTTTTCATCTATGAATTTTCTGGAAGTGTCAGCCCTGATCACACCTGGGCATAAACTGGGAGACAAACAATTTGGTAGAGATCAGGGATCATTAATTTCAGGAGAAGGTAAAAAATCAGGAAACATTGAGAAGAATGAGAATCACAGAAAACTTAATTTTGCTCATGCAAAACCTATACTTGGACCAGAAGACTGTTGTGCAAACAGAGCAGGGAAACGTTGTTGTTGTTGTTATGTGCCATCAAGTCGCTTGCGACTCATAGCGACCCTATGTACAATAGCCCTAAACTCCGCTCTGTCCTTTGCCAATCGCACTGTCTCTGACACTCCCATCCCAATTATCCCAGTCACTGAATCAATCCACCTCATAGAGGGCCTTCCTCTCCTGCGCTGTCCCTCCG
>NW_006399946.1:3425141-3432092 GCF_000299155.1 Elephantulus edwardii
AGCAGACTTAACCATTGCAATGCACCTTTTAATTTCCTGGCTGCTGGTGCCAAGGCTGTTGACTATGGAGCCAAGCAAACTAAAGCTGTGTACAATCTCAATCTCTTCACCATCCATGCTGATGCTGCCAATTGGTCCAGTGGTGAGAATCTTCAGGATTGTATTCTCTCCCCATACCTATTCAATCTGTATGCTGGACAAATCATATGAGAAGTCGGATTCTATGAAGAGGAATGTGGTGTCAGGATTGGAGGGAGATTCATCAATAACCTATGTTATGCAGATAACACAACCTTGCCGGCTGAAAGTGAGAAGAACCTGAAACTCTTGTTGCAGAAGATCAAGGAATACAGCCTCTGGTACCGATTCCATCTCAATGTCAAGAAAACAAAGATTCATACTACTGGACCAATAGGCAACATCATAGTGGATGAAGAGGAGATTGAAACTGTCAATAGCTTCAACTTTCGTGGATCCACAATTAACACCCTTGGTACCAGCAATCAGGAAATAAGGAGATGCATTGCACTGGGAAAATCTGCAGTTAGGGACCTCTCCAAATTACTGAGGAGTAATGATGTCAGTTTGAGAATTAAGGTGCATCTGCTTCAGGCCATGGTTTTTGCGACCACTTGCTATGCATCTGAGAGCTGGACAATGAATAAAGATGACACAAAAAGAATTGATGTCTTTGAGCTGTGGTATTGAAAAGGAGTATGAACATCCCATGGATGGCCAAAATAACAAATAGATATGTCTTTGAGAGGGTGTAGCCAGCGTGCTCTTTGGAGGCAAGAATGATAGGGCTTCACCCCACATATTTTGGGAATATTGCTAGGAAGGGGATATTCCTTAGTGAAGGACATGATCCTGGAAAGAGTAAGGAGTCAGCGAAGGAGAGGAAGACCCTCCTTGACCAGGTGGATTGACACAGTGACTGTTGTGGCTTTTGAGTTTCAGGAAATGTGAGAATGGTGCAGGATAGAACAGGGTTCAGATCTTTTGTTTCAAAGTCACTATGTGAGATATAATGGATCAGTATTAAGGAGTTATGTTGCCAAACAAAAGGTACATGATTCCAATAGAGTACTCTCTCCTAAAGCAATCTGGCTTTTGCCTGATCGGGATTCTGTCCCCAGATCTGAATCATTTGCCAAACTTTCCTTCTGGCCTTGGACTCATCAGCCTCTACAGAGGCCTACCTTCTGGGATGTGACCTACAGATGTGGTAGTTACCAGGCTCTAAAAGCCTATTGTGCATTTCTTTGAGATAAATATCTCTCTGGTTTTGTATATCTGGAAAACCCAGTCCAAGATGCTCTGTGAACCCTCAGTCTCCTTCTTCATCAAGACAGCCTATCATTAACAAAGATACCCAATCAGAGTTACAGCATCACTATTTTTATATCAACTAATGGCTGGGTCGAACTTCACTTCTAAAGCTTTTACAGAAGATATTTACCAGTCTTAATTTCTTATCATTTTTAATGTAAAATTTTTATTTTCTATTTGTTTATTTACAAAGTTCGTATACATTGTTTTTCACACTGGATCTTTCCCATTTCCTTAACCCATCCCTCCCTCCACCCATAAAATTGTGCTACCCTATGATTACCCCTCCACCAATCCTTGCCCCTTTACTCTCCCCTTTAGATTCTCATTTACATTTTACTAATTATCTATTTCTAAAACGATGGTCATATACAGTATTTGTTCTTATGGGACTGTTGAAAAATAACTCACTACTTTAAAGCATTGTAGTTTAATTTTTATGTTTGGTGGAGAATGCAAAAGAATACATTCACAAAGCAGACTACACATCTAATTAGAAGCTCAAAACATTCAACCAACATTCTTTTCTATACATTGAAGCTATTTCCGTAAGAGGAGGATAGAATGTGCATTTCTGAAGTAACATACTTGAGAAACTGTATCTAAAAAATCCAAATTATCATCCTTACTTACTTAAGGCACTCTTAATACATCTCAAGCAATGTACAGAAAAGTTATGATGATAAGAGGCTTCGAAAATGAAGATACTGGTCAATGACTATTTGCTCCCACATTCTGGCAGGAATTCATTAGGCTAGTGCATGTGCCAATATTGTCAAGCCATATGTCTCATTTTATTGATAATATTTTGAGTTAGACTTAACTGATCCAAATATTTGTGTTACACTACCGAATAAGGAACTTGCATGGAAAGAATAGCTACGTAACTAATAAAGAATGTACCACCATCAAACTTCACATGCACAACTTGGTTCAGTTTGAACCTTTCACACCACTCCGCAATTGACCAGAATTGCTGCACAGATGCCATCTCTTCCTACGACAAGGGGCCTTCTAGAAAGTTCAGCAAAATACATTCATACTTCATAATTATTAAGAAATGGTACTTACCTTGCATTGTAGATTTTGTTGGTTCTGAAAACAGAGGAATGAGCAAGAGGTAGATAAGGTAGATAAATGAGAGTCCATTGTATCGGAAAGCACACGCTGTGGTTGGGAAGAAAGAAGGAGAAGATCATTCACATTTGCCAGCTAACAGAACCATGATTGCTTAACAGCTTTATGACTGACGGTTTCATGTATTCCTGCATCAAATAATATAATTTGTATATATCAACTACAAAATAATAATTGACTATTTTAAAGTATATTGTTCACAGTTTTGACCAGGAGGAGAATTGAACAAATAAAATACATGGAACCTGCTTTTAAAGTCTGATTTCAATACTAGAAAACAAACAGTTGTTGGGAAGAATACGGAGAAAATATAACTTTCCTTCATTATTAGTTGGACTTTAAAATAGTGTGGTTACTATAAAAAAATGAGTTGGTAATTCCCCAAAAAGTTAAACACACAGAATTACCATAGTACCAGAAATTCCTTTATACACAAAAGATCCATGATGAGGAATTCAAACAGACACTATTTTTTTCTTTCAATAATATATAAAATACAGTGAAGAAAGTAATGAAAACTCCTTAGTCATAATTACACACCTTAAGAAAATGTGCTGTTGCACCAGCGACTTGGGTCTAGAGTCTCACGGCACTAAGAGACACCAAGGAAAACAAGGAACAGCTCAAAAAGACTATGCTGTATCTTCTCAGACCACAAGGCCACAAAATTAGGAATTAATTACAAGAAGATAAAGGGAAAAAAATCATATATTTGGAAGCTGAAAAGCAACTTGCTTGAACATGAGTGGGTACTAGACGAAATAAAAAGTGAAATTAAAAAGTTTCTTGAAAGAAATGACAATGAAAACACAACTTACCAAAACCTCTGGGAAATAGCCAAAGCAGCAATCAGAGGACAACTTATAGCAATAAGCAAACCCATCAAAAGCCAGGAAAAAATTTACCATTGACTCTCTAACCCAACAACTCCAACAAATTGAAAAAGAACAGCAAGAAAGGCTGACAACCTCTTAAGAAAAACCCTGTAAATATAAAAATTAGAGCAGAAATAAATGAGATAGAAAACAAAAAAAAATAAGTTTGAAACCATCAAAAAAACAAGTAGTTGGTTCTTTGAAAAGGTCAATAAAATTGACAAATCACCAGTAAAACTAACAAAAGAAAAGAAGGAATAGAAACAAATGATAAAATAAGAGATGAAACAGGCAACATCACAACAGAACCAGCTAAAATAAAAAGGCTAACATTAGAATATCATGGAAAAACGTTGTGGTTGTTGTTGTTATGTGCCCTCAAGTCATTTGCAACTCATAGCGACCCTACGTACAACAGCCCAAAACCCTGCTCCATCCTGTGCCAATTGCATTGCCTCTGACACACACATCCCAATTACCCCAGTCACTGAATCAATCCACCTCTTAAAGGGTCTGCCCCTCCTGTGATGTCCCTCTACCCTACCAAGCATGATGTCCCTCTCCAAGGACCTGTCTCTCCTTACAACATGTCCAAAGTATGTCAAACAAAGCCCCAGAATCCTTGGCTCCAAGGAGTAGCCTGGTTTAACCCTCTAGGATGGATCTCTTTATTTTCTTGGCAGTCAATGGAAAATTCAATAATCTTCTCCAGCACCACAGCTCAAAGGCGTCAATTCTCCTTCTATCCTCCCTAGTCATTGTCTAACTCTCTAATGCATAACAAGTGATTGCAAAGATCATGGCCTGTATCAGGCAGACCTTAGTCCCCAGAGAGACACCATTACTCTTGAGTACTTTAGAGAGGTCCCTGACCACAGACTTTCCCATCGCAATACGTTTTTTGATTTCCTTGCTTCTGGTGCCAAGAGTGTTGACCGTGGAGCCGAGCAAACTGAAGCTGTGAACAATCTCAATCTCTTCGCCATCCATGCTGATGCTACCGATTGGTCAAGTGGTGAGAATATTTGTCTTCTTGACATTGAAACTCAGTCCATACTGAAGGCTGCAGTGTTTGACCCTCGGCAGTAAGTGCATGAGGTCCTCCTCAGTTTCAGTGAGCAGGGTTGTGTCATCTGCATAACGCAGACTGATGATAGATCTTCCACCAATGCTAACGCCACACTTTTCCTCATAGAGCCCAGCCTCTCGGATAATCTGCTCTGCATACAGGTTGAAAATGTATGGAGATAGGACACATCCCTGGTGTACACCCCTCTCAATTTTGAACCATGCAGTGTTGCCCTGCTATGTTCTGACGACTGCCTCTTGGTCCAAGTATAGAGTTTGCATTAGCACAATTAAATGTTCTGGGATTCCTATTCTTCTCAGAGTCAGCCACAGTTTGTTATGATCCACACAGGAAAATGCCTCTGCATAATCAATGAAACACAGATAGACATTCTTCTGGTATCCTCTGCTTTCAGTTAATATCCATCTAATATCAGCTACAATATCACTAGTACCACGACCCCTTCTAAACCCAGCCTGGACTTCTGGCAGTTCTCTACTGATGTACTGTTCCAGTCGTTTTTGGATAATCTTCAGTAGAATCTTGCTTGCATGTGAAACAATGATACTGTTCTGTAGTTTCCACACTCAGCTGGGTCACCCTTCTTTGGGATGGGAACAAATATAGATCTCTTCCAGTGAGTTGGCCAAGTGGTTGTTCTGCAGATTTCTTCGCACAACTTGGTGAGCACATCCACGGCAGCATCTGTTAGGTGAAATATGTCAATTGGTATACCGTCTATTCTGGGTGCCTTGTTTTTTGCTATTTCCTTCAAAGCAGCTTTAACTTCTTCCTTCATCACCATAGGCTCTTGCTCAAATGTTATTTCATTAAATTCTTCTGTGTCTGCCAATTTCTTTCGATACAATGACTCAGTATATTCCTTCCATCTTCTTTTAATACTTCCTGGATCATTTAACATTCTGCCTAAAGCATCCTTGATTACAGCAAGTCGAGGTTTGAATTTGTTCTTCAGTTCCTTGAGCTTAAGAAATGCTGAAGAAGTTCTGCCTTTTGATTTTCTGACTCCAGCTCCTCGCACATTTCAAAGTAATATTTTGCTTTGTCATTCCCTGCTGCCTTTTGGAATCTTCTGTTCAGCTCTTTTTTGTCTTGAATTCTTCCTTGTGCTTTAGCTTCTCTACGTTCCAGTACAATCTTCAGACTTTCTTATGACATCCATTTTGGTCTTTTCTTCCTCTTCTGTCTTTGTAATGACCGTTTGCACTCTTGCTGGATGATACATTTAACATCCTCCCACAACTCATCTGGTCTTTGCTCATTAGTGTTCAAGGCCTCAGACCTGTTCCTGAGATGATTCTGAAATTCAGGTGGGATGAAATTAAAGTCATATTTTGGCTCCTGTGGATTCGGTTTAATTTTCCTCAGCTTCAGCTTGAAATTGCATATGAGTAGTTGGTGGTCTGTTCCACAATCAGCTCCTGGCCTAGTTTTCACAGCTGATATAGAGCTTGTCCAGTGGTTTTTTCCGCAGATGTAATCGATCTGATTCCTATGCATACCATCAGGTGAAATCCATGTGTTTAACCTGTGTTTATGTCTCTTAAAAAACGTATTTACAATGAATAAGTCATTGATAGTGCAAAATTCAATAATTCTATCTCCAGCTTCCTTTCTGTCACCAAGTCCATGTTTTCCAACTACTGATTCTTCTTCCCCGTTTCACACTTTTGCGTTCAAGTCACCCATTATTATCAATGCATCTTGATTGCATGTTCGATAGATCTCTGACTGTAAGAGTTGCTAGAAATCATCTATTTCTTCTGCTTTTGCTCTGGGTTTTGTTGCATATATCTGAATACTCAAACAAATATGAAAACCTAGAGAAAATGGACAAATACTTAGATATGCACAAACTACCTAAAATGAAAGAAACTGAAATTTAACATCTGAGCAGACCCATCACAAAAGAAGAAATTGAAAAAGTAATAAAACAACTTCCAACCAAGAAAAATAAACAACACCTGAGCTGGATGGTTTTACAAGTGAATTTTATCAAACATTCAGAGAAGAACTGCCACCAATTCTACATAAACTATTTAAGGATATAGAAAAAGATGGAAATATTCTAGACTCATTTTATGAAGCAAACATATACTTAATATCAAAACCAGGTAAAAACACCACCACAATAGAAAACTACAGGCCAATATCTCTATAGATGCAAAAATTCTGAATAAAATTCTGGCCAATATAATCCAACCATACATCAAAAAAATAATTCATCATGACCAAGTTGGATTCATAACAGGTATGCAAGGCTGGTTCAACATAAGAAAAACAATCAGGGGGATTGAAGATGGCGGAGGTGGAGAGCACAGTGTGAAGAGCCAAAGGGATAGCAGCCTGCATAGAGAGGATACCAGAGAATACTTTACGCTCCACAGAGACTGACCATCACAGCGTGATGTGAACAGTAGGATTTTGAATCAGAACTTTTGCTAATACATTATTTTAGAAGCTTTAAAAACCAGAGCCCTGCCTGCCTGCCCTGCAGTGGTCCCGCAGTGGTCCCAC
>NW_006399946.1:3434356-3435379 GCF_000299155.1 Elephantulus edwardii
CAGGAAACACTGAGAGATCTCCTTCCTACAGAGTTTCCACAGACAGCAGAATGGACCAAAGTAACTAGCAACAACACAAAAAAGAATTAAACAAAATTAAAGCAATAAAACCCTGCATCACAATAATCACACTGAATGTGAATGGTTTGAATGCACCATTAAAGAGAAGAAGAGTAGCAGATTGGATAAAAACCCAAAATCCATCAATATACTGTCTACAAGAGACACACCTAAAAAACGAAGATAAAGAAAGGTTAAAAATAAAAGGATGGGGAAAAATATACCAAGCAAATGGCAACCAGAAAAAAGCAGGAGTAGCAATTTTAATCTCCGATAAAATAAATTTCAAAGCAAAAACCATTACAAAGGATGAGGAAAGTCACTACATAATGATTAAAGGTCACTACATAAAGATCAAGAGGACATAACAATAATAAATGTCTATGCACCAAATGAAAGACCAGCAAAATATATTAAACATTAACAAAACAGAAAAAACAAATAGACAACACTACATTTGTAGTTGGAGACTTCAATAAGCCACTCTCAAGAAAAGATAGAACTACCAGGAAAAAACAAAGTTGCTCAAGAATTAAAGTACACAATAAATCAACTTGACCTCATAGATATTTATAGGCTAATGCACCCCCTAAAAACACAGTATACCTTCTTCTCCAATGTGCATGGAGCATTCTCCAGAATAGATCACACTTTAGGTCACAAGGCAAGCATCAATAAATTCAAAAACATAGAAATAATTCAAAGTATTTTCTCAGAACATAATGCTACAAAATTAGAAATTAATAACAAGAAGATAAAGGAGAAAATACCATACATCTGGAAGCTGAACAACACCTTGCTTGAACATGACTAGGTACTACAAGAAATAAAAAATGAAATTAAAAATTTCTTGAAACAAATGACAATGAAAACACCACTTACCAAAACCTCTGGGAAACAGCCAAAGCAGCACTCAGAGGTCAATTTATAGCAGTAAGCAAACACATCAAAAGACAAGAAAAA
>NW_006399946.1:3447814-3453349 GCF_000299155.1 Elephantulus edwardii
TGGAAGCCCAAAATCTCTGTAAATGTTTATGAAAATTAATAAAATATAGTTATAGAAAAAAAAGTGATATATGATTGGGTGTTATAGTTATGACAAGAGTCCAGAATGAAGGTTACATAGTGGAGTGTACTAGAGGCAGGGAAGGGGTGTGTGTGTGGGGGGGGGGGATTGTAGACCAATGAAGAAATTTTTCTTTTACTTTTCAAAGAGAAGAGTGAACTGGGGGTGGGAGGTTGGCAGGGAGAAAAATACAACAATGAATGAATGGAAACCCAAAATCTCTGTATATGTTCATTTAAATTAATAAAATTTTAAAAAAATTCCGGCAGGCAGAGAAGAAAGGCACCAAGGGTCCTGAAATCATCTGCCACATTCCAGGTAAACGGGGAGTCCCCAAGGCTGCAGCGCACGATCTATTCTAAGACTCTATAGAGGGAATAACTAGGAAATCCCAGCAGGCAGAGAAGAAGGGCACCAAGGGTCCTGAAATCATCTGCCACATTCCAGGTAAACATGGAGTCCCCAAGGCCCCAACACGCAATCCGTTTAGGCCCTCGGGCCTGCAGCCCTTGGTTCAACCTATCTACACACCGGCTGTACAGGACACATCACCTTCACTCAGAAAGCAATGCCACTGAACTTAAGAGACACTGGTCACATCATAAGAAACTGTCTGAAGCCAACGTATTTGGAATCACAGAAGCCAAGGAAGCTTCAGATATAAGCTATCAGATCAAGGGTGGGACAATGGGAGATGGATGTGGAAGGGAGTGGGTAGAAGTGGATGGGTATCCTGCCTGGTTGATGTGGGAGCAGAGAAATAAGTGGGTAAAGACACGAGTGCCAAGGAGAGGGACAACACTGATAAGAATGGTTAACCCCACAATAAGGGATATAACTTACACTTTTCTGTAAAATTCTGGCCTGTCTGATACTTCTCTAAATCTGAACATTCAGATTAAGACAGACTAGGAAGAAGGATTGGCCATCCACTTCTGAAATAGCAGACCTCCAAAACCCTATGTACAACAGAGCACACGTAGATAACAGAAATGGCAACTGAGGCTGACCTTTCAGGTATTGAAATACAAAGGAAGAAGAACAGTTGTAAGCAGACACTAGTGACTGGGACATGGAATGTGAGAACCATGAATGTAGGAAAATTACAAATTCTTATGGAAGAAATGGAATGCATAAATATTGACAAACTAGGGATTGCGGAGATGAGATGGACTGGCATGGGGCATTTTGAGTGGGGTGATCATATGATATGTTACTCTGGAGATGAAAAGGTGAGGAAAAATGGAGTAGCTTTTATAGTTAAGAAAGTTATTGCTAGATCCATATCGAAGTACAATACTGTGAGTGACAGGATTATATCCATACAGACACAAGGAAAGCCAGTGAATACCACTATCATTCAGATATATGCACCAACAAGAGCTAAGGAAGAGGAGATAGAAGATTTTTACCAACTTTTACAGTCGGATATCGATCAAACATGCAATCAAGATGCACTGATAATACTGCATGACTGGAATACAAAAGTTGGGAACAGAGAAGAAGATTCAGTAGTTGGAAAACATGGATTCGGTGACAGAAATAGAGCTGGAGAGAGGTTGATTGAATTTTGCACAATTAATGACTTATTCATTGCAAAGACATTTTTAAAGATATGTAATCGCAGGTTATATACATGGATTTCACCTGATGGTATGAATAGGTATGTTTACATCTGCAGAAAGAACCACTGGAAAAGCTCAATATTGGCTGTGAAAACTAGGCCAGGAGCTGATTGTGTAACAGACCACCAACTACTCATATGCAAGTTCAAGCTGAAACTGAGGAAAATTAAACCAAGTCCATGGGAACCAAAATATCACTTTGAGTCTATCCCACCTGAATTTCAGAACCATCTCAGGAACAGGTTTGAGGCCTTGAACACTAATAAGCAAAGACCAGAAGAGTTGTGGGAGGATATCAAAGGTATCATTCAAGAAGAGTGCAAACGGTCATTGCAAAGACAGAAGAGGAAGAAGAGACCAAAATGGATGTCAGAAGAAACTCTGAATATTGCACTGGAGCATACAGAAGCCAAAGCACAAGGAAGAATTCAAGATACTAAAGAGTTGAATAGAAGATTTCAAAAGGCAGCACGAGACGACAAAGTAAAATATTACAATGAAATGTGCAAGGAGTTGGAGTCAGAAAAGCAAAAAGGCTGAACTCGCTAAGCCTTTCTTAAGCTCAGGGAACTGAAGAACAAATTCAAACCTCGAGTTGCTATAATCAAAGATGCTTTAGGCAGAATATTAAATGATCCAGGAAGTATTAAAAGAAGATGTAAAGAATATACTCAGTCACTGTATCAAAAAGAATTGGCAGACACAGAAGAATTTAATGAAACAACATACGAGCAAGAGCCTATGGTGATGAAAGAAGTTCAGGCTGCTTTGAAGGAAATAGCAAAAAATAAGGCCCCAGGAATAGATGGTATACCAATTGACATATTTCAGCTAAGAGATATTGCCCTGGATGTGCTCACCAAGTTGTGCCAAGAAATCTGGAGAACAACCACCTGGGCAACTGACTGGACGAGATCTATATTTGTTCCCATCCCAAAGGAGGGTGACCCAACAGAGTGTGGAACCTATATAACAATATCATTAATTTCACATTCAAGCAAAATTCCTCTGAAGATTATCCCAAAACGACTGGAACAACACATCAGCAGAGCACTGCCAGAAGTCCAGTCTGGGTTTAGAAGGGGTCGTGGGACTAGGGATATTGTAGCTAATGTTAGATGGATCTTAGCTGAAAGCGGGGAATACGAGAGGAATGTATATCTGTGTTTCATTGAGTATGCAAAGGCATTTGACTGTGTGGATCATAACAAACTGTGGCTGATTCTGAAAGGAATGGGAATACCAGGACACTTGATCATGCTAATGCGAAACATATACTTCTACCAAGAGGCAGTAGTTAGAACAGAGCAAAGAAATACTGCATGGTTCAAAATTGGGAAGGGCGTACGCCAGGGATGTGTCCTGTCTCCATAACTTTTCAACCTCTGTGCAGAACAGATTATCCAGGAGGCTGGGCTCTATGAGGAGAAATGTGGGGGTCAAGATTGGTGGAAGATCTATCAACAATCTGCGATATGCAGATGATACAACCCTGCTTGCTTTAACTGAGGAGGACCTGAAGCACATGCTGCAGAGGGTCAAGGACTGCAGCCTCCAATATGGATTGAGGCTCAATGTCAAGAAGACAAAGATTCTCACCACTGGACCAATTGGAGCATCAGGATGAATGGTGAAGAGATTGAGGTTGTCCACAGCTTCTGTTTGCTTGGCTCCACAGTCAACAGTCTCGGCACCAGTAGCCAGGAAATTAGAACATGTATTGCCATGGTAAAGTTAGGGACCTCCCCAATGTACTGAAGAGCAGTGGTGTCTCTTTGGAGACTAATGTGTGTCTGATACAGGCCATGGTCTTTGCTATAACTTGTTATGCATCACAGAGTTGGACAATGATTAAGGAAGACAGGAGAATTAATGCCTTTGAGCATTGGTGCTGGAGAAGAATATTGAGGGTACCATGGACTACTAGGAAAACAAACAGATACATCCTGGAAAGGGTCAAACCAGGTTGCTCCTTGGAGGCAAGGATTCTAAGGCTCCATCTAACATAACTTTGGACATGTTCCAAGGAGGGACAGGTCCTTGGAGAAGGACATCATACTTGGTAGGGTGGAGGTACAGCGCAGTAGGGGAAGGCCCCCTATGAGGTGGATTGATTCAGTGACTGGGCTAATTGGGATGGGTGCTTTGGAGACGGTGCAATTGGCACAGGACAGAACAGAGTTTAGGACTGTTGAACATAGGGTTGCTATGAGTCACAAGCTACTCCAAGGCACATAACAACAACAACAACAACATGCTACCTGGGTAAACAGTGACCGGAGCAAAGAAATGTGAAGTTATTTAAAAAAAGAAATATGGAAACAATTAACCCAAAGAATTAATGAACCCTGACAACTTCAGCCTCAACGATGCTGAAACCAGAAGAATTGATGTGTGCAGCTGCAGCTGCTGACTGTACTTAATTGCATAATGATAAGGAGGTCCTAGATAGATGGGAATGGAGAAATGTGGATAAAATCCAAATAAACAATAATTATCAATCCAATAATAAAAACACTAGTCTTCCTGTCTGATAGAGACTGGGGGAGCCAATGGCTATGTGTCTTAGTCACTCATCATGCCTGAAACAGAACTCACCCTCATGGTTCAATGTTCAGGCGGAATATAACCCCAGTGAAGTATACACTGCTTAGAGCAATGGATAAGATGAGATGAAAAAGGAAGAATTTACTCAGGGTTAAAGTTCAGAGGGCAGGATGGGACAGGAAGAAGAAAAGTGGAAATGGTAAACACAGGAAGGAATTGAGAAGAGTGCTGTTACATTATGAAGGGTATAGTCAATATGACGAAATAAAATGTTTATGAATTTTGAAATGATAAACCAATTTGTCCTATAATTGTTCACTGAAATCAAAATAATATTCATTCAAATCACAACCAAAAAAGACAATATACTGAGTAAAACAAATAAGACAAAAAAAGAACTAGTATTACATTATCCCACTTACTTGAATAACTATTAGGAACTGTGGTGGCATGGTGTATTAAATGTTGCACTGCTAAAAGAAAAGTTAATGGTTCAAATGCCATCAGCAACTCTGGAAGAAATATGGGTAATATCATTTTTATAGATATATATGTTGTTGCTGTTGTTTACCATTGAGTTAGAGCCAATCCATAGTTAATCCTCCAATGGATTTTCAGAGGCAATTAATTGCATGGAAGGAAATTGCAAATCCTTCTCTTGTGAAGAAGCTGGTGGATTCAAACCATGTTCCATCCGGATTGCAGCACATCTTCTTGCTACTAGGCCATGAGAGCTTTAATATACAGGCTAAAAAATTCAGTGGAGGATCACTGTAAATTTGAATCAACTTGACAGCAGTGGATGAATATATAAATATTTAGAAAACAGAAATATAATGGGGGGGGGAAAGGTTATTAGTGGTTACCAAGGTTATGAAAGAGAGAGAGGGAAAGGAAGATCGTGTTCCCCTAAGATTATCAACAGCTTAACTCATTGCCATAGAGTCTGAACTGTCCCCTATCTAACCCTCCAGCAGGTTTTCAGAGGCTGTGAATCACAAAGAAGGAAAGATCAATCTTTCTCCTCCAAGAAATTCAGTCTTTGGGACTACATGTACATACTGTATCACCAGAGCTTCCTAAAATTAGAATAACAAAAAGAAAGAAAAGGAAAAAACCAAAACCTAAAGAAACAACAAAGCCCTGTTACCAAGTTGATTCTAATCCTCCATCAGACTTACATGGCTTTTTTTTTATTAGTTATCTATTTATACAACAGAATTTGTAGAATACTATTATTCTTAATATTAAATATATTATTATATTATACAGTATTTGTCTTTATAAGACTCAGCTTACTCAG
>NW_006399946.1:3455074-3459445 GCF_000299155.1 Elephantulus edwardii
TTGCTATCCCTTGTTATGCATCAGAGAGTTGGACAATGACTAAGGAAGAAAGGAGAACTGATACCTTTGAGCTGTGGTGCTGGAGAAGAGTATTGAGAGTACCATGGACTGCTAGGAAAACAAACAGATTCATCCTGGAAAGGGTTAAACCAACCAGGCGACTCCCTGGAGGCAAGGATTCTGAGGCTCCATCTAACATACTTTGGGCATGTTGTAAGGAGGGACCGGTCCTTGGAAAGAGACATCATGCTTGGTAGCGTGGAGGGACAGCGCAGGAGGGGAAGGCCCTCTATGAGGTGGACTGATTCAGTGACTGGGGTAATCAGGATGGGTGTATCGGCGACAGTGCGATTGGCACAGGACAGAGCAGAGTTTAGGGCTGTTGTATAAAGGGTTGCTATGAGTCACAAGAGACTCGATGGCACATAACAACAACAACAAATGTGTTGCAAAAAAAAAAACCCTTTTAAAAAATGTTGCTGAAGCTTACATTTTTACAAAATTATTCATAGAAGTCAAGAAAATTTCAAGGGCAAAGTAGAGGAAATAAGAATAGTGGGATATCTGTGTCAAATTGTATTTTTTTTTTTAAGCCTACAGCACCCGGTATTCCCAGGTGGTCTCCCATCCAAGTACTAACCAGGCCCAACACTGGTCAAATTGTCTATCTCCAACTCTTTGAGGAATTGTTAGATTGCCTTCCATAGTGGTTGTACCATTTTACATTTCTACTAGCAGTGTATGATAGGTTAAATTGCTCAATGTTCAGTTACAATAGCTAGCCTCAAAATGAAATACTTAGAACAAACCTAACCAGATACACAAAAGATAAAGGCATAAAAAACAAAACAAAACAAAAACCCACACCAAAAAACCACAAAGACTGTAAATCTTTTTACTTTTTTTAATTTTCTGTAGTTTATTCATTGCAAATGGCTTTTTTAAATAAAATTTTATTTTAATTATGACTTTAACAAAAGTTTATGGAACGTTAGATTTTCATTCATTCATTGAATATTTTACTCCCTCTACCTCTTTTCCTCCCAGTTACTTTTTTTTTTTCATATTCATTCACTGTTGCACAATTACCAATCTACCTTCCCCCACCTCAGCCCATTTTGCAATGATGTACTTCTTATTCTGGGCTTATTGTTGTATGTATAATACCTAATCATATATCCCTTCTTTTAAAATTTTCTTTGATTTTATTTTATTAATTTTAATGACGTTTTACAGAGGCTTAGGGTTTCAAGTCATTCATTGTTGCATTTTCTCCTTGCCCCTCCCCCAATTCACTCTTCTCCTTGAAAAAGAAAAACTCTTTCATTGTTATGAAATCCCCCCATAAGTCCACTCCATTATGCAGCCTTCACTCTGGAATTCTGTAATGACAATATATCCCTTTTAAACAGTTCTCTCTTTCATCTGTTTCAATGCAATATACATCATTTCTCCTCTCCTTTTCTGTCTTCCCTCAACCCTGATGTCAGTCCTGTTTTACAACAGTGGCCCTATGCAATATTTGTTCTTTTGTAACTGAGATATTTCACTCAGCAGGTTCATCCATTTTGCATAATATTTCAAGAGTTCCTTGTTTTTATTTTTTCGCTTTTATTATTATTATTATTCATTTTAAAGAAAATTTACAGAGATTTTGGATTTCCATCCATCCATTCATTCATGCATGCATTCATTCATTCATTCATTCCTTTTCTCCTTGCTCCCTTGTTTTTCAATGCTGCATAGCATTCCATTGTGTGAGTATACCACAGCTTCTCTATCCATTCGTTTGTTGATGGGCACTTGGGTTGTTTTCAATTATTTGCTATTCCGAACAAAGCCACAATAAAAATGGGTGTAGATATATCTGCCTGGGTCACAGTTATGGTTCCTTTAGGATAAATTCTCAGTAGTGGAATTGCTGGTTCAAATGGTATTTCTATTTGCAAATTCTGAGAAAGCGCCATAGTGGTTGTACCAGTTTACACTCCCACCAACAGTGAATAGTGGTTCTGGTTTCTCCACAACTTCACCAGCATTTGTTGCTTGCTGTTCTGTTAAAATTTGCTATTCTTACTGGGGTGAGATGATATCTCAAAATTGTTTAATTTGCATCTCTCTTAGAGCTAGGGATTTTAACATTTCTTCATGTGTTTGTTCACCATCTGAATGTCTTCTTTGTTGAAGTGTCTGTTCATATCCTGTGTCCATTTTTCAATTGCGTTGTCTACCTTTATATTGTTCTGGTGCTCAAATTTTATAAATTCTAGGTATGAGTCCCTTGTCAGACATATTATTACCAAATGTTTTTTCCCAATCTGTGGCTTCCCTTTTTACCCTGTTGGAGAATTTGTTGGATGTGCATAGGGTTTAATTCTGAGAAGGTCCCATTCATCTATTTTATCAACTCCTGGTTATAGATTTTTATGATAGCTTACTTAGAAAGCCCCAAAGGACTCAGAAAGAAAACTACTGGACATAGTTGATCAATCCAGCAAAGTAGCAAGATACAAGATCAACATTAAAAAAAAATCAATTGGATTTCTCTACAGTAATAAAGAGAATAGAGAACTGGAGCTAAGAAAAATAATACCCTTCACAATAGCAAATCACAAGATTAAATACTTAGGAGTAAACCTAACTAGAAGCACAAACAATCTGTTCAAAGAAAATCACAAAACATTATTAGAAGAAACAAAAAGAGAACTGGAGAGGTGGAAAAATATATCTTGCTCACGGATAGGAAGATACACTATTGTGAAAATGACGATACAACCAAAGGCAATTCACACGTTCGATACAATCCCAACACAATTACCAATTCCATTCTTCAACAAGATGGAAAAGGCAATCTCCAATTTCAATTGGAATGGAAAGATACCCTGAATAAGCAAATCACTCCTTAAAAAGAGAAACAAGGTAGCAGCATCCACTCTCCGATTTCAAATCGTACTTCACTGCCATGTGGTCAAGACAGTGTGGTACTAGTACAATGCAAACAAATAGATCAATGGAATAGAATTGAGAACACAGAAATCAGCCCATCTACCTATGGTCAACTGATTATTTTACAAGGAGATAAGATCAGTTAAGTGGGGAAAGGACAGACTTTTAAAAAATGGTTCTGGCAAAATTGGAAAACTATCTGCACAAAACTCAAGCAAGATCCACACCTCACTCCATACACAAAAAAAAAAACCAATTCAAAGCGCATCATGGACCTAGGACTAAAACCAGGGACTGACTATAAACTTCATTAAAGAAAAGCTTGGAAGAACTCTAGAAGTCCTAATCCACAACATAAAAATACATCCCTTTTAAATAGTTCTTTCCTTCATCTGTTCCAGTCCAGTGCTCATTATCTATTCACTCTTACTTATTCTATTCTCCCCATAATCCCCCATGTCAGACCTGCTTTACATCCATGGTGCTATGCATTATTTGACCTATTATGATTGAAATAATTCACTGAGCATGATATCCTCCAGGGTCACCAATGTTGTGTAATGTTTTATGAGTTCATTGTTTTCCGTGTTTCATAATATTCCATTGTACAAATATACCATCGTTTCCCCTATCCATTAGTTTGTTGATGGGCACTTGTGTTGCTTCCATCTCTTTGCTATTGTAAATAGTCCAGCAGTAAACATGGGTGCATACCTCTGTTTGGATGGTGGTTATGGCTTCTTTATGGTATATTCCCAGTAGCGGCATTGCTGGGTCAAATGGTATTTCTATTTACAACTTTTTTAAAAAAGCAACAACCCAGAAGGCTGTAAATCTTAGTAGAAGAAGACTATCCATATTTCTTCCTTGGAGATTCCAGTGAAATTCAAACACCAACTTTGTTGTTGGCAGCATAACACACTATTGTCTACCTCTTTATGGTTATACTAAGAATTTATAAATCTTTGTGGGAGAATGGAAAAAAGCCTATATTCTTATCTAGCCACGAACACGTTCTCATTAGGTGCTTAGTCCCAACCATTGGCAGCAAGGAGAGGGAATCCTCAGTCCATCTACAGCTGCCTGCCACATCCTGCCCACATGTATCGGTGGAGGGAAGAGGAGCAGGATGGTGAGAAGGGCCATAAACTGAAATTGAGGAAGAAAGAAGACAGTTGAAAGAGTCTAAAGACCATCGAGGGTGGCAAAATCAAGCAAGGAGGAAGGAAGAGAGGAGAGACTGTGGCAACAGGATAGGAAGGTCTAGCTGGAAGAAAAGCACCTGCTGTTTTGGGAAGGCTGGCACAGCTCTCTAGCTTCAGCAAAATTAAAATGTTCAGGAAGTATCTCAGCATGGCTGTAGCAGCATGGATGCCAAGACCCCAGTCACAATGCTACACACACCTCACTTATGTAGATAATATA
>NW_006399946.1:3464824-3467688 GCF_000299155.1 Elephantulus edwardii
TGCTTGGGAGGGTGGAGGGACGGCGCAGGAGAGGAAGGCCCTCTATGAGGTGGATTGATTCAGTGACTGGGATAATTGGGATGGGAGTGTCTGATTACTATGCACACCACCAGGTGAAATCCATGCATTCCAAGGTATAAGGCAATTTGATTGAGTGACTAGAATTAGAGTTAAGAGTGAAAGCCAAGGTGAAAAACCCACCATAAATTTGAGAAATTGTATTTTAAAGATTGCCCATTTATTATTTTCCGATAGAAATCTTTAACACGTTGCCGTACACTTTTAAATTGACGACTGTGCTTAGAAACACTTTTTGCCATCATTTGCAGGAACCTGTTAAACAAGAATTTAAAACTGTAGATGTCTTATTTTATTGCTGAGTAAACAAAAATCATACAACAAAACAGCACTTATCTAAGGTTGCCTTGCTCACTCATAGCAGATGTAGAGTCAAGATCTTTAATCCGGACTTCCACATGTGTAAATAAGTTGCCTTTGAAAAGACTTAAGTGCTAAAAACACATAACTACTGCAGATGTTAACTGTATCTAATAACAAAAATTAAAAAGAAAAACAAAAAAAACTGTATCTAATAATAGGACATGAATGATGTGATATCCCTGGTGGACATGCCTGACCTATCACCAACATCAAGGCTATCTTCTGTGACCTTCTCACCATGGGCAACTAGGGAGCTTCCTTACTATTGTATTGAAGAGGAATGAGATGAACCTGGTAGCATCTCAGCCAGTGGACTCTTCAGAAGATATAACCCTCTTCAAGTTTGTGTTTCTTATAAAACGTATTTGCAACAAATACGTCATTGGTTATGCAAAATTCAATCATTCTACCTCCAGCTTCATTTTTGTTATCGAGTCCATGTTTTTTCCAACTACTGATTCTTCTTCTCTGTTCCCAACTTTTGAATTCCAATCACTCATTATTATTAACACATCTTGATTGTATGTTTTATCAACCTCCGATTGTAAAAGTTGGTAGACATCTTCTATTTCCTCTTCTGTGGCTCTGGTTGTTGGTATGCATATAATTATTCATATACATTCTGTTTCATCATGTACATAGTTTGGTTTTGTGTGTAAATGATTAACACTTTTCTTCCTTGATATTATGTTTCACAGAATGATTCCAATACACTGAATTCTCTAAAAGTAATTATCATCAGACTATGCCCACCATTATTACCCTGTCTTTTCAGGTCCTTGCTGGATCTTTCCCATTTCCTTTACTCTCTCCCTCTACCACCAAATTGTGTGACCCTGTGATTTTTTTTCTTCTTACTCATCCTTACTGGACTTCCTTGTAAGCGTATGGATCTAATCCTGTCAATCACGATGTTGTACTTCAAGATGCATTTAGAAATTACTTTTTTTACTGTGAAGGCAACCCCATTTTCCCTTGTCTTTTCATCTCCAGAGTAATATATGATATGGTCATCTGACTCAAAATGCCCCATGCCAGTCCATCTCATCTCTCCAATGCCTAATATGTCAATATTTATGCGTTCCATTTCTTTCTTAACAATTTCTAATTTTCCTACATTCATGGCTCTCACATTCCATGTTCCAATCACTAGGGTCTGCTTACAACTGTTCCTCCTCCCTTGTATTTCCATACTTGATAGTTCTACCAGTTCTACCTAGGTTGCCCTTTTTGTTAATCTGCGTGTGTTCTGTTGTGCATAGGGTTTTCAGAGGCCTGCTATTTCAGAAATGGGTGGCCAATCCTTCTTCCTAGTCTGTCTTAATCTGAATGTTCAGATTTAGAGGAGTATCTGACAGACAAGCAATTTGTGGAGCAGTGAAAGATAAATCCCTTATTGTGGAGTTAAGCATTAGTTACAGTGTTGAGCGTTATGTATGTAAGCGTTGCATACGCTTACAAGGAAGTCCAGTGATACCACTATCATTCAGATATATGCACCAACAACCAGAGCCAAAGAAGAGGAAATAGATGATTTCTACCAACGTTTACAGTCGGAGATAGATCGAACATGCAATCAAGATGCATTGATAATAATGGGTGACTGGAATGCAAAAGTTGGGAACAGTGAAGAAGAATCAGTAGTCTGAAAACATGGGCTTGGTGACAGGAATGAGGCTGGAGATAGAATGATTGAATTTGGTGAAATCAATGAGGTATGCATTGCAAATACATTTTATAAGAGACACAAACACAGGTTATACACATGGACTTCACCTGATGGTATGCATAGGAATGAGATAGACTACATATGTGGAAGTAACCGCTTGAGAAGCTCAGTATCAGCTGTGAAAACTAGGCCAGGGGCTGACTGTGGAACAGACCAACAATTATTCATATGCAAGTTCAAGCTGAAGCTGAGGAAAATTAAACCAAACCTACAGGAGCCAAAATATGACTTTGATTTCATACCACCTGAATTTCAGAATCATGTCAGGAACAGTTTTGAGGCCTTGAACACTAATGAGCGAAGACCAGCTGAGTTATGGGAGGATGTCAAAGGTATCATCCAGGAAGAATGCAAACAGTCATTACAAAGACAGAAGAGGAAGAAAAGACCAAAATGGATGTCAGAAGAGACCCTGAAGATTGCACTGGAGCGTAGAGAAGCCAAAGTACAAGGAAGAATTCAAGATACTAAAGAGCTGAACAGAAGATTCCAAAAGGCTGCTAGGAATGACAAAGCAAAATAGTACAATGAAATGTGTGAGGAGCTAGAGTCAGAAAATCAAAAGGGCCGAACTCGCTCAGCATTTCTTAAGCTCAAGGGACTGAAGAACAAATTCAAACCTAGAGTTGCTGTAATCAAGGATGCGTTGGGCAGAATATTAAATGATCCAGGAAATATTAAAAGTAGATGGAAG
>NW_006399946.1:3469083-3470462 GCF_000299155.1 Elephantulus edwardii
GAGGGACATCATGCTTGGGAGGGTGGAGGGAAGGCGCAGGAGGGGAAGACCCTCTATGAGATGCATAACCAGGATGGGTTTGTCAGAGGCGGTGCAGTTGGCGCAGGATAGAGCAGGGTTTAGGGCTGTTGTGCATAGGGTCGCTATGAGTCGCAAACGACTCGACGGCACATAACAACAACAACAACTCATCCTTAACCCTTGCTTCCACCCCTCCTACCCTTGGACCCTCATATATGTTCTACTAATTATCCTTCTCTTTTTTACAATAATGGTCTGATGCAATATTTGTCCTTATGAGACTAAGTTAGTTCACTCAGCGTAATACTCTCCAGTCTCTCCTGTGTTATGTAGTACTTTTATAAAATCATTGCTCCTGAGTGATGCATAGTATTCCATTGTGTCAATGTACTACAATTTCTCAAACCACTCAGTTGTGGGTAGATATTTTCTCTGTGTGTGTGTGTACACATGTTGTTGTTGTTGTTGTGTACAGTAGAGTCAGAACAGACCTATAGCTGAACCTCTGGCTGGTTTTCAGAGACAGTTAATCACATGAGAGGAAATTGCTCATATGTCTCCCGTTGAGCAGCTTGTGGCCTTGAGCCATGTACCTTCAGGATTGCAGTGCAGCTTCTTGACACTAGGTCACAAGAGTGCCTA
The DNA here is from genome assembly GCF_000299155.1 of Elephantulus edwardii. Taxonomy (NCBI): domain Eukaryota; kingdom Metazoa; phylum Chordata; class Mammalia; order Macroscelidea; family Macroscelididae; genus Elephantulus; species Elephantulus edwardii. The sequence continues at coordinate 3,469,747 of NW_006399946.1, forward strand.
CATTTACAAAATTTGTATATATTGTGTTTCATACTTTCCTTCACTGACATTTCATACAATCATTCTCATACTTTGTGGGTATTTTTTCTGTATAATCAATGATTTATTCTTACCAAATACCTTTTATTAGTAATACAAAAGAAAATGTTTTATTTGAATATATATTTTTGCATGTATAATGTTATCCAAAATATTTTCCTTTTTTACATGTATATTTTGTATAATGACTTGTGTAATATGCACACTTTGAACTCTGCACTTTTTCATAGTTTGTGTTTTATGCAATTATTGCTTAGTGAACTAACTCAGTATCATAAGGACAAATGCCAAATAAGACCTTTATTGTAAAAACAGAAGGATAATTAGTACAATGTGGAGGTCAAAGGGGGAGAATAGTGGGAGCAGTGAGATAAGGAGAAGGAGGGATAGGTGAGAAATTACAGTGTCACATAATTTGTGGGTGGAGGAAGGGACTAAAGAAAATGGAAAAGAACCAGTGATGACCTGATAAGATGAGGTAATGGTGGGCAACTTCAATGGTGATTAAGTTTATAAAACACAATGTGCTTTCTACGAAGATGGCACCGAAAGTGAAGAAGGAAGCCCCTGCCCCTCCCAAAACTGAAGCCAAAGCAAAGGCATTGAAGGCCAAAAAGGCAGTCCTGAAGGGTGTCCACAGCCAAAAAAAAAGAAGATCCGCACATCACCCACCTTCC
>NW_006399946.1:3470685-3488342 GCF_000299155.1 Elephantulus edwardii
TCAACACTTTGATTAGGCCTGATGGAGAGAAGAAGGCCTATGTTCGACTTGCTCCTGATTATGATGCTTTGGATGTTGCCAACAAAATTGGGATCATCTAAACCGAGTCCAGTGGGCTAATTCTAAATGTAATAAATTTTTCTCACCATAAAAAAAAACAACCACAATGTATGAGAATGATTGCATGAAACATAATGTCAATAAAGGAAATTAGAACTGAGACACAAATAAATAGTTGTACATCAGTGTTCATAACAGCATTGTTTACCATCACAAGAACACGGAATCAACCCAAATGCCCAATTACAAATGAGTGAATTAAGAAATTGTGATACATTCACATGATAAAATACTGTGCAGTGTTCAAGAATAAAGATTTCAAAAAATACTACACAACTTGGGAGAAACTGGAGAGCACCATCTTCTTAATTATCGGTATGTTCAAGCTTATTGTGTCCACTGTGTATCTGGAATGGCTTTGAACCCATGGTTACATCTTCCAGCATTGTCATCCTCATTAAGTGCCGTTGAGTCGCAGGCGACTCATAGCGGCCCTATGAAGGAGAATCCTCAACACTTGTGTGTCTCTCATCCTCTCTCCAGGTTCATAGGGTTTCCGGAGGCAAGCTATTACAGAAGTGCACGCTCCTCCTGCTTCCAAGCTTAATTTGATCAGGAGTTTCACCCAACACTGTCCGCCACAGGTAACCAACCATTAACACATTTGACACATCAGTGTCACAGTGTTCAGCCTCACAGCAACCACAAGTTACCGCTGTACGGCAAGTGGACACACCAGGGCTATACGACTTAGAGTAATGTTTAAACAAAAACAATGAAGCACAGGCCCAAGGGCCACGGATTAAAAGTCACCCACCTTTGGTTTGGTTGCATCACTTTCAGTCCACCGAGCCAGTTGATCACTCTCAATGTTGATGTTATTGTCGTTAAGTGCCGGCAAGTAGCAGGTGACTCATAGCAACCCTATGAAGGAGAATCCTCAACACTTGTGTGTCTCTCATCCACTCTCCAGGTTTACAGGGTTTCCAGAAGGAAGCTATTATGGAAGTGGATGCCACTCCTGCTTCCAAGCTTGTTTTAATCGGGAAGTATCACCCAACACCGTCTGCCATGGGTAACCAACCATTAATGCATTTGACACATCAGCTTCGAACCCATGGTTACATCTTCCAGCACAGTATCAGACAATATTATGCTGTGATTCACAGGAATTTCATCAGCTAATTTTCAGTAGATCACCAGAAACGTCTCCCTAGTTTATCCGTAGCCTGGAAGGTCCTAAGAAAATCTGTCCCTCATGATTTACCCTGCTGATACTAGAAATATTTTTGAGAAGACTTTCCTATATCATAGTAACATGCAAGTCATAAAGTACTAAAAATTGACAGGTGAATGGTGTTTATAAACTTAAAGTAGTATTAAAAACTGCTGGCAGCTTTATTAAAAGAATTAAACAACAGTTGAGTTTACTATCATTTTTTTAAAAAACTTTCACCAACTAAAGAAGTTTGTTTCGCTGTTTCAAAACCAACATGGATGTCAGAAGAGACTCTGAATATTTCACTGGAGTACCGAGAAGCCAAAGCAGAAGGAAGAATTCAAGAAATTAAGAAGCTGAATAGGAAATTTCAAAAGGATGCATGACAAGACAAAGTAAAGTATTATAATGAAATGTGCAAACAGCTGGAGTCAGAAAACCAAAGGGGCTGAATTCGCTCAGAATTTCTTAAGGTAAAGGAACTGAAGAGGAAATTCAAGCCTTGACTTGAAATACTTAAGAATACTTTGGGCAGAATATTGAGTAATCTCGCAAGTATTAAATGAATATGGATAAGAGTATAGAGTTATTATACAAAAAGGAACTGGCAGAGACAGAAGAATTTAATAAAACAACATATGAGCAAGAGCCTTTGGTGATGAAGGAAGACGTTCAGACTGCTCTGAAAGAATTGTCTAAGAATAAAGCCCCAGGAATTGATGATATACCAATTGACATTACAACTAACAGAGGCTGCCTTAGATGTGCTCATTAAGTCATGTCAAGAAATCTGGAGAACAATCAACTGACTGGAAGAGATCTATAATTTCTCCTATTCCAAAGATAGGTGATCCCACAGAGTGTGGAAATTATCGAACAATATCATTAATATCACATGCAAGGCAGATATTCTGCTGAAGATTATCCAAAAATGACTAGAAAAGCACATCAACAGAACTACTAGAAGTGCAGGCTAGGTTTAGATGGTGTCGTGGTACAAGGGATATTGTAGATAATGTTAGATGGATCTTGGCTGAAAGCAAGGAGTACTAGAAGACTATCTGTGTTTTATTAATTATGCAAAGGCATTTGACTGTGTGGATCATAACAAATGGTGGCTAACTCCGAGAAGAATGAGAATCCAAGAATGCTTGATTGTGCTAATGTGAAACCTATACTTGGACCAGGAGGCAGTCATCAGAACAGAGCAAGGAAACATTGCATGGTTCAAAATTGGGAACGGTGTACACCAGGGATGTATCCAGTCTCTGTATCTGTTCAATCCTTATGCAGAACAGTTTAACTGGGAGGCAGGGCTCTATGAGGAGAAACGTGACATCAGGATTGGAAGAAGACTCATCAGCAATCTGCATTATACAGATAACACAACCCTGATTGCTAAAACTGAGGAGGACCTGAAGCGCTTGCTGTGGAAGGTCAGGGACTGCAGTCTTCAGTATGGATTGAGGCTCAATATCAAGAAAACAAAGATTGTCACTACTGGGCTGAACCAGCATCGTGATGGATGGTGAAGAGATTGAGATTGTTCACAGCTTTAGTTTGCTTGGCTCCACAGTCAACACTCTTGGCATCAGCCACCAGAAAATTAAAAGACATATTGTGTTGGGAATTTCTGCAGTTAGAGACCTCTCTAAAGTACTGAAGTTCAACGATGTCAGTCTGGAGACTAAGCGTGATACATGCCATGGTATTTGCAATCACTTGCTATGCATCAGAGAGCTGGACAATGACTAGAGAGTATACAAGGAGAATTGATGCCTTTGAGCTGTGATGTTGGAGAAGAATGTTGAATATACTATGAACTGCTAAGAAAACAAACAGGTTTGTCCTGGAGAGGGTGAAGACATGCTATTCCTTGGAGGCAAGAATTCTGAAGCTTCTTCTGACATACTTTGGACATGTTGCAAGGAGAGACCAGTCCTTGGAGTGGGACATCATGCTTGGTAGGGTAAAGGGACAGCGCAGGAGAGGAAGACCCTCAATGAGATGGACTGATTTAGTGACTGGGGTAATAGGGGGTAGGTGTGTCAGAGACAGTGAGATTGGCCAGGATAGGCCAGGGTTTAGGGCTGTTGTACACTGGGTCGCTATGAGTCGCAGGCAACTCAACGGCACACAACAACAACAGGTACAATTTTATATTCCTGACCCATTTATGCTTTATATGTACTAAATGATTCACAATGTTTCAGAAATTTCCTCATAATCTTCCAAATGAAGGTTGCTTTGAAGTCAACATTGTGATACGTGCTGTAAGTCAGAATCTACTATGATCCTCCAGTGGGATTTCAGAAATATTAAATCGCATAGCAAGAGACTGCTTATTTTTCTGCCAAGGAGGACCTAGTGGACTCCAACTGAGTACCTTCTCATTGGCAACACAACTCCTTCTCACTAGGTAACCAGAGCTTACTATGTAAAAGTATACTTCTACAAGAGAGATACATCAAAATACAAAAACCAGCCTTCCTCCCAGTCATTTCAAGGTCTACATGTGTAATTTATATAAAAAATCTAAGATAGAGATTAGTTTACCATCATAAATGTCCTTTATAGGCCCTTGACACACTTCTCTGGCAGACCATAAGGAATTGTGTTGCTAACTATAAGGTTGCACCACTCAAACAGTTAAAATCTACTAATGGCTCTGCTGATGAAAGATTATAAATTTTCTTCCATGAAATTCATAGTCTCAGAAATCCAATGAATGATCAATCAGCTATGAGTTGTGAGTAAGTGAGTGACTGAGCCTGTGAATGTGAATCGAAGCAGATCAATCTAACTCTAAATTTCATATTCAGTCCACATTTCAACGCTGACACTCAGTTACAACATTCAACTATCTGGGCACAATCCATGCCAACAACCTGCACTTCATTACACCTGGTACTCCTGATAGTGACCCGGTGGTTGTTCCCCAAATACTCCAAGATTTTTCATTCCTTCTTTTCTTTTGACACACTGTCCAGTCCCTAGAAAGTATCTCCTATCTATCAAATATGTCTGGAAAAAATCCAAGCTGAAGTCCATTTGTTGATTAAATTTCTGTACTCCATTTTCCTCATAGACTCTGTATCTTTTTAGGTGTTTCTTACTACATACAAGTTCTTTAAAAAATGTTCACTGCTACTAAATTAACCAAAAGCTAATATTCCTATCTTTAAAAATAATTTTGTTAATCTCTTTTTTCCTCCATCCTGAGTTCACTTCTCTTGCCACTATTAAGGTTCCTAGACACTAATGGAAGCTAAATAGGAACAACAAATATTAGCATAAAAATATAGAAGAAAAACAAAAAAACAAAACAACTATGAGATATCATCTCTCACCCAAGTAAGAATAGCAAAATTTAACAGAACAGCAAGCAACACATACTGGCGAGGTTGTGGAGAAACTGGAACTCTTATTCACTGTTGGTGGAAATGTAAAATGGTGCAACCACTGTGGAAGGCGGTATGGCGCTTTTTAAACAAGTTGCAAATAGAGATACCCTTTGACCCAGCAATTCTACTGCTGAGAATATACTCCAAAGAGACCATAACTGACATCCAAGCAGACATATGTACACCTATGTTTATCATGGCTTGGTTCACAATAACAAAAAGTTGGAAACAACCTAAGTGCCCATCAACAAAAGAATGGATAGAGAAGCTGTGGTATATTCACACTATGGAATACTATGCTGCATTGAAAAATAAGGAATGCATGCAATATTATTAAAAAAGAAGTGACCCTAGAGGACATTATGCTGAGTGAAGTATTTCAGTCACAAAAGGACAAATACTGCATGGTGCCACTGTTGTAAAACAGGACTGACCTCGGGGTTGGGGGGGAGACTGAGAAAGATGGGATAAATAATGTATACTGCATTGAAACAGATGAGGGAGAAAAACTGTTTAAAAGTGATGCGGTATTTTTGTCATGACAGGAGTCCAGGGCAAAGGCTGCATAGTGTAGTGGACCTGGGGGGGAGGGATTATAAAACAACGAAGAAAATTTTTCTTTTACTTTTCCAAGAGGGGATTGTACTGCGGGCAGGGTAGGGGCGGGGAGAAAAGTGCAACAGTAAATGAATGGAAATCCAAAGTCTCTGCAAATTTTCATTGAAATTAACAATAAAAATATTATAAAAATTATATACTTCCCACCAGCCAGTTTTTACCAAATGAATTATTTCATACATCTTTACCAACTTTTGTTGTGCTCCATTTTTGCATTGATAAAGAATATTAGAATATTTAATACTGAGTATCAGTGGCTTAAGTTGTATTTTAGAGATAAAGTACAATTATAAAAATTATATATAGAAGAAAAAATCTTACTTGAATCATAAAGCTTATGGGTAATCACTTTGGGAGGACAGGAAAAAAAACAGGTGAAAGAAGGGAAAGTGAGAAGGAGACAGACATAAGAAAGTAGGAAAAGAAAAAGTGAAAGAGAGAGACAGAGAAGGAAATTTTCCAATAAGGAAAACTCTAATGCTGTTTTTGATAATCTGAAGCCTTGTTAACTATCTAAAACAGAAATTGTAAATTAATTCTTAGTGTATTCCTAAAATCAATAATAATGTCCTGACACACAAAGAGGGTTCAATAAACTGATTTTGTATTCAAGTAAAGTGGCACAACTTACAAGAAAATAATATGATGTTATACACATGAGTTATAATATATCTACAGTGGCAAATATGTAAATTATTAATACCATAAAAATTACATTAACCTGAAACTGAGTTATAAAACTTCATTAGATTACATCTATTGATATGAACTTCCATTTCAGCAAACTCTAACTCACTGCCAACAGGCTGGTTTTTGACTCACTGTGACCCTCCATTAGGTTTCAGAGGCTACAAATCAAAATGCAAGGAAACTACCATTTTCCTTTCAAGAAGTATTAGTGTATTTAAACCACTAGAGAAGTTTGGCCTTTGGACCAGCAGCACAATTCCTTACAGGTCACACCACAACAGCTCCCTAAAACTGAAACACACTACCATCACATCAGTTTTGACATATGGTGAACCTCTGTGCTGGCCTAGTGACAATTCTAAAGACACATAGTTCATGTCCACCAGCTTCTCCATGGGAGAAGGACGTGCAGTCTCCTCCCACATGATTAACTGCCTCTGAAAACCTGCAAGAGGGTGAGTAATGGGTTAGCTCCAACTCAATAGTCCACAACAACATCAGGTTAAACCTTAACAAGAGGAGAATTTGCTCTCTCATGGTTGCAACCTCCCGAGAAGTTGGTCTTTCTTTGGGTTAGCAGTTTCCAAAGGCAAGGAGGATGCTACTAGAGGACTCTATCTTGATATTTTCCTATGGTCACATTATTAAAGAAAAAGACCAAATGAAGTGTTAAAACACAATTCTTTAAATGAAAAGTCCAGATGACTATGTGACATCCTATTCATTATTGTGACTGTTAGCTATTTTTAAATGGCTCCAGACTCATGGCATCCATATATATTACAGAACAGAACTGCTCCATAGGTTTTTCAGTCATAATCTTCACTCATAAAGGTCACTAGACCTTTTCCCTGTGGAGTCATTATATAGATTGAATTGTCAACCCATTCAATACAGTCAATTACAAACCACTTATGCCACCTAGATTTCTTTCTGTTCATCATAGGCAGTTAATAACCTCTGGAAACCCACTGGAGAGTCACATATGGGTCAGTTCTCACTCTACGATAGACAGTAACAACAACAAATTAGATAGATAGATAGATAGATAGATAGATAGATAGATAGATAGATGATAGATATAGAAATAGATATGTACGTATATTTATATATAATTTTATGTTTGAATGTATATATATACACACATATATGTGTATATATATATGAAAAATGATGTAATAAAAAGATAACTAGCCTCATATAAAAGCAACACTTAGCAATCTAAAAGAATAACATTAAAATTCCGTAAATAGGTAACACCTTAAAGACAAAAATGTATAACTGAATCAAAATAAGCACGGATTGACAAATTACCATTCAAATAACTTAAACCAATCTGTATTAGAAAAAATCAGGGGAAATGATAAAAAATCAAGAAAGTAGAAGAGTAAGTGACACACTATCAACAGGAAAAGTTAGTATGTAATCAGAATCCCAGAAGACTTGCTTGTGGCAACTTCAATAACAGCAAGAAAGATGAAGAGATACCCAGACAAGAAGTTCAATGAACATCATACAGAATAGGCTTCAAAACAAAGCTACAAAAGCTAATTATATAATCAAGCTTTCTAAATTGTACAGATTTTGAGAGAAGCTGAAAAAAAAAAAGACATGTTACTTACAAAAGCAACCAACATAACTATTATCATGTCTGAAATTATTCAGGCAAGAAGGCAAACAAGACAAGTAACTTTGGGACACAGAGCTATAAGCAGAGGAAAGACCTTCTCAGCTCTCTGCAAGAGTGAGGACTGACTTGAAACATTCCTGCAAACAAGTAGCTTGAGCCGGTGGCCCTGATTTAGCACTATTCCAGAGACAAAGGAAGACATTAAGCTGCAAGAGAAAAGATGAGAGAGGTGAGGCTCTGTGCCCAGAACAGCACCCTTTATTGCTTGTGGGGAGAAAGATCTGAAGTTTCTGTGAGGATATAGGTCCCTCTGTTTGAGGATCCTTGCCAGGAGCGAAACAGGATAAGAGACTTTGGGACACAGTGCTACAAGTAGAGGAAAGGCTTTCTCAGCTCTCTGAGAAAGGGAGAGCTGACTTGAGACATCCCAGCAGACAAGTTGCTTGAGCTGGCAACCCTTATCTGGTATTGTGCCACTCCAGAGACAAAAGAAGACAGTAAGCTCTAGGAGAAAAGGTGCATAAGAAATTGCCTGAGTAGAGCATGCAGTTTTACACCAAGGTGAGATTCCTATAGAGCTGCAGTGCAGAACAGAGAGAACATTAACGACTTTAGGAAAGGCAAATTTTCTTAGAAAGGACATTCAGTAGAGTGAGTAGCTAACCTCATAAATTGAACTTGGAAACTAATCACTAACATCATAAAGACAAGAACCAGTAAACATGCGTGGGAACTCAAGGCAGGGAGTGCTGAAAATGGGTATGGACAAAACCACAGGATTACAGAGTTTGGTGGGTAGAGTAGGGAGAAGGGAGTATATGGGAAGGATCCAAGCAAAAATAAAGGGTAACGATAGACAAGGTCCAATGGTGATTAATTCTATAAAATATAACATATTAGAATGACTGTATGAAACACAATGTGAAAGAAGAATAGTGTGGAACAAAATTTCTACGTAAGCAAACCAATTAACGAATAACTTGAGCAATTGAACTTAAAAAAAGAAGTACCAATTAATCTGTTATCCTTATTCAATGTCCAACTTTCAGATGCACAGGGAACAACTGAAAATACAATGACATGGATCACATGCACCATAGCCTTAAAGTGACATATCCTTCATCACTTTGAAGAGTTATTTGACAATACATTTTCTTAATGTAACACATATTCTGATTTCTTGATTTTTTAGATAAAATTTTTATTTTATACTGGTTTGCTTACAAAGTTCATATACATTGTTTTTTCACACTAAATCTTTCCTACTTCCTTTACCCACCCTTCCCTTTACTCATCAAATTGTGCAACTCTATGATTAACGATCTACTCATTGTCATCTCTCTGCTCCTACCATTCCCCCACCCCAGATCCTCATACACATTTTATCAGTAATCCTTGTGTTTCTTCAATAATGGTCTTACACAGTATGTTTTCTTATAGGACTGAGTTCACTTAGCATAATGCTCTCCAGTCCTACCTAAATTAGGTAGTGATTTTCAAAATCATTGCTCCTGCATCCTGGGTAGTATCCCATTGTGTGAATGTACGTAATAGAATGGATTTCTCAATCCATTCTATTATGTTTGGACATTTGGGCTGTTGTATGTTCTTGCAATGGTGAATAACGGTGCTACAACATTGGTGTACAAGTCTCCCTTTGTGCCTCACTTCTCATTTTCTCAGCGTCTATCCCAAGCAGTTGAATAGCTAATAATAAAAATAGAATTTCTGTTTAGCTTTTTAAGGAAACACCAAACTGCCTTTCAGAGTGGTTGTACCTTTTACAATCCCGCCAATAGTGTATAAAAGTTCCTATCACTCCACATCTTTTCCAACATTCATTAATTGCTGTCCTATGAAACTTTGTCACTGCTCTTGGGCTGATATGGCATCTCACTGAGGTTTTCATTTGCATCTCTCTTATTGCCAATGATTTTGAGCATTTCTTCATGTGTCTGTTAGCCATCCAAATATCTTCCTCTTTTAAAAAAGTCTTTCCATGTCTTTTGCATGTTTTTTGTTTGTTTGTTTCTTTCTTTTGCCTGTTTTGTAATTGTGTTATGAGTCTTTTTCTTATAGACACACTACAGGATTCTGTAAACTCTTGATATGAGACTCTCATCTGAAATAGTATTGCCAAATGGTTTTCTTCATTGGCTGGCTTTATTTTCATCCGATTGGCAGAGGGATTTACACACACACAAGGATTTAATCTTTAGGAGGTCCCATTTATCAATTTTATCCTATCCAGATTGTACACTTCTGGCTGTATTTGACAGTCTCTTTATACCATAGACTAAGCCTTCTAAGCTTGGTCCCAGTTTGTCTCTCAAGAACTTTATGAGTTTAGGCTTTACTCCCAGGTATCTGATCAACCTTGAGTTGATTTTTGTGTATGGTGTGAGATGTGGATCCTGCTTCCGCTTCTTGAAGGTAGTCCAGTTTTGCCAGCACCATTTGTTGAAGAGGTTGTCATTACCCCATTTCATAGGTTTTAGTTCCTTGTCAAATATCAGTTGACTGTAGATAGCTGGGTCCATTTCTGAGTTCTTAATTCTGTTCCATTGGTCTATGTGCCTGTCATTGTACCAGTACCATGCTGTTTTGATTACTACTACTATTTAATAGGTTTTGAGATCAGGGAGTGCTATGCCTCCCACTAATTTTTGTTTTTCAGAAATGCTTTGCATATTCATAGTCTCTTTGCTCTTAAATAAACTTGACAGTTTCCCTTCTGATATCCTTGAAAAAATAAATGAGGTGTCTGTATTGGGATTGCACTGAACATGTACATTGCTTTTGGAAGTATTGTCTTTTCACAATATTGAGTCTTCCTATCCATGAGCAGGAAATATTTTTCCATTTATTTAAAACCTCAGTTTGTTTTTTGATCCTTGTAAAATGAAATCATTTATAACTTCAATCTTTTCTCTTTCAATCATGATGTTGCCTATCGTCCAGAGGTGAGCACTTCTCTTTTCTTGAGGTTAAGATGTAATCCACATTGAAAGTTTGGTGTTGATTTTCTGCACCAAGTGTTTCAATTCTCTTCATTTTCTGAAAGCGACACTGTGGCTGCATAATGTAGATTGTTGGTGAGTCTTCCCCCAATACTAATGCCACTTTATTTTTCATATAGTCCAGATTTTTGAAAGATTTGCTTAGCATATGGATTGAACAGGTAAGAAGAAATTTTACAACCCTGATGCACACTTTTGCTAAGTTTATACCAACCAGTGTTCCCTTGTTGTTCAGACAACACCTTCTTGTTCTATGTATCTGTAGAGATAATGAAAAAGTGTGTAGGTCATTGGAGTATCTAAACTCTAGAGTTAATTTTAGGAGAAAAATTTAATTTCATTAATTTCATTATAACAGTAATAATTCATTAATAACATTCATTTCAGCCAAGAGATGGAGAGAAGAGGTAAGGCAATTCTCTTAAAGTAACTGAATCAACTTGCATTTCTGAACATTGAGGAAGAAATTCTGTTGCTATTGAATCTGAGAAGTTTGGTTGCTAGCCAAAAGTTTCAAACTCACTAGCTACTCTGTAAGAGAAATATGAGGCACACAGATTTGAAGCCATGGAAACCCTATGGGCATTCCTACTCTATCCTAGAGTGTTCTATGAATCAGCATCAACTGGATTAGGGTTAGGTAACTATGTATCATCTTGTTATTATGTGCTGTCAAATCGCTTGCAACTCATTTTGACTCTACATATAACAGCCCTGAACTCTTTGCTATCTCCATAAACTCCATGTTGAACTTTCCAATAAAACACATGGTTTATTGAATTGATAGGATGAGAATGTCAACAACACAACACTGACTGAAAAATGCATTTCTTCTAATTTTTATGCTGTACAGAGCCCTCAATAGGGAAGAGAAAGGATCTACAAATTCTGAGGGGATAAGTGGCATTTAAAATACACTCTTTTTCTGATTCAGCCAAAGGAGGATTTTTTGGCTTAGGCCTTTACTACAGCTGCTATCTAGGCCCGAATAAACACAGAAGCCATTTAAATCATGAGAATAGAACTTATTGATTTAGTGAATTATGGTCTCAAAAGGAATCATAAAATTACAACAAAAGATGTCAATTCTTTTTTTCCGAGTCTTCTTATCATTACAGAGAAGGGAAATGCACAAAATAGTTTAATTTAAAATCCAAATAGGCTTCAACATATTGAACTGACAGACAAAGTCTTTCGCAGAAAAGGATGGGAAGAGAAATCAGGAAGCCCAACAATCCTGATGCTTAAATACTGGAGGTGCTGTGACTCTTTTTCGGTTAAGCTCGCCAAGGCTTTTCTTTCTTTATCTATTGATTCTCCATTTAAAAACATCTATAATGGTGCCTTTTCCAGGAACATATTGGACAAAGCCTCCTCTGACCTTTGATAAACTAGCTGCCAAAATGGTCTATCTGATTAAATGACATGGAAAAGAGAAGAAGGAGGCAGGGAAACAGAAAGACACAAATCTAAAAATTATTAAAGTGGAAAAAGAATTAGTTATATTTATTCTTTATTTATATTTATTTAATTATTCTTAAATTTGGAAATGAAAATTCATCACAGTCTAATGGCATTACCATTAGAGTAGACTGATCAAATGTTATGCAAACCAATTTTTAACCCTGGAAGGAGACAGGACCCAAGAAGACAGTAAGGAAAGTTAAGCATAAGGGAAAAGTATAGGGCAAAAAATAGAAGAACAACAATTTCATCTTTTAATCAAAGTTTTACACCACTTTGCCCTTTTACTCTCAGAGTATGTGTGGAGTACACTGTTTCTTTGGAAAGTCAATATATACATTTACACAGGTAAGAGACTTTGTAAAGTTAGATCAGTCAGAGATATAAGTAAGGGTTTAAGGATCACCATGCTAGTATACATAAAATGTAACTGTTTTACACTGAGTTCTCTAGAGAAAACAAACAAACAAACAAAAACCACCAGAAAACCAATGAAGATTATAGAGAGAGACTTATTTCAAGGAAATGGCTCATATTTTACTGAAGCAAATCCTAGATCTGTGGGAAAGATATCCAAAGACATTTGAGGAAGCTAATGAGGTCAATTGAGCAGGAAGGGTCTCAGACTGCTGGCTTTGTTGTTGTCATGTGCCATCACATTGTTTTGCCTATGTAAAAACCTTGTCCTACGTGGAGCCAATCTCACTGTCTCTGGCACACCTAATACTATCGACCCAGTTACGGTGTCAATCCATCTTATCTGTGGTCTTCCTCTCCCATGCTGTCCCTCCACCTTTCCAATCATGATGTCCTTCTCCAAGAATTAGTACCTCCTGGCCAAATGCCCCAAGTCTATAATATAAAGCTTCAAATTCTTTGCCTCCAAGGAGCAATTTTATTTCATCCGCTCCAGTACAATTAGCCCTCTTGACAGTCCATGATATGCTCAATACTCTTCTCCAACACCACAACTCAAAGGCATCAATTCTTCTTCTATCATCCTTATTCATTGTCCAGCTCCCTGATGCATAGCAAGTAATTGCAAAAACCATAGTTTGGATCAGGCACACCTTAGTATCTAGACTGAAATCATTGCTTCTCAGTACTATGGAACGTATTTTCCCAATGTAATTTGTCTTTTTATTTTCTGGCTACTGGTACCAAAAGTGTTAATTATGCAGCCAAGCAAGCTGAAACTGTTATGAATATCAATCTCCTGAGGGTTTAGGGCTGTTGTACATAGGGTCGCTATGAGTCGCAAACGACTCAACGGCACATAACAACAACAACAACAACAACAACTGTCTATCATGATGCTGCCAACTGGCCCAGTGGTGAGAATCTTTGTTTTCTTGATGTTGAGTTTCAATCCATACAGAAGACTGCAGTCCTTGACCTTCTATAGCAAATGTCTCAGGTCTTCTTCAGTTTCAGCTGCTGGCTTTAGAGGATAATTAATGCCATGATTTTTGTCAAAGAGAAGGTTGGCAGTATGTCAGATTCAGAGGCTAAAGAATGTTGGACGAGCCCCACAGGCTGCTCTGAAAAGCCATCTTTGCATTGTTCCTGGGTCCGGCTCCTCGCTTGCCGCTGCCACCTCCGCTGCGTGCCGCCTCCTCCTCCTCCTCCTCCTCCGCGGCCGCCACCGCAGGCTCTGGCAGCTTTCTCGCCAGAGTCCCAGAACTCGCGCTTTCTTGGCATCCGCTGCATCGGATCACCGGCGTGCCCCACCATGTCAGACGCGGCCGTGGACACCAGCTCCGAGATCACCACCAAGGACTTGAAGGAGAAGAAGGAGGTGGTGGAGGAAGCAGAGAATGGACGAGACGCCCCCGCTAACGGGAACGCTAACGAGGAAAATGGGGAACAGGAGGCTGACAACGAGGTAGACGAAGAAGAGGAAGAAGGCGGGGAGGAGGAGGAGGAAGAGGAGGAAGGTGACGGTGAGGAGGAAGATGGTGATGAAGATGAGGAGGCTGAGGCAGCTACGGGCAAGCGGGCAGCTGAAGATGATTAGGATGACGATGTTGACACCAAGAAGTAGAAGACCGATGAGGATGACTAGACAGCAAAAAAGGAAAAGTTAAATTTAAGAAAAGGAAAAAAAAAAAAATTAAAGGCCACCGTGACCTATTCACCCTACACTTCCCGTCTCAGAATCTAAACGTGGTCACCTTCAAGTAGAGCGTCCGCCCGCCCACCTCGGGCAGCGCCACCTGCAGATGACATGCACTCGCCGCCACCCAACCAAAACCACGACATGAATTTGCAACAACGGGAGGAAAAAAGAACCAAAACTTCCAAGGCCCTGCTTTTTTTCTTAAAAGTACTTTAAAAATGAAAAAAAATTGTTTGTCTTTTTTATTTACATTTTATATTTTTGTACATATTGTTAGGGGTCAGCCATTTTTAATGATCTCGGGATGACCAAACCAGCGTTCAGAGCGTTCTCTGTCCTAATTCTGACTTTACTTGTGGTGTGACCATGTTCATTATAATCTCAAAGGAGAAAAAAAACCTTGTAAAAAAAGCAAAAACGACGACAAAAAAAAAATACAATCTTATTCCGAGCATTCCAGTAACTTTTTGTGTATGTACTTAGCTGTACTATAAGTAGTTGGTTTGTATGAGATGGTTAAAAAGGCCAAAGATAAAAGGTTTCTTTTCCTTTTTTTGTCTATGGAAGTTGCTTTTATTTTTTTTTTTTTTGGCCTGTTTGATGTATGTGTGAAACAATGTTGTCCAACAATAAACCGGAATTTTATTTTGCTGATTTGTTCTAACAAAAAAAAAAGAGAATGTTGGACGAGGGGAATAAAAGTTGGCACACAGAGCAGACAACTGGTTCAACTACAGAGCTCATCAGTATAAAATCAGTGAAGCTATACATACATCAGTGCAAGTTACAACCTTTAAAAGATGTCCCATTCATAAGAGGACAGTGTTAATAGCTTTTCATAACTGCTTCGAATCCTGCCTCCTAGAGATTTGAGTTTCAAACACACAGGATATATGCCGAGGTCACACTGACACATAATGTGAACCATCACAGGCACCTCTCTAGCTTTTTCCCTCCTAAAATAAGTAAAAGGCATGTTCTTTAACCAATTTATGAATATAATGAAGGGGAGACTACAAGATTTAGAAGTTTTCTACTTCTGGCATAGTTATAAATTTTATTTCTAGGCAAAACTTATTTGTCTCATAAGTCATTTGTTAGATTATTAGGTGTCCTCAAGTCAACTCCAACTCATATATTGACCTTAGAAACAAAAGATCAGAATAATCTTAAAAATAATAATCTAAAAAATCATCTTTTAAAAAGAGATCAAAATCTTATCCTATCCTGTATCATCTTCACACTCTCCACCTTCATTATTTCAAGCCTGTTGTTGCAGAAAATGTGTCAGTTCAGTGTGTTGAGGATCTTCTCTCTGATTGGTCTTCAACTTTCCCCTGTATGCTGCCTTTTTCCAAAGACTGCCGCCACTTGATAACATGCCCAAAGAATGTGAGACAAAGTTTCACCATCTATGCTTTTAAGGGAAAACTGATTACACTTCCTTGAAAAGAGATTTGTTGTTTTTTGGTTTTGTTTCTTTCAGTTGTCAATAGTATATTCAATCTTCTTCACCAGCAATATAATTCAAAAACATCATCCAACCTTAACATGCACAGGGAAGCAAATGAAAATAATATAGCTTAGGCCAGGTGAAATGTCTTGTTGTTGTTGTTGTTGTTATGTGCCCTTGAGTCAACCAGGACTCATTGCAACCTTATGCACAATAACTCTGAATCCTTCTCTATCCTGGGCAGTCTCACTGTCTTTTACACACATACCCAGTTACTGTGTCAATCCACCTCATCTGGAATATTCCTCTCCTGTGCTGTCCTTCCACACCCTTGCAAGCATACTGTCTTTTTTAAAGGACTGATCCATCTTGGTAACGTGCCCATAGTATGTGAGATGGAACCTCAAAATCCTTGCCTCCAAAGAACAGTGTGGTTTCACCCTCTCCAGGACAATTCTGTTGTGTTTTTTTTTTCTTCGAAGTTCATGGTGTGTTCAATATTCTTCTTCAGTACCACAACTCAAAGGCATCAATTTTTCATCTGTCCTTTTAGGATACTGTCCAGCTCTCTGATGCATATCAAGTAATTGCAAAGACCATGGCCAGGATCAGGCACACCTTTGTGTCTAGATTGATACTGTTGTTCTTTAGCACTCTGGAGACATCTCTGACAGCAGATTTTCCTAAAGCAATTCACCTTCTGATTTCCTTATTGCTGGTGCCAAGAGTGTTGTCTGTGAAAACGAAACAGCTCAATCTTAATTTCTTCCCTATCTATCAAGATGCAGCCAACTGGCCCACTAGTGAGAATCTTTTTTTTGAGCTTCAATCCATATTGCAGACTACAGTCCTTAACCCTCTTTAGCAAATGCTTCAAGCCCTCCTCAGTTTCGACAAGCAAGGTTGTGTCACATGCATAATGCAGGGTGTTGAGTCTTCTTCCAGTCTTGTTGCCACATTCCTCCTTATAAGGTCCAGACACCTGAATGATCTGCCCCGCATGTGGAGAAAGGATGCATTCCTGAAACACTCCTTCCCTGATTTTGAACTATGCAGTGTTTCCCTTCTCTGTTCTGAGGACTGTTTCCTGGTCCAGTTTTAGTTTTTACATAAGCACAATCAAGTGTTCTGGAATTTCATTCTTCTCAAGGTAAGTGACAATTTGTTGTGCTACACATAGGTAAATGTCTTTGAATAGTCAATGAAACATAGATAGACATTCTTCTGGTACTCTGGGATTTCAGCCAAGATCCAGCTGACATTTGTAATGATATACCTAGTGCCATAGCCTCTTTCTAAACTTAGTTCTCTAAAATAGTATCACTTTAAAGAGTCAATGACAAAAAAAAAAATAAGGAGTCAGTGACAGCAATTTTATCCAATACAGCACATCTTTCGATTTTTTTAAATTGTTGCTATCATGGACGTTGACTGTGAGTACAAGTAAAGTAAAATCCTTGACAATTTCAATCTGTTCTCCTTCAGTTGTGATGTTTTTCTATTGGTCTAGTCGTGAAGATTTTTTGTTTTATTGATGTTAAGGTATAGTCAATATAAAAGTCTTTTACTTACTTCAGTAAGTGCTTAAAGTCTTCTTAAATTTCTGCAATCATGACTGTATCATTTGCATTACTGTTGTTGATGAATTTTCCTCCAACAGTAATACCACAATCTTCTTCATATAGGCCTGATTCCTTACTAACTCAGCATGTATATTGAATAGGTATGGAGAAAGAATACAATCCTAATGAACACCTTCCCTGATTTTTACCCATGAAATATTTACTTGCTATTTTCACACACAACTATCTCCTGTTGTTGTTGTTGTTGTGTGCCATCGAGTCGCTTGCGACTCATAGCAACCCTATGTACAAGAGCTCTATATGTTCTTCCACCTTGTGCCAATCTAGCCATCCTAAATGCACTTATTCCCACCTCTCCAGTCATAGAATCGATCCATCTCATCAAAGGTCTTCCTCT
>NW_006399946.1:3488577-3493628 GCF_000299155.1 Elephantulus edwardii
TTTGTCTCCAGCCTGACATCGTTGCTCTTCAGTACTCCTGGGAGGTCCCTCACAGCCGACTTTCCCAATGCAATTTGTCTCTTGATTTCCTGGCTGCTGTTACCAAGAGTGTTGACTGTGGAGTCAAGTAAATTAAAACTGTTAACTATCTCAATCTCTTCACCATCCATGCTGATGCTGCCAATTGGCCCAGTGGTAACTATCTCTTAGTCTATGGAAAAGTTTTGCAAGAACGTAATTAATAGTCATTGTTCTCAAAATTTTCCATGCTTTACCATGACCCATACAGTTATATCGTGGAGAAGGTGCAGCCAAAGTGCTCCTTGGAAGCAAAGATGTTGAAGCTTCGTCTTGTATATTTGGGACATGTTTCTAGGAAATAACATTCTTTTTTTTATTAACTGTAATGAAAATTTACACAAAGACTTAGAGTTTCCATTCATTTATTGTTTCACTTTTCTCCCTGTCAACCCCCTGTCCCCAATTCACTCTTCTCCTTGAAAAGTAAAACTCTTTCATTGTTATGCAATGAAGGCTGCACAGTAGAGTGGACTCGGGAAAAGACATTCTTGAAGGAATCTTGGATAATTACATCATGCTTGGAAAGGTGGGGAGGATGGCATAGGTACATCCTCACCTAGGACTGACAAATCCTACTGCTCAAGTATGTCAGAAATTATGAGAATGACATAGGATACAACAGAATTCAGAACTGTTGTTCATAAGATCACTATAAGCCATAATACACTCATCGGCATCTAACAACTATAGTCTGGAATTTATTAAAAATATAACAAAGATGCCTTAATAATAATTGGTGAGTAGTATGCAAAGTTTGGAGACACAGAAATAAGACTAAGGGTAGGAAAATATGGTTTTGGTGATAGATATGAAACTAGAGATGAAATGATAGAATTTCTACAGTCAATGGCATATTCCTTGGAAATACTTAAAAAAACATAAATGGCAAATATATGTATATAAACATGCACACACACACACATATATATAGACTTCATCCAACAGACACAGAAACTAGATTGACTACATTTGTAGAAGGAGTTATTAGAGAAACTCCATGTAAGTATTCAAAACAAAGCCAGGAATTAACTACGGAGCAGACCAACAATTACCAATATGCAGGCTGAAACGGAAAATGAAGAAAAAGGAAATAATTCCACCAGGAACAAAGTATCACCTTGAGCCTATATGAATTTAATTGAAAATCGTCTCAAGAAAAGTTTTGACTCACTAAATACTAATGACCAAAAACAGATGAGTTATGGGATGACTCCAAGAACATCATCTATGAAGAAAGCAAAGTCATTATAAACATAGGAGGGAAATAAAGTCCAAAATGGGCCAGAAAAGATTCAGAAATGTGCAAGCATTTTCCTTTACTGTTAGATGCCATCTAACCAACTACCACTACTAAGGGCATTACACATAACATATTTTAATTTTGCCCTAACCTGAACTATCCTCACAATCTCTGGCATGTTCACATTCATTGTGGGAGTCACTGTGTCAACTTATTTTGTGGAAGGTCTTCCTTTCTTTCACTGACCTGGTCTACTTTTCCCACCATGAGGATATCTTTCTCAAAGGACTGGTTCTGCCAAAACTCATTTGTAGGTTCAATTCATCTCAAAGTTTGGAGACACAGAAATAAGACTAAGGGTAGAAGTTCTCATTTTCATTATTTTCATTTTAGTTGTTTGTGCAAGAACATATTCTTGTGATTGTAAGACACCACTGAGTCAAAAGACTCATTATAATCCTATGAAAAAATTAGATCTGATCATTATCCTATGCCATTCTCATCATACAGACAGTATAGGTGAGTTCATTTTGCCAAGTATTCCACTACTTCTCTGACTCTCCCTTTCCTAGAATGACATCTTTCCCCAAAAACTAGTTCCTCTTGAAACATATCCAGAATATTTGAGATGAAATACAACCATCCTGATCTAAAAACGCACCATGACTCATTTGTTAGTTGGGCACGCCATAGAATATTCAGTATTCTTCTCCAACATCACAATTCAAAAGGAGTGATTCTTCTCCATTCATCCTTATTCACTGTCTAATTTTCATATGCACAGGAAGTAACTGGAAGAAGAAAACAAAACGAGAGAGGGGCAACTTACTGCCCCCAGCTTGTAAAAGACCCACAAGGAGCAACAGTCTGCCAACCACCACGAAACTCCAGAGGACGGAACACCACAGACCATGTGACCCCAGAGGAGTGATGACTACCCGCCACTGTGTGACCCCTCTGCAGCCCATGCCTGTGTGATCCCACCACACAGGGTGCTGCTACATAAACCCTCAGCAGTGCCCAAGACCCACACCCTGCCTCCTGGTGGTAGTGTCCAAGCCCTGTGCTCCTCTGCCCCCCAGTCCCTTGCTCCCTCCCCCTTCCCCCCAGCCCCCCCCTTGTAGCTCCACAACCACGCACCTCAGCAGCTGCCAGAGCCCTGTGATCTCAGGGGACCACCACGGATCCAGCCATCACCTGGAGCTATTAGCAGAGCTGCTTTGGAACTAATCTGGCAGGAGAAAGGCAGGTAAGATCCTGACTGGATTTACTGGGGCACTGCTGATTACGTGGGAGAGCACCTAAGGGCATGCCCACTGGTGGGGAATTTGGCCAAGTTCTCTTGGGCTACGCCAACTATCCAGAAATGAGCCAGGCACTGCCTGGCTTCTGTGGACTCTGTTGACCAGCCAGAGGCTGGTGGGTCGGTGGGAATTTGACCTTTACTTTTTGAGTTCTGTTCTATCCAGGACTCTGCTGGAGCAGGGGTTGTTGTGTGATGGCACCTGTGTAAGTGCCACCAGGCAGTGAACACTAAGAAAACCATCGGGTAGGAAATGGACAGCAGGAATTTCAGTAGGGACCCCAATCATGAGCACACTCAGACAGCAGAGGTTTGAGCAAGGTCCCCAAAGTGTTTGACCTGCCCTTGCGAGCACCCCAAACCTGTGCGTGCCTCACCCCATTTGGCTCCACACCAGTGCCTACACGTCTGGGCAATCAACTTGCCTTTAATCAGGAGCACCTTGACCTGTCTTACCAACAATAGATTACCCTTATAGGCTCTGAACTGACATTTCTCTGAAGAAAAGTCAGAAGTTAAGAGAAACGCACAAGTGGTGTAGCTGCCCAACTTATCTCAAGAGCATTGTCTTCAGATCAATAACATATCAATGTCTCCAAGAAAGCAAACTATCCCACACAATACACAAGAGCACAGCAAGATATCACTCACAAAGGGTGACACAGTATCAGTGGATTCACTGAAGCCAGAAAGTCTCATGGAACTTGCTGACACAGAATTTAAAAGGGGAGTGACTGAGTATATCAAATGAATGAAAGACAAACTTGATGAATTACAGGATACTACAAGCAAAAACCAGGAGGAGCTAAAAAAAATGCAGAGAAACAAATGAGGCATTAGTGGCACTGAAAAAACAAGAACCCACTATTCAAAATATAAGGTCCAATGTTTCAGAGGCTGTCAACATGATGGAGGGACATATGAGCAGAGTTAATGAGATGGAACACAGAATCAGTGATATCGAAGACAGAATTGTCACCACTGAGCTACTAGAGCAAAAAGCATACTCACAAAGGAAAGAAAAAGAAGAAAATCTAAGAATAATGTGGGACATCATCAAAAGAAACAACATGTGCATCACAGGAATTCCAGAATAGACAGAAGCAAGTAAAGACACCAAAAAAGTTGTGGAAGAATTACTAGAGTAAAATTTCCCAGGCATAATGAAGAATGAGAGAATATATATTCAAGAAGCTGAGCGAACATCATAAAGAATGGACCCCAAAAGAAAAACTCCAAGGCATATCATAGTTAAATTTGCTAGAACCAAAGATAAGGAGAGAATCGTAAAAGCAGTGAGAGAGAAACACAGAGGAAACTACAAAGGAGAACAGATAAGATTAAGTGCCAATTTCTCAGCAGAAACCATGCAGGCAAGAAGGGAATGGAAGGACATATATCAAACACTCAAAGAATACAACTGTCAACCAAGAATACTGTACCCAGCAAAATTATCCATCAAATATGAAGGACAGATCAAGATATGCCCAGAAAAGCAGAACCTCAGAGAGTTTGTGAAAACAAGACCAGCATTGCAGGAGAGACTCAGAGATGTCCTTCTTACAGATATACCACAGAAAGCTCCATGGTCTAAAGTAACTAGCAACAACACCAAAAAGAACTCAACACAATGATAGCAATAAAACCTAGCCTCTAAATAGTCACACTGAACATGAATTATTTAAATGCACTGCTGAAGAGAAAGAGAGTAGCAGATGGAATAAAAAGCCAAAAAATCCATCAATATGTTGTCTACAAGAGACACACTTGAAAAATGAAGATGAAGCTAGGCTAAAAAATAAAAGGATGGGGGAAAATATACCAAGCAAATGGCAACCAGAAAAAAGCAGGAGTAGAAATATTAATCTCTGATAAAATAAATATCAATTCAAAAACCATCACAAAGGACAAGGAAGGCTACTACATAATGCTAAAAGGGTCAACAGAACAAGAGGACATAACAATAATAAATATCTATGCACCAAATGAAAGACCTGCAAAATACATAAAACAAACTTTAAAAAAACTAAAAAAGGAAATAGACAACACTACTATAGTGCTGGGAGACTTCAATACACCCCTCTCAAGAAAAGACATAACTACCAGAAAAAAGCTCAACAGAGATACTGAAGAATTAAACCATATAATAAACCACCTTGACCTCATAGATATTTATAGGTTAATGCACTCCAAAAAAGCACAGTGTACCTTGTTCTCCAATGTGCATGCAACGTTCTTCAAACAGATCACATTCTAAGTCATAAGGCAAGCATCAACAAATTTAAAAACATAGAAATAATACAAACTATCTTTTCAGACCATAATGCTACAAAATTAGAAATTAATAATAGGACAATAAAGGAGAAAAAAACCCCATATATCTGGAAGCTGAACAACACCTTGCTTGAACACGACTGGGTACAAGAA
>NW_006399946.1:3494864-3507385 GCF_000299155.1 Elephantulus edwardii
AAAAGATAGAACTACCAAAAAGAATCTCAACAAAGATACTCAAGAATTAAACTACACAATTAACCAACTCAATCTCATAGATATTTATAGGCTAATGCACCCCCAAAAAGCACAATATTCCTTCTTTTCCAATGTGCATGGAACATTCTCCAGAATAGATCTCATTCTAGGTCACAAAGCAAGCATCAACAAATTCAAAAACAAAGAAATTATAAAAAGTATCTTTTCAGATCACAATGCCACAAAATTAGAAATGAATAACAAGAGAATAAAGGAGAAAAAAAAATCATACCTTTGGAAGGTGAACAACAACTTACTTGAACACGACTGGGTACAAGAGAAATAAAAAAGGAAATCAAAAAGTTTCTTGAAACAAATGACAATGAAGACACTACTTACCAAAAACTCTGGGAAACAGCCAAAGCAGTAATCAGAGGTCAATTTATAGCACTAAGCAAACACATCAAAAGGCAGGAAAAATTGACTATTGACTCTCTAACCCAACATCTTCAACAAATTTTTTAAAAAAAGCAAGAAAACCCAACACCCTATAAAAAATCTGAAATTATAAAAATTAAAGTAGAGATAAATAAAATAGAAAACTTAAAAATATTTGAAACTATCAACAAAACTAGGAGTTGGTTCTTTGAAAAGGTCAACAAAATCGACAAACCATTACCAAAACTCACAAAAGAAAAGAAGGAGAAGACACAAATAATCTGAATAAGAGATGAAATAGGCAACATCACAACAGAACTAACTAAAATTAAAAAGCTAACATTAGAATATTACAAAAAACTATACTCAAACAAATATGAAAACCTAGAGGAAATGGACAAATACTTAGAAATGCACAACATACCTAAACTGACACAAACCAAAATTGAACATCTGAACAGAATCATTACAAAAGAAGAAATTGAAAAGGTAATACAAAAACTTTCAACCAAAAAAATCCCTAGGCCAGATGGATTTACAAGTGAATTTCATCAGGCATTAAGAGAAGAACTGTCATGAATTCTACATAAACTATCTCAGAAAATAGAAAAAGATGGACTTCTCTCAAACTCATTCTATGAAGCAAGCATATCCTTGATACCAAAGCCAAGAAAGGACACCACCAAAATGGAAAACTATAGGCCGATATCTCTTATGAACATAGATGCAAAAATCTTAAATAAAATATTGGCCAATAGAATCCAACAATACATCAAAAAAAGAATCAATCACAACCAAGTGGGATTCATAACAGGTATGCAAGGATGGATCAATATAAGAAAAACAATTCATATAATCCATCATATAACAAAGCAAAGAACAAGAACCACATGATCCTATCAATTGATGCAGAAAAGGCCTTTGACAAAATCCAATACCCATTCCTGATTAAATCACTCAACAAAATAGGAATAGAGGGGAATGTCTTCAATATAATTAGAAGTATTTATGAAAACCCGAGAGCCAACATTGTTCTCAATGCAGAGAGATTAAAGACATTCTCTTTAAGAACAGGAACTATGCAAGGATGTCCATTATCTCCTCTCTTATTCAATATTGTACTGGAAGTCTTGGCGATAATAATAAGACAAGAAAAAGACATAAAAGAAATAAAATTGGCAAAGAGGAGGTAAAATTATCCCTCTATGCAGATGACATTATAGTATATTTAGAAAACCCTAAAGAGTCAGCAAAAAACCTATTGGACATAGTTGACCAATTCAGCAAAGTAGCAGCATACAAGATCAACATACAAAAATCAGTAGGATTTCTCTACAGTGACAAAGAGAATACAGAGCAGGAGCTAAGAAAAACAATACGTTTCACAATACCTAATCACAAGATAAAATATTTGAGAGTAAATATAACTAGAAGCACAAAGGATCTATTCAAAGAAAATTATAAAACATTACTACAAGAAACAAAAAGAAGCCTGGAGAAGTGGAAGAATATTCCTTGCTCATGGATAGGAAGACTCAATGTTATCAAAATGGCAATACTACCAAAGGCAATATACACGTTCAATGTAATCCCAATAAAAATACCAATCCCATTCTTCAAAAAGATGGAAAAGGCAATCTCCAGAATCATTTGGAATGGAAAGAAGCCCCGAATAAACAAAGCCCTCCTTAAGAACAGAAAAAAGGTAGGAGGCATTTCACTCCTTGATCTCAAATCCTACTACATTGTCGTGGTAGTTAAAACAGCATACTACTGGTACAATGACAGACACATAGATCAATGGAATAGAATTGAGAATAGGGAGATCGGTCCATCTATTTATGGTCGACTGATTTTTGACAAGGAGATTAAATCAGTTAGGTGGGGAAATGACAGCCTTTTTAACAAATGGTGTTGGCAAAACTGGAAAACTATCTGCAGAAAAATTAAACAAGATCCACACCTCACTCCATATACAAAAACCAACTCAAGGTGGATCATGGCCCTTGGACTAAAACCAAGGACTATAAACTTCATTACAGAAAAGCTAGGAACAACACTAGAAGTCCTAATCCACAACAAAAACAGTCTTCCAAGTATCCTGAAAAACCTACAACCAGGAGAAGATAAAATAGATGAATGGGATCTTCTAAGACTCAAATCCCTATGCACATCCAAAACCTTCTCCAACAGGGTAAAAAGGGAAGCCACTGACTGGGAAAAAGTATTTGGTAATGATATATCAGATAAGGGACTTATAGCAAGAATTTATTAAATACTTGAGCACCACCACAAGATAAAGGTAAATAATGCAATAGAAAATGGGCACAGGATATGAACAGGCACTTCACTGAAGATGACATTCAGATGGCTAACAAGCACTTGAAGAAATGTTCAAAATCCCTAGCTCTAAGAGAGATGCAAATTAAAACAACTGTGAGATATCATGTCACCCCAGTCAAAATAGCAAAATTGAACAGAACAGCTAGCAACAAATGATGGCAAGGTTGTGGAGAAACTGGAACCCTTATTCACTGTTGGTGGGAGTGTAAAATGGTGCAACCCCTGTGGAAGATGGTATGGCGCTTTCTCAAAAAGTTGCAAACGGAGATACCATTTGACTCAGCAATTCCACTACTGGGAATATACTCCGAAGAGACCATAACTGACATCCAAGCAGATATATGCTCACCCATGTTTACTGCAGCTTTTTGTTCACAATAGCAAAGAGGTGGAAACAACCTAAGTGCTCATCAACAAACAAATGGATAGAGAAGCTGTGTTGTAATCACATAATGAAATACTATGATGCATTGAAAAACAAGGAACTCATGCAACATTATTCAAAATGGTTGACTCTGGAGAACATTATGCTGAGTGAAATATCCCAGTCACAAAAGGACAAATATTGCATGGTGCCACTGTTGTAAAAGAGGACTGACCTTGGGGTTGGGGAGAGACTGAGTAAGATGGGTTCAATAATGTATACTACACTGAAACAGAGGAGGGATAAAACTATTTAAAAGAGATATGTGATTAGGTATTTCTGTCATGACAGGAGTCTAAAGCGATGGCTACATGGTGGAGTGGACCTGGGGAAGGATTTGTAAAACAATGAAAGAATTTTTCTTTTACTTTTCCAAGAGGGTAGTGTTCTGGTGTGGAGGCTTGGGAGGGGAGAAATGTGCAACAATGAGTGAATGGAACTCCAAAGCCTCTGTAAATTTTTTACTGAAATTAATAATAAATTTAAATGTAAAAAAAATTTAATTTAGAGTAAGGATGGCAATGGATTTATAACTGCTCATGCTAATAACACTATATAGCAGCATGGAGGAGGGATAGTGGAAATGTATCCACATTTACAATATTCTTCTTACCAAAACCATTTATGAAAAATAGGAACTGCATTGGAACATGTATCTCTGGATTGGAAATGATCATATTGTTAATATTTCTAGCCTTAAGTTTAAAAGGTTATAATGTTCAAAATTATTTGTTATATATTTGTTTAAATTTTTCCCTCTTTTAACAACTGGGATCTAGAAGGAAGAGAAAAGATGAAAATTATTGGGGCAGTTATTGCCTGTGTCAGGAAAAGGAAGTCTTACTCATAAACAGTGCCACCCAAAGGTAATAAAGGAGGTCAGAATTGCTTCCACTGTGGAAAGCTGGGCCACTTCAGTAGACAGTGTCACAAATGAGAGCCAAAGATAGGCAAGGGATTAGAGAGGAAGCTCCCACTCACTTGCTTTAAGTGTGGATCTAAAGGACACATGGCCAAAGGTGGCCACATCAGGTCCTCGTGGCTGACAGGACTGACAGGCCCCAGCTCCCAGCTGGAAACAAAGGAGGACGCTTCAACGATTTATATCCTCCCAGAAGAGCTGTGGGTGAGCATTAACATTACTGGTAAGTATATTTGTTTTCTCCTGGACACAAGAGTGTACTATTTGGCTCTAAAAGCCTTCTGAGGTCCCAACTCTTCTCACTATTTCTTAGTTGTGGGAATTGACGGAAAACCTCATAAGAAGTTCACCTCTGCCTTACATGCGGACTTCCGAGCTGTAAAACAACCCAGTGGTAGATGGTATTTGCTCCAGGACTTAAGAACAATAAATGATGTAGTTGAGCCTCTACATCATGTGGTTCTTAACCTTTATACTATAATAGACAAAGTGCTAGTCAATAGACCTTTTATTGTAAGAATTACCTTCCCTCTGTAACTTGATTTGTGCCACTGTTAGAAGCTCCACTTGGAATATTATTGCTTTTTAATTTTTGACTCATGTAATTTTAACTTGTTAGTTAAATTTGTGTCTTCTAGGCTGCAACAGTTCCATGATACATCTTCAAGGATACGGACATGTACAGCTAAGCACAATTGATAACAGTGCATCTAAATTCCAAAATCGATCTCCACAATAGTCTGTGTGTTTCCTGTTGCCAGAGGGGCCTTTTAGAGTAGTGAGAGAAGATCACCCTGAAACGAACAGCATCCCTTTTCAGTAGGAAGTAGCTAAGAGAATACGCCTTTTCCTTATGAATCAGGGTGAAGTCTCTCTCAGGGAGGAGTGATAGGGAATGGCAAAGGACACACTGAAAAAGGAGATTCATCAGAACTGGCTTTGACAAGCACTGTGGCAATGGCACAATTAAAACAGGCTTTCATGGGGGGAAAAAAGAGGAATGAACTGAGGGGGAGGGTAGAGAATATAGTGTAACAATGTCTGAATGGAAACCCAAAATATCTGTAAATGTTCATTAAAATTAATAAAATTTAATTTAAAAAGGGAAAAAACAGAGAGAGAGAGAGAGAGAGAGAAATGATAGCTTGGATTGGGTATAGTTTTTAAGCTAACCTAACTGCACTTTATTTAGCGTCTTAGAGAAAACCTTGAAAACAAATTTTCCAAATGTAGTATGTCTTTTGATATTTTGACTACTGTTGGTGTTGATTACAGATCCAAGCAATAGGAAATCATTGACAACATCATACTTTTATCCAACTATCATGATGTCACCTATTGGTCTAGACTTCTATGTTCTTGATATTGAGATGCAACCCATACTGAAGGCGTTGATCTTCTGCATCAAATGTTTCAAGTCATTTTGCTAAGTAAGGTCTTGTCATTTCCATGAACACAGGCTGTTGGTAAGTGTTCTTTTAATCCTAATGCCACATTATTCTTCATGGAATCCAGCTTCTTAAATTATTTGCTCAGTGTACAAGTTGAATAGGTATGGAGAAAATATATAATCCTGATGCACAACTTTCCTGATTAAAAACCATTCAGTGTTTCTTTATTATTTTCAAATAGCTGTTTCTTGGTCTACGAATAGGTTTCTCATGAGCACAATTAAGTGTTCTTTAATTCTCATTCCCAATGTCAGGCACAGTTTTTTATGATCCACACATTCAAATGCTTTGGAACGGCAAACAAAATGTAAATAAATGTCCATATTATATTCTCAGCTTACATCCAAGATTCATCAACATCAGCAATGATATTGTTGTTATTAGGTGCATCTGAATTGACAACAATTCATGGGACCATATGAATAGCAGATCTATAGCCTTCCCTCATCATTATCTCTGATATACCTGACACCATTGTCATTCTCACTGTGGCAGTCCAGTCCACCTTGTTGAGGGGTTCCTCTCTTTTGCTGACCTTTCTCCATTCCAAGCATGATGACCACCAGCTGCTCAGTGAAAGAAAGCTTGGAAAACTCTCTTGTAATTTATTGCATATGAAAATCCACTGGAGGGTTATCAGTTCAAACTCAATCTCAATTAACAACAACATAGATGTATACATGTATGTATGAATTCACTCGTTTGTTTCTGTAAAGATTTCAACATTAAGATCATACTCCAAACAACTGTGGATTTACAACTTAAATTCTTTGTGGGGTTATGGTTTACAACTGATGGAACTAAAGCTAAGTGACTTTCATAAAGTCATACATAGAAAAAAGATGCCTTAGTCTGCACTGAATTTAAGTCTTTGACCCAAAGTAATGACTTCTCCATCAAATTATTCTTGTGGTATACACATATACTTGCACAAGTATAGAAAGCAACTTAGTTCTCTTACATGTTTTTGTTGTTGTTATGTGCCATTGTGTCACCTGTGACTCATAGTGACCCTTAAACCCCACTCTATCCTGTGCCAACCTTATTGTCATTGACACACTTACCCCCATTAACCCAGTCACTGAATCAATCCATCTCATTGAGGGTCTTCCTCTCTTGTGCTGTTCCTTCATCCTCTTAAGCAGGACATCTTTCTCCAAGGACTAGGCCCTCCTTCCAACATGCCCAAAGTATGTCAGATGAAGCTTCAGAATCCTTGCCTCCAAGGATTAGCCTGTTCTCACCCTCCTAGGACGAACTTGTTTGTTCTCCTGGCAGTCTGTAATATATTCAATACTCTTCTCCAACACCACACCTCTTAACCCATTTACTGAATCAATCCATCTCATTTAGGGTCTTCCTCTCTTGCACTGTTCCTCCATCCTCCCAAGCAGGACATCTTTCTCCAAGGACTCTCCCTTATATGCAAGGATGTCCATAATACATTCAATAATCTTCTCCAACACCACACCTCAAAGGCTTCAATTCTCCTTCTGTCATGCCTAGTTATTGTCTTGCTTTCTGATGCATAGCAAGTAATTGCAAAGACTATGGTCTGGATCAGGTGCACCTTATTCTCCAGACTAACATCACTGCTCTTCAGTACTCTGGGGAGGTCTCTGAAATCAGACTTTCCCCATGTAATTATTTTTTTTTAACTTCCTGGCTGCTGGAACCAAGAATGTTGATTGTGGATACAAGCAAAATAAAGCTTAATCTCTTCCCCATCTACAATGCTGCTGCCAATCAGCCCAATGGTGAGATGTTTGATTTCTTGATTTTGAGCTTCAATTCATATTGAAGGCTGCATTCCTTGACCTTCTGCAGCAAGCACTTCAAGTCCTCCTTAGTTTCAGCAAGCAGGGTTGTGTCATCTGCATAACACAGATTGTTGATGCACAGTTCCAAAACGCAGGAAACACAGATAAATGTAGGTTCTTTGGAATACCATCGTTTTCTAGTAATCTTACAAAATCAGGAGTCAATCCGTTTGCAGACACTATTAAGTCCTACTGAATACAGGTATTAGTTACCATTACTTTAATGCTTCCTACTTAATGTTCGCTCTTCTTTTGCTTTCTTTTTAGTGACTGGAGAATCTTAGTTTTTCTGTAGAGATCATATGTAGGAGAAAAATAGCAGAAGCCCAATGGAGAGCTGATCACTGTACATAAATTATAAAACATCTATAAACATTGACTGGGATTATATTTTGGTTCTCATAAAATGTATCTTCCCTGTAAATATTAGTTGACAAATTTAGAAGCACTTCATAAAATGTCAAATAAAGTATTACAGGGGTAGTATGACTGAAAGCTCTCTGAGGAGCTCTATTACCTGAAAACCAATAACAGAAAAGAAAATCTAAGGAGAATTTTTATACCATTTCTCTTGTACTGCTTCCATGTACTTGAGGCTGAAAAGAGCTC
Organism: Elephantulus edwardii; assembly: GCF_000299155.1. Classification (NCBI taxonomy): domain Eukaryota; kingdom Metazoa; phylum Chordata; class Mammalia; order Macroscelidea; family Macroscelididae; genus Elephantulus; species Elephantulus edwardii. The sequence goes on from NW_006399946.1 coordinate 3,502,872, forward strand.
ACATGCTCCATCATGCCACTGCTCAAGCTCACCTACCACCATGAGATTTTTCATTCACATCATTGAGGCCCTAATTATGTCCCCTGAGGAGGAGAGGGTCCCAAAGTAAATGCCAAGACTCAGGAAAATAAAGCATTTTATTTGCATCTATCACCTGGGAGGAGATCCTTCATCTTTCTCCTGCACAGAGTAACTGATGGATTCGAACTATATGTCATTGGTTTATCAGGATAGCTCCTTGCCACTAGGCCATCAGAGTTCCACAAAAGGATTAATTAGGCAACTATTAGAACTAGTGAAATAATTTATAACTTGTGTGACTCAAAGTACATAAATAAAAATGGTATAATTTCATATAACTCATAATTAAGCTAATAGAAAAAATAATAATGTAAGTGAACAATACCATTTGGAATAGAAGGGCTTCTATAAAATACTTCAACTAAATAACTTGTTGATGTCAAGTAAGAACCAACTTGTAGTTGACTCTCAAGTGGATTTTGGGAACCTGTAATGCATGGGAGGACAGTGTTCATCTTTCTTTCCCAAAACTGCTGGTGGATTTGGCATGCCAAAGCAGCATATGTAGCAGTTTGATTAGCAGTGCAATTTCCTAAAAACGACACAGCCAGATCTCCTTTATAAAGAAAACGGAACAATTTCACTCAGAGTCATGAAAGAAAACATCTCAATATTATTAAGTCAAGTTGATTGCTTCCCCTAGGTTCCTCCATTTTCTGGAAATATATGCTAGAACAAATCATAGTTCTATAACATTCCTTGTAAATTCCCCAAACTGGAAATAATCAGATGGTTTTCGCAGCAAATGAATAAATAAAATAGAATATTTTATAGAAATAATTTTTTAAATCCCAATTCTATACAATTATGTGAATGAACTTAATAATCACAAACCAGAGGAACAAAACAAAAAGAATTCATACAACATGAAACTCTTTACATAAAGTTTAAACACAGGTAAAATTCCTCATGACTGCATTTTAAAGTAACTACAGTAAAATAAATAATGAGGAAATAAGTAAGAGTGAGAGGGTAAATTATTATCAGAATAATCAAGTTCATAGGTTTTCTCAAGGAAATACAGATGGGAATACATAGATGACAAGGAATACATAGGAGACATTTCTGTACTGTCAAGGATCATCTTCAAGGTTTCGGTAATGATTATATGAGCTTTTCTCATATTATTATTAAATAATCTATGTTTTTCTTAGGTGTCATCTACTTCATTTTAACTCACAAAGGTCCTATGTGACAGAGTAGAACCTCCCCATAGTGTTTTCTGGTCTGTAATCTTCATAGGAGCAGGTTGCCAGATAATTCTCTCATGGAGTCACTGTTTAGATTTGAATGATCAACCTTTAAGTTAGCATCTGAGTATTTCTTAACCATCACAGGATGGTTACATATTCATCATAAGGAGTTTTAATGTCTGCGTTATTGAAAAATATAAACCACACACAAATAAAATGCCGTTATAAACTGATAAAACACTTGCCACTTACATCTTATTTCTCTCATTGCCATCAGTTTGGAACCAACTCTAGCAGTGGTTTTCCAGAGGCTGTAAATCACACACGAGGAAACTAGGTTTCTGACACATCCAAATTTCCTAACTTTAGTTTAGTAGCACAAATCTTATCCACTGGGCCACTAGAGTTGCCCTGTGACTTACATCACATTTATTCTTTTTTTTTTTTTCACCCAAGTGGTTGACTATTTTTTTCTTTTCTCTTTTTATTTCTTGCAATTCATTTTTTTGAAATTTTACATGATTCGTCTACAAAGTTTGTATCTTTATAAAGATTTTCATACATATACCTAAAGAAATGGGAAAATTAATCAAGTTTCCACACGTATGTTTTCCAAAAGAAAAAAAAGTTACTAGGTAGTTGATGAAGAGATAATTGTAATTCATCATAATAAAATGAGTATTTTGATGTATGTATTCATAGTCAAGTGCTGTTGTTAAGTTCCATCTAGTCAAATGCAACTTATAGCAACCTTATGTAGAACAGAATGACACTCTGTAGGACCCTGAGCCATCCTCTTACTCTTCACTGTATTTGAGCTTAAATGTTGCAATCACTCTGGATAGATTTCACTGAGACACTTTCACTGACCCTCCATCCTTCCAATAATGATGCCCTTTCCAAAGACTGACCCCTCTTAACAGCATACTCCTATAAGTACATGGAACAAAGTCTTACAGTTTTTTGCTTCTAAGGAGTAATCTAAATGTACTTTTTTCAAGACAGATTTGTTTGTTCTTTTGGTAGTCAATGCTATAATAATCCTATTCATTGACAAGATAATAAAAAATCATTGATTTTTTTTCTTTGGTATTACTTATTAATTGTCAAACTTTCATATGCAAATGAAACAACATAAAATACTGACAATGTGAATAACTGGTTTATTCTTTTACTTAAATAAAATTTTTATATTATACTGGTTTACTTTGACTGTGTGGATCACAACAAGCTATGGCTGACTCTGAGAAGAATGGGAATCCCAAAACATTTGATTGTGCTAATGTGAAACCTATACTTGGACCAGGAGGCAGTCGTCAGAATAGAGCAGGGAGACACGGGATGGTTCAAAATCAAGAAAGGGGTCCATCAGGAACGTATTCTGTCTCCATATCTTTTCAATATGTATGCAGAACAGATCATCTGAGACACTGGGATGTACGAGGAGCAATGTGGCATCAGAATTGGTGGAAGAATCATCAACAACCTGTGCTTTGCGGATGACACAGCCCTGCTTGCTGAAACTGAGGAGGACCTGAAGCACTTGCTGCAGAAGGTCAAAGACTGCAACCTTCTACATGGATTGAAGCTCAACATCAAGAAAACAAAGATTCTCACCACGGGGCCAATTGGCAGCATCAGTATGGATGGTGAAGAGATTGAGATAGTTAGTAGTTTTAGTTTATTTGATTCCATAGTTAACACTCTTGGTAACAGCAGCCAGGAAATCAGGAGACGAATTGCATTGGGAAAGTCAGCTGTGAGGGATCTCTCAAGAATACTGAAGAGCAATGATGTCAGACAGGAGACTAAGGTGTGCCTGATCCAGGCTATAGTCTTTGCAACTATGTGCTGTGCATCGGAGAGTTGGACAATGAATAGGGATGATGCAAAGAGAATTGACGCCTTTGAGCTGTGGTGCTGGAGAAGAGTGTTGACTATACCATGGACTGCTAGGAGGACAACCAGGTTTGTCCTGGAGAGGGTGAAGCCAGAATGCTCCTTGGAGTCAAGGATTCTGAAGCTTCATCTGACATACTTTGGGCATGTTGCAAGGAGGTACTGATCCTTGGAGAGGGACATCATGTTTGGGAGAGTGGAGGGACGGCGCAGGAGAGGAAGACCCTCGATGAGATGGATAGATTTTGTGAGTGGAGTGGTGGGAATGAGTGTGTTTGAGACGGCGAGGTTGGCACAGGATAGAACGGCATTTAGGGCTCTCATAGGGTCGCTATGAGTCGCAAGTGACTCAATGGCACATAACAACAAACTTATAAAGTTCATATATGTTGTTTTCCACACCAGATCTTTCACATTTCCTTTAAACGCCCCTCCCTCCACTCTTCAAATTGGGCAACCCCCTATGATTAACCACCCTCCCTCCCACTGCCCATCTGACTACTCTGCTTTCACCCTTCCCCCTATTGGATCCTCATAATCTTTCTACAACAATGGTCTTATACAGTATTTCTCCTTATGCGACTGGGTTAATTCACTTAACATAATGCTCTCCAGTCCTTCTCAAGTTAGTACCTCCCAAGTTAGGTAGTGATTTACAAAATTATTGTTCCTACATGCTGCATAGTATTCCATCTAGTAAATGAATGTACCATAATTTCTCAATCCATTCCATTGTGGTTGGGCATTTGGGCTGTTTCCATGTTGTTACAATGGTGAATTATGCTGCTATGAACATTGATAGACAAGTCTCCATTGTGTCTCAGTTCTCATTCTCTCAGGGTATATTCCAACCAGTGGAATTATATGGATTATATGGAATTAGCTGGGTTATATGGAATTTCCATTTTCCGCTTTTTGAGGAAACATCAAACTGCTTTTCCGAGTGGTTGTATGATTTTACAATCCCACCAAAAATGTATAAGAGTTCTTATCTCACCACATCCTTTACAACATTTACTACTTGCTGTCCTATTAAACTTTGCCACTGCTACTGGCGTGAAATGTGGGTTTTGACTTGCATCTTTCTTATTGCCAGTGATTTTGAGCATTTCTTCATGTGTATATTGGTCATCCAAATATCTTCCTCTGTGAAAAGTCTTTCCATGTCTTTCACACATTTTGCAATTGGATTATCAGTCTTTTTCTTGTGGAGGCTCTACAGGATTCTGTAAACTTTTAATATGAAACCGTTGTCTGAGATGGTATTGCCAAATGTTTTTCCTACTCAGTAGGTTTTCTTTTCACTCTGTTGGGAAAAGGTTTTTTTTTTCTTTTCTTAAA
>NW_006399946.1:3507929-3518041 GCF_000299155.1 Elephantulus edwardii
GCGGTATTTGGGCTGCCATCAGAGTCTCAGCGTCTTAGGCCGCCGGAACCTGGGTGACGTGCGGATCTTCTTTTTTTTTTTTCGATGAACACAGGGATTTAATCTTTAGAAGGTCCATTTCAGCAAGTTTATCTTCTCCACATTGTGGCTTTTTGGCTGTATTTGGCAGTCTATTTGTATCACAAACTAGAGCAGCTAAACTTGATCCCAGTTTATCTATGATTAAATTTATGGATTTGGGATTTACTCTTGATCCACCCTAAGTTGATTTGTGTGTATGATGTGAGATGTGAATGTTGTTTCCGCTTCCTGCAGGTAGCAGTCCAGTTTTTCCAGCACCATTTATTGAAGCACCAGTTCCAGCACCAGCTGTTGTCATTTCCCCATTTACTAGGTGTTATTTCCTTGTTAAATATCAGTTGACCATAAATAGCTGGGTCCATTTCTGGATTCTCAATTCTGTTCCATTGGTCTATGTGGTGAAAGCATTTTTTATAGTAATTATTATGTACTAAAGTCAGACCATAGTCTTTTAAATCATTTGCTATTCATCTGAGATCTGGAAAATGAATAAGGATGACAGAAGAATTGATGTCTTTGAACTGTAGTGTTAGAGAAAAGTACTGAATATCCCATTGACTGCCAAAAGAACAAACAGATATGTCTTGGAGAAGGTGCAGTCAGAGGGCTTTTTGGAGACAATGATGAAACTTTGTCAGATATACCTTGAATATGTTTCTAGGAGATCTATTCCTTGGAAAGAATCATCATGTTTTGGAAGGTGCAGGGGTCATGAAAGTGAGGAAGACCCTGAACCAGGTGGACTGGCACAGTGACTATAGCAACTAGCTCAAGTGTATCAGAGATTCTGAGGATGACACAGAATACGATAGAGTTCAGATCAACTGTTCATAGGGTCACTATATGAGTCATATTCAATTCAAAAACATCTAACAATAACAACAATGGTCTGGCTTAGTGGTATTAAACAGTGCTGCAATCACAAAGGCACACAGTGCAAGTCCACAAGTTGTTCCATGAGAGATGGACAGGCAATCTCATCTCATGCAATCTACTCCTTCTGAAACCCACTGGAAAGTTCCCCTATGAGTCAGTTTCCACTTGACAGCACAAAGCAACAAAAACAGTAATCTTTTCATAGAGAGTTCTTAAGGTTCAGTGGTAAGGAACTGAACTGCTACCAAGAAGCTGTTGTCCAAATAGGCCAAGGAAATTCTGCATGACTTGAAATTTAAACAAGGTGCATGAAGGAGATATCTTTTCTCCATACTTTTGCAATCTATGTGCTGAATAAATCATTACTGAAATTGGACTATACCAAGAAGAATGTGGCATCAAAATTGGAGAAAGATTCACCAACAGCTTATGTTATGCAGATAACAGAATTTTGTTTGCTGAAAGTGAGGACTTAAAACACTTGTTACAAAGATCAAAGACTACAGCCTTCAATGTAGATTATATCTCAACATAAAAAAAAAAACCAAACATCTTCACCACCGGGCTGATAATCAACATCATAATAGATAGAGAAAAAGATTAAAATTGTCCATTATTTCATCAGTACCCTTGGCACCAGCATTCAAGAAATCAAAAGACATAATGCATTGGGAATGTCTTCTGTTGAGACCTCTCCAAAGTACTGAAGAGTAATGTTGTCAGTTTAAAACTGTGGTGTACCTGATTTGAGACATGAACTTTTCAGTCACTTCCTATGAATCTGAGAGTTGGACAATGATTAATGGATGACACAAGAAGAACCGCTGCTTTAAGTCTCAGCATTAGATAATAGTACTGTATAGCCATCCTCTGCTAAAAGAACAAAGAGCTATATCCTGGAAAAAGGGAAACCAGAGTGCTCCTTGGAATCAAGGATGGCCAAGCTCCGTCTCACATAATTTTGGCTTGTTGTTAGGAGTGGCTATTCCTTGGAAAGATACATCACGCTAAGAAAAGTGGTAAGTAGGTAAAAAAAAAAAAAACCCTCAACAGATGGAGTAACAAAGTGACTGAATCAATGGGCTCCAGTGTATCACAGATGATGAGGATGGTGCAGGATAGGACAAGGTTCAGATCTGTTGTTCTTAGGTTCATTATGAGTTGTATTTAGCACTATAGCACCTAGCACCAACAATCACTAAGAAAAAGATAAATCTAATCAGCACTTAGAATTAAAGTCTTTTCTCCTTCCTTGTCATGCTGGTGATACAAGCTACTTACAAAGGAAATTGAAATATCTCTGTGTTTAAGGATCATGTTATGAATTATCAGACTGTATTCTTTTCAAAACTGAGATCACTACCACATAGCAAGGGGAAGTGAGTTGCTCCAGTTTAGTATCCTCTCAGTTCTATGAACTGCTTTCTTCATCTTTGTGTCTCCTTAATTTTTATATGTACCAAAATAGTTCTGAACAATACTTCAGACACTGCAAACTCATTTCACACTGGTAAACATTCTTTTATTATACCGTGTGGGAATCAAAAGGGAGTTGGCAAGGAATACACACACCCTATTTTATGATTAATAAAAATTAATAGCACAAATGTGAACCCTTGTTCATAATACTATTGAATCCTAAATCAGGATGTCAAATCAACTTGGAAATTCTTGTCTATACAGAAGACGAGTGAAGAAATTCCCTGAAATGAATTGTGCTTCCCAAATACATGTATATAATGTTTTACAAGGAAGTTACGTACTATTCTCTGAGTTGTGGTCTTTAATCTCGTGAGAGAAACAAGGAGATGAAAGTGAGGGAGGTACCAATACCAAGAAATTATCATGAAGAATTATCATAAAGAATTCAGTACATCTTTTTTTGGCCCAGAATCCTTCTTTAGGACACTTTTTAACATAGAGGAAGGCCATAACATATGGAAATCATCAATTAATCATTGTCTTACAGATTTTAATAATATCAAGGGCAGCAAGGGTATAGCTGTATCTGACCTCTACTAATTCCACAAAGGGAAATTGTCTCGTCAACAGCACTTACACATAAAACTAGTTCCCATGAGGACAAATACGTCACCCACACTCCCACATCTCTTTCTACTCATGCCATCACCAATCTTACCGTTCACTGGGTCCAAAATCCATTGCATAACTCACAGACCACACACAACTATATTAGGAAGTCAAAAGGCTATAATTCATGTTGGTGGTAGATACAATAACTCAATCAGGACAGCTTCTGAAAGTCCTCATAGGCCTTTAGTCTCAATGCTTTAGTGAAGTGTTCAAAGTTCTTAATCCTGTCATTATGGCTTACCTCCTGCTTGCCATTCCCCATCCCCCACACTCTATAGTTCTTAAAAACCAAGATCAGGTCTCTCTCATGTCATGTTCCCTGCTGTGGTTGCTATTGCTCTCCTGTAGGTTTCTCTGGCACAAGAATCTCTGACCTACTAAGGACTGTCTGCATTCTCTTGCTTCTTTGTTGGGGTGAGATTCTAGAAACCTGTCATTGAACCTGTTCAGTTTAGTGGAAAACCGAGCCAACCCCGTTGTGTATAGGCTAAAATGTCTTATTTGCATATTTCCACCCATTTGACAAGGCAAAGTCAAAGTGAATGGCTACAAAAGCAATTTTGAACAATAAACCTTTGTCGCCACATAGATGTTGAGGAAACAGGACTTTCCTTTGCAATCTACACAGAAATAGGGCTTCACTTCGAGCTTTCATCCTGAATTTGGACATCTAGGTTCCTAAACTACAAAATAATAAATTCCACTTTTTTAGAAAACCATCCACTCATAGTATCTCTGTTACTGCAGCATAAGATAGATGATAGATAGATAGATAGATAGATAGATAGATAGATAGATAGATAGATGATCGATAGATAGATAAATGGATATATGTAAGGATGTCAAGTTGAGTATGACTCATACCAAAAGTATGAACCAGAGACCTGAACCCTGTCCTATGTCCTGTGCCATCCTCATCAACTCTAACACACTTGAATCCATTGCTACAGTCATTATGACAATCCATTTCATTGAAAGTCTTCTTCTCTTAGGCTATTCTTCCACTTTTCCAAGCATGATGCCCCTTTCCAACAAATAGCCTTTCTTAGCAACATGTCCGAAGTATGAGAAACAAAGCTTCATCATTTTTGCCTTCAAGAAGCATTCTGGCTGTACTTTTTTTCTAAAATATATCTGTTCTTTTTGCAGTCCATGAGATTTTCAGTACTCTTCTCCAACTCCACAGCTCATAGATATAGATATGCAAATATTGTTGCCGTGGATGTTATGTAATATCAAGTCAGAGCCAACTAATAGTTGACTTTTCAGCAGGTTTGCAGAAACGATAAACTGACAGAAACTTGTTCATATTTCCCCTAATGAACAGCTAGTAAATTCAGACAATGTTCCTTTGAATTGGCAGTGCAATCCTAATTACTAGGCCACAAGAAGTTCCTTAGATATAGATAGATGATAGATAGATAGATAGATAGATAGATAGATAGATAGACAGATATTTACAGTTAGTTTATCTTTTCTATTACCTAGGGCTTCCAAAAATAATACTGTGCTACAGCTGCTTAATAATTTCTTTAAGTTATTTGAAGCAGAAGACTATAAATTAAATTCATATTCACAAAAGGGAAATGTCACTTCCTCCATATTCAACATGGATTGGGTCAAAGAACAATGTATGCCTTCTCAGCACTACAGAGACATGAGAACTTAAAAAAAAAAAGGATTATGTTGTCCTATTTTTTGCCCCTATTTTTCAAACTGGAAAGACAATTTGAGGTCCAAGTCTTAATTCCCCTAGATACCTGAGCAGTGGCATAATCTCCACCTTCCATGGAGGACATTCAGGTTTAATTGTTGTCCAATGCCACTTCATGCATAGCTGCTTGTCTGTCAGTGGAGGCTTAAATGTTGCTATGATGTTATGCAACTTTCAACAGTTTCCAGAATAGGGAGAAAGTTCTAGTGTAATAGTCTTCCAAAACTCAATCCAGTGAAAACTATGAATCACAAAAGTTCAGTGTATAATAAATTGTGGAGATGACATGTAACCCAACGTTTCATTCTAGCGTGCAAGTTTATTCATGAGTTTGAAGCCCACCAGACAGCAACTGTGAAAAATAAACTTGAAGAGGGTTATATCTTCTGAAGAGCCCACTGGCTGAGATGCTACCAGATTCATCTCATCCCTCTTCTTCAATACAATAGTAAAGGAAGGTCCCTAGTTGCCCATGGTGAGAAGGTCACAGAAGATAGCCTTGATGTCGGTGATAGGTAAGGCTTGTCCACCAGGGATATCACATCATTCATGTCCTATTATTAGATACAGTTAACATCTGCAGTAGTTATTTGTTTTTAGCACTTAAGTCTTTTCAAAGGCAACTTATTTACACATGTGGAAGTCTGGATTAAAGATCTAGACTCTACATCTCCTATGAGTGAGCAAGGTAACCTTAGATAAGATCTGTTTTGTTGTAAGATTTTTGTTTACTCAGCAATAAAATTAGAAATCTATGCTACAGTTTTAAATTCTTGTTTAAAGATTTCTGTGGGAAAATACAAAATGGGTTATCCTTAAAAAAAACAATTTCTCAAATTTATGGTGGGTTTTTCGACTTGGCTTTCACTCTTTTTTTTTCAATTTAGTTTGTTTATTTTTCATTTCAATGAACATCTACAGAGATTTTGGAATTCCATTCATCATTGTTGCACCCTTCTCCCCGCACAAAGTCCTCCCCCCTCCCCCCCTTTGCTCCTCTCCTTGAAAAGCAAAAGAAAAACTCCCTCATTGGTACACAATCCCCCCGCACCTTCCCAAACCCCACCCCCTACCCCCAAATATAATCCACTCTGCAACCCTCGTTATCGTTTATCGTACGATAAAAATAATGCCCTAATGGTTCGAACCCACCAGATGCTCTGCCGGGGAAGGAGAGACAATCTCCTCCTGTACCAGTCAGATCTTATTTGACGGTACACGCGCGCACACACACACAAATAATGCCCTAAAATATAATACTTTTAGACTATTCTCTCCCCCATAGACTTCAATGCCGTAAACATATCTCATCCAGTTTTTGTCAGTCTTACCCCACCCCAATGCCAGCCTCATTCTACAACAGTGGCACCATATAGCATTTATCCCTTTGTGACTGAGATACCTCACTCAGTATAATGTCCTCCAGGGTCACCCATATTGAATAATATTGCATGAGTTCCTTGTTCTTCAACGCAGCATAGTATTCCATTGTGTGAATATACCACAGCTTCTCTACCCATTCGTTTGTTGATGGGCATTTAGGTTGTTTCCAACTCCTTGCTATTGTAAACAAAGCCGTGATAAACATGGGTATACATATATCTACTTGGGTGTCATTTATGGTCTCTTTAGGGTATATTCCCAGTAGTGGAATTGCTGGGTCAAATGGTATCTTTATTTGCAACTTTTTGAGAAAGTGCCACAATGCTTTCCACAGTGGTTGCACCATTTTACACTCCCACCAACAGTGAATAAGGGTTCTAGTCTCTCCACAACCTCGCCAGCATTTGTTGCTTGCTTTTCTGTTAAATTTTGCTAGTCTTACTGGAGTTAGATGATATCTCATGGTTGTCTTGATTTGCATCTCTCTCAGGGCTAGGGATTTTGAACATTTCTTCATGTGCTTATTGGCCATCTGAATGTCTTCCTTGGTGAAGTGTCTGTTCATATCCTGTGCCCATTTCTCAATTGGATTATTCTCCTTTATCTTGTTGTGGTGCTTGAGTATTTTATAAATTCTAGTTATAAGTCCCTTGTCTGACATGTCATTACCAAAAACTTTTTCCCACTCTGTGGCTTCCCTTTTTACCCTGTTAGAGAAGTTTCTGGATGCACATAGGGATTTGATTCTTAGAAGGTCCCATTCATCTATTTCATCTTCTCCTGGTTGTAAATTTTTCAGAATACTGGGAAGACTCTTTATGTTGTGGAGTTAAGAGTGAAAGCCAAAGACGGTGGCTTTCACTCTTAACTCTAATTCTAGTCACTCAATGAAACTGCCTTATAACTTGAAAAAAGGAAGATAAAATTAAGGGAGAAAGGGACAGTAATTCACCTACAGGATCAGGAAAACCAAATTAATATCTTTCTCTCTCATCACTATCAGGTAGGGTCTGACTTATAATTAACCCTTCAGTGGCTTCTCAAGAGTATAAGTCACATGGAAAGAAGCTGCCCATCTTTCTTCCCTCTAGTGACTGGAGGATTTTAAGTGCCAGAGAAGAGAGGTCTTAGAGTTAGCAGCACAACTCTCTATGAACTACACCACCAGACCTCCTTACATCAATACAGAGGTATTCATTCTTCTGTGTTTCCTTCTACATGTTGCCAATAAAACTCTAAAAATCTTGGTCACAGTGGTGACCCAGTGGCAAAAACCATCATAGAAGTGGGAGAACTACCCTCTGATTCCCCACCCCCTGAGAAAAGACTTGACAACCATCTTCACTTGCTTTGATGGGAAATAAACAAATATATAAAGTCAGTAAGAATTTTTTCTCTAGGATACTGTCAGATAAAAATAGTCAATGAGATCTCCCATCTGCAGTGCAATATATTTCCTCATACAAGACAATGTCATCTTTTACTTAGTAATTGTCCCCACTTTCATAATCTTACAACATATAACAGTAATCACATCTCATAAGCCATGCTCCACTCCACAAGAGTGGTTTTCATGCTGTCTAATGTTGGGAGCACTGGTGGCACAGTGACAAGAAGCTGTGCTGCAATCCCAAATTTCGAATCCACCAATTGCTCTGCAGAAAAAGGGTGGCAAATCTCCTCCCATGTGATTAACTGCCTCTAAAAACCCGCTAGAGGGTCAGCTGTGGGTCAGTTCTGACTCACTGGTGCACAACAATAAGTAAAAATACTGGGGAAAAGAAAAAAATGTAATAAAACACAAAAGATATATGGAATTCCATCTTCAGTGTCCACCAATAGATTGATTGGAACACAACATGTAGATTCTGTTAAATACGATCTGTATTTCACCAAGCTCCTTCAGCACTGTGAATGGCTGCAATAAAGACAGTTTGGACTGTAAAACAGAAAAAAAAATATTGACTAACTAGTAGTCCCTTTTTGTGAAAAATTTGCTTGTCACCAATTTAGACAAGCATTTAGTGCACAGAGACCTTCTGACCAAATTCTTAGGCCTTTATTGTTTCTAATTAAAGTAATACAGCCTACCAAAGGCAGCAAATTAAATAGTCTCCCCTTGTTTTGCCCCTTTGGGTGCTCTTATTTCAAGTCCACTTTGAATGGAAATATATTATCTGTAAAGATTCCCTAGATGGGGAAAATGTTCAAATATATGACTACTAATCAAAAGTTTGGCCATTCAAATTGATCCAGAGGTACATCAAAATATATTGGACTGGGATTTAGTAAACAAAGACCCTGACAAGAACAAAATCCTATTGACTACAGTTCTGTCTTGCACAGATGAGTCCACTTCCTAAACAACATGCCTCTAGAAACTCTATCAACTTTAAGAAATGACAATAGTTTATGGCCTCCCTTTTAACCCTGTTGGAGAATTTTTTTTAATGTGCATAGGGATTTGATTCTTACAAGGTCCCATTCATCTATTTTATCCTCTCCTGGTTGTAGACTTTTCAGGATGCTTGGAAGACTGTTCATGTTGTGGATTAGGGCTTCTCAAGTTCTTCCATGAAGTTTATAGTCCTTTATTTTAGTCCTAGGTCCTTGATCCACTTCGAATTGGTTTTTGTGTATAGTATGAGGTGTGGATCTTGTTTGTGTTTTCTACAGATAGTTTTTCAATTTTGCCAACACCATTTGTTAAAAAAGGGGCCGTTCCTCACTTAACTGATTTTATCTTCTTGTCAAAAATCAGTTATCGAGAGATAGATGGGCTCATTTCTGGGTTCTCAATTATATTCCATTGATATATGTGTCTGCCATTGTACCAGTACTATGCTGTCTTAACCACCATAGCAGTACAGTAGGATTTGAAATCAGGGAGTGAGATGCCTCCTAACTTGTTTCTTCTTTTAAGGAAAAAAACATTTGGTAAAGACATGTCTGATAAAGGACTTATATACAGAATTTATAGAATACTTTAGCACCACAACAAAATAAAGGTAAATAACCCAATTGCAAAATGGGCACAGGATAGGAACAGATAATTTACCAAAGAAGACATTCAGATGACTAACAAACACATGAAGAAGGGCTCAAATCTCTAGCTCTAAGAGAGATGCAAATCAAAACAACTATGAGATATCATCTCACCACAGGAAGAAGAGCAAAATTCAACAGAGCAGCAAACAACAAATGCTGGTGATTTTGTGGAGAAATTGGAACCCTTATTCACTGTTGGTGAGAGTGTAAAATGGTGCAAACACTATGGAAGGCAGTATGACACTTTTTCAAAAAGTTGCAAATAGAAATACCACTACTGGACCCAGCAATTCCACTACTGGGAATATAGCCTAAAGAAACCAGAACTGCCACCCAAGCAGATATATGCACACCCATGGTTATTGCTGCTTTGTCCACAATAGTAAAAGAGTTGGAAACAACCCAAATGCCCATCAACAAACTAATGGATAGAGAAGCTGTGGTATATTCACACAATGGAATATTACACAGCATTGAAAAACAAGGAACTCATGAAATATTACACAAAATTATGACTATGGAGGATATTATGCTGAGTGTAATACGTCAGTCACAAAAAGACAGATATTGCATAGGGCCACTGTTGTAAAACGGGACTGATATTGAGGTTGGGGGGAACTGAAGGAAAGAGGGGATAAATAATGTATACAGCATTGAAACAGATGAGGGAGAGAAGTATTTAGAAGGAATATATGATTAGGTATTATTTTCATGAGAAATTAATAATAGATGCATATTAAAAAAGACTTAGGGCAGGGTAGGGGGAGGATTGTATAACAATACAAGAATTTTTTTGTCTTCAAGAAGAGCGAACTAAGAGGAGGGGTGGGTAAGGAGAAAAGCGTGCAATAATGTATGAATGGAAATGCAAACTTTCTGTATACTTTCATTAATTTTTTTTTAAAAATGTCAAAAT
>NW_006399946.1:3518141-3523609 GCF_000299155.1 Elephantulus edwardii
TCTTCTCTCTCTCTCTCTCTCTCTCTCTCTCTCTCTCTCTCTCTCTCTCTCCTTTTCTTAAGTTTATCAGCCATTTGCCAATTTTAGTCACTTTTTTGAAAAACCACCTCCTGGTCTAATTGTTTCAATTGTTTTTCTGATTTCTATCTCATTGATTGCTGATCTTGTCCTTAGAATTTCCTTTCTTCTAGAGGCTGCAGCATTACATTGTTGTTCTTTTTCTATTTGATGAAGGCACTGAGTTAAATCATTGGTTTTTCTTTTTTCTTCCTTTTTTTATGTGCTGGCCTCTGAGAACTGAGTTAACTGTATCTCATAGGTTCTGGTATGTTGTATTTTCATTTTTATTTGATTCAATGAACTTTTTTATTTCATTATTTCTTTCATAACTCATTCATGTTCAAGTAGAGAGTTATTTACCTTCCACATGGATGATTTTGTAAGCTTTACCCTCCTATGGTTAATTTATAGTTTTATAACACTGTGATCTGAAAAGATACTTTGTATTATTTCAATGTTTTTTAACTTGTTGAGGCTTGTTTTGTGATCGATTCTGAAGAAAGTATCATGTGTACTTGAGAAGAAAGTGAACTGAGTTATGTGAATATGAATTACAACTCAACATAAAGAAAATAAAAATTCTCACAAGTAGACCAATTATTATTAATAAATAATTTAAGCAATGATAAATAAGAAAAGATTGAAAAACTGAAAAATATGATAAAATATTTCAGTTGTGAAGAATCACATATTACTTGGATCCAGAATCAACTATCATGGAAGCAGCAGTCAAGAAATCAAAAGATATTGGAGAAATCTTTTGAAAAGAAACACACTTGAAGGATGACTGTTTATAACATAAACTTATCCAGATGTTGATTTCATCTATTGTGTTATTTATTATTTCATTGCTTAACTAAATTAATACATCTCTTGATATGCAGCTATTGATGTGAATGTGTATTTTTATCATTTCTTTTTTCTAAAAATAATTTGAAGTTGTTTTCCTACAACTGGAAAGATAAGTGATATACCTTCACTGTGTTACCTCGGACCATATAAACTCTCCAACCATATATCATTATTTAGTCTTCAAAGACGTAGGTCACCTCCTCCTCCCTGCCACAAGATGCCACACTGGTTCATTACATTAATGAAATTCTGTTGTTTGCACCCAGGAAAGAAAAACTATCAATAATATTAGATTTAATGCTAAAATGTCTAAATGCTTAAAGAGTTGAAGAAAAAGATACCATTTTGAGACCTAAAGTACATTGACTCAAGCCATGGTATTTACAATCATTTCATATGTGTATGATGAGCTCTGGTATGGTAATATACTCCTTAAGGAATTGAGCTGCCAATCCAAAGGTGGTTTAAACCCTCCACGGGCTTCCAGGGAGTTGTGAGATGCCATCAAGTTGAGTGTGACTCATATTAACTCTATGAACAACATATCTGAACCCTGTACTATCCTGTGCAATCCTCATCACCTATTGCACACCTTAGCCCACTCTCAAAGTGGCAATCATGACAGGTTCTGATTAGTTCTCCTCTTTGCCTTTCTCCATTTTCTGGTTCTTCCTCAATCCACTGCCTTCATCTTTTTTTGAGCCTCTCTGACCCTAATAATACTCGCCATCAGTGGAACATTCTAGATGCACTTCTTTCAATGCATATTTATTTGTTCTTTTGGCAGTCCATACTGTAGTCAAGACTATTATATTGGTATATTCGTTTAATGTTATATTGAGGAAGGATCAGGAAATAGAAAAAGGCAAAAAGGAGGACCACTCAGAACCTGTCATCACCCTGAGGCAAGAAACAAATTTCCAAAATGAAAATTATTTGTTAATTTATAATCTTACCAATACTAATTAAGGCAATTTATTTTGGTCATTGTTTTTCAGCAGATAAAATGTAGAATCTTTGTGCCATTTGAATTTATATTTTATTATTTATGAACTTGATTTTCTTTTTACATGATGCTGATAGTTTTTTCTCTTATTTTGTAAAATGCTCCTGAACATAATTTTTATCTTTTTCTTATACATAATTTCTTAAATTCCAGTTGAATTATTATAACTGCATTTATTTTATATAAAACTTTTACATATATTAATTATAAATATACTTTTCTGATGTGTTTTTATACTTGGTTTCCTCATAGTACAATAGGCTAGAAGGACAATATTTTTTCTACAAACAGCAGATGCTTTTATTTTCTTTTTTAAATTTAGGTTGTTTATTTTTCATTTCAATGAACATCTACAGAGATTTTGGAATTCCATTCATTCATTGTTGCACCCTTCTCCCTGCGCAAACCTCTCCCCCCCACCCCCGTTTGCTCCTCTCTTTGAAAAGCAAAAGCAAAACTCCCTCATTGGTACACAATTTATACTGATTTACTTACAAAGTTTGTATACATTGTTTTTTCATACCAGATCTTTCACATTTCCTTTACTCTGCCTTCCTCCACCCATCAAATTGTGCTACCCTATGATTAACAGCCCCCCATCCCAATTCTCACCCCTCTGATCCCACCCCTCTCTCCCTTTTGTATCATCATACACATTGTACAATAATGGTCTTATAGAGTATTTGTCTTTATCAGACTGAATTAGTTCATTTAGCATAATGCTTTTCAGTCCCTCTCAAGTTAGGTAGTGATTTACAAAATCATTACTCCTGCATGCTATGCAGTATTCCACTGTGTGAATGTACCTTAATTTCTCAATCCACTCAATTGTGCTTGGACATTTGGGCTGTTTACATGTTCTTGCAATGGTGAATAATGCTGCTATGAACATTCTTGTACATGTCTCCATTTGTCTCAGTTCTCATTCTCTCAACGTGTAATCTAAGGAGTGGAATAGCTGGGTCATATGGAATTTCTATGTTCAGCTTTTTGAGAAAACACCAAACTGCCTTCCAGAATGGTTGTACCATTTTACAATCCCACCAACAAGAGTTCCTATCGCACCACATCCTCTGCAAATATTTACTACTAGATGTCCTGTTAAACTTTGCCACTGCTACAGGTGTAAGATCATATGTCATTGTGGTTTTGATTTGTATCTCTCTTGTTTTTTTAGTTATTTTTGAGCATTTCTTCATGTGTCTATTGGCCATCTGAGAATCTTCCTCTGTGAATTGTTTTCCCATATCTTTTGCCCATTTTGTGATTGTAGTATCAGTCTTTTTCTTGTGGAGGCCCTGTAAGATTCTGTAAACTTTTGATAAAAGACCCTTGTCTAAAATGGCATTGCCAAATGCTTTTCCCAGTCAGCGGGGTCTTATTTATCAATTTTATTCTCTCCAGATTGTGTGTTTCTGGCTATATTTGACAATCTCTTTATATCACAGTCTATGCTTTCTAAGCTTGATTCCAGTTTGACTTTGACTCTGACGAACTTCATGATTTTGGGCTTTACACCCAATTCTCTGATCCACCTGGAGTTGACTTTTGTGTATGGTATGAGATGTGGATCCTATTTCAGCTTTCTGTAGGTAGCAGTCTAGTTTTGCCAGCACCATTTGTTCAAGAGTCTGTCATTTCCCCATTTGATAAGTTTTAATTCCTGGTCAAATTTTAGTTGACCATAGATAGTTGGGTTTATTTCTGGGTTCTCAATTCTGTTCCATTGGTATATATGTGCCAGTACAATGCTGTTTGGTTACTACCACTGTGTAGTAGGTTTTGAGGTCAGGGAGTGCTATGCCTTCCACTTCATTTTTATCAGAATTGCTTTGCTTCTTCAAGATCTCTTTCCTCTCCAAATAAAATTGACAATGTTTAGTTCAATATCCTTGAAAAAGGAATTTGGATTGGGATTTCCCTGAACATGTAGATAGTTTTCAATTAGATAGTATTTTCACAATATTGAGTCTTCTGATCCATGAACAGGTAACATTCCCCATTTATTTAGGTCTTTTATTGTGTCTCACAGAAATGTTCTGTAGTTTTTCTTTGTACAGGTCTTATGTGTATCTAGTTAGGTTCATTTGCAAGTATCTCAATTTGTAGCTGGCAACTGAAAATGGTATTGCTTTCTTGTTTCCTTCTCTTAGTTCTATTTGTTACTATAGAGAGAGCAATACCACTGATTTTTGGATATTGATCTTATATCCTGCCACTGTCCTAAATTGATCTACTAGCTCTAAAAGGTTTTATTGGTTTTTGTTTCTTTTTTTTTTTTTTTTTAGGCCTTGGGGTTTTCTGTGTACACTGTCATATCATCTGCATACAGGGATAGTTTAACTATCTCTTTGCCTATCTGGATCCCTTTTATTTCCTTCTCTTGTTAGATGCCCTAGTAAGCACATCCAACACAATACTGAATAGAAGTGGTGACAGTGGGCATCCTTGTCTGGTCCCTGCTCGCAAGAAAAATGTTTTTAATATTTCTCCAATGAGAATTATATTGGCTCTTGGTATTGCATATATACTTTTCACTGTCTTGAGAAAAATTTGCTATTTCAATTTTACTGAGTGTCTTTATCAGGAAGTTGTGTTAGATTATGTCAAATGCCTTTTCTGCATTAATTGCTAAGATTATATGGTTCTTGTTATTTGCTTTGTTAATTTTTTTACTGTCATGTTTTTCTTATGTTGAACCATCCTTGTATACCTGTTATGAATCACACTTGGTCATGATGAATTACTACTTTTTTAAATTTTATTTTATTACTTTTAATGAACATTTACAGACATTTTGGATTTCTATTCATTCATTGTAGCATTTATCTCCCTGCATACCCCACCCCCCTACTTCACTCCTCTCTTTGAAAAGTAAAAGAAAAATTCCTTCATTGGTATACAAACCCTGCCTCCCCTGCCCCGAGTACACTCCACTATGCAACCTTCATTCTGGACTCTTGTCATGACCATAATACCCAATCATATACTTTTTTTATGTGCTTTTGAATTCTATTGGCCAGGATTTTGTTAAGGACTTTTGCATCCATAGTCATGGAGACATTGGTCTGTAGTTTTCTTTTTTGGTAATATTTTTGCCTGCGTTTGGTCTTAGACTTCATGGAATGCCTCTTGAAGTGTTCTTTATTTTTCTATTTTTTAAAAATAAGTAGAATTGGTGATAGATCCTCTCTGAATATTTGGTAGAATTCAGCTGTGAAGCAATCTGGTCCAGGACTTTTCTTATGAGGAGTCTTTTGATGATCTGTTCAATTTCTTTTGTTTTGGGTCTGTTCAAGTGTTCTACATCTGTCCTTGTCAATCTGGGTAGAGCACAAGTTTCAAGGAATTTGTCCATTTTTTTCCTAGATTTTAGAATTTATCAGAGGATAGATTTTGATAGTATTCCAATATTGTCAATTTAATTTCATCTGGTTCTGGTGTGATTTCACCTTTATTATTTTTTAATCGAGTTATCTGTGTCTTCTCTCTCTCCTCTCTCTCTCTCTCTCTCTCTCTCTCTCTCTCTCTCTCTCTCTCTCTCTCTCTC
>NW_006399946.1:3527954-3532523 GCF_000299155.1 Elephantulus edwardii
CACCTCCCCAAACCCCACCCCTTACCCCCAAATATAATACACTCTGCAACCCTCATTGCATACTCCTACGATAAAAATAATGCCCTAAAATATAATACTTTTAGACTATTCGAGCTTAAATCATTTAAATATTCTGGTTTGCCTATACTATGCAATCTAGCTGAAAATCAACTCCATGGCACATAGCAACAGCAACAATAAAAAGAGTTATCAGGTGCCATGCAAGTGACTCCTATATGACCTTCCAGAAAGCAGCCATCTTGAAAGAGCGTGTTCCTTGGTGACCATATACCTCACCTGGAGACAACCACCTTTAAAATCAGGAATGCACATTTCTGAGTCAAGCATACTTGTGGCCATCTTAATCATCTACACAAGATCCCACGGCAACCAAATTTAAAGAACAACTGAGAATGTGCACAACTATCCTAATCCCTCCAAATGGGCCAACCAGAGATGATTCCCTCCTCCAGTCATCCATAAAAATGAGATTTTTTTTAACTGGTGATAGGCTAACTCTTTTTTTTCCTTCTTGGTTTTGTTTTTTTAAAGATCTGCTCAGCAATATACAATTTTACTGAATAATTGGTTTCTGAATTGGTATATTTAAAGCTAAGGCATTTATTTTCTTTGCAATCAGTCCTGGAGAGAAGTTGTTGGGTTGAAGCGCACAAATGATGAAGACCACATTGAATTCATCAGTTCCAAGCTGCATACCAATAGGAAGCCTGGGTCAAGACCATCTCATCTCTCACAGCCTCTTCTTTAATCCTTTAATCCTTGCCAGTACTAGGTTACAAGATGATAGCCAATTGTCTGTGATCATTTCAACAAAAAGTCTCCCCTGATTTAAATTCAAAACATGTTCTCAAGATTTTCAGAAATGTTAACTGTTTATCTACCCCATCTAGGAAAATGCTAGAGCTCAAATTAGTTTGGAATGAGTTGCACATTTTGTTTTGGACACTTAAGAGATGCTTTTCAGGTATTTATATTACCATATTCCTACTTTGATGCTTTGAATGACTACAACCAATTCTGCACCTATATACCCTCTGGTATTGCTTTTTAACCTTCCTGAAATCCATTTTCTAAAAAAAAAAAAATAAAGACATTTTCAGATCTGAGAGCTACATTTCAATGTCTGTGGTTATAATTTTGGATAGCCAAACTTAATGTAAGGAGATTGAGAGCCTACTGTCTGGATTGTAGATTTCTCTACACTAATACTTTGTGACATGATGGCTAAAACAAAAACTACAGATGCGTAAACCAGAGTTATTTTCTTTAGGAATATTTTTATTAGCATGTGTCAATCCTATTCTTATCAACAAGGCCCAATGGTTGAAAGCATGAATTTAAATAGGAACATTTTACTAACATGAAACTTTGATTAGTAAAATAAGAATGTTTAGATTCTTTATCCAGTGTTAGTTTTTACTAATTAGAAGACCAAAAGGACATTTAAACCCTCAACAGGGAAAAAATTATCAGGGAAACTGCTCATGTTTGGATCTTGTTCTAGTTAGAATAAAGCTGAACTGGAATTACGTATTTTGATAAATGAGCTGGCTTAGATTCTAGATCTGGGTAGCAGTTCAGGAAGTAAGGTTAGGGAGATCTAGCAGTTGTGAGCATTACTAGAATGTAATTATGTATTGTTAAAACCAAGCCCCACTATCAATCTTTAGAATTGCTTGAATTCCTACCTGCAAATGATTTGTTGAGAGTGTTCCAATGTAATTTCAAAACTCTTGTGTACCAAGGTAAAAGCCTTAATTTGTATGCTTCAGCACAAAATGATTTTATTGCCTCTGGGATGCTGCTTAGTTTGTATTTTATTAACAGTGTTTCTCACAGTAAGAAAAATTTATGGCTTCTATACCTAGGTCATTTATTACATTAAAAAGCTGCTCTTTCAGCAAAAAAAAAAAAATTCAAAACATGTTCTAAGGAACTACTTATCCATGTTCTGTCACCAAATGTAAGTAAGCATTTTGTACATTTTTTTATAGATGAAAATAACAGTATGTATTATTTTGTTTGGGCTTTTTTTCTCTTAGCATAATTACTTTGGGATCACCCATGGTTTTGGTGTTTATTAATTTCCTTTTATTTCTGAATAATAGTTCATCGTATGGACAAAAAAATCACTTGTTCATCAATGTATGTGCTGATCAATGATTGAATTGCTTCCAGTGCTTAGCTAATGCAAATAAGGCTTCCATGAATATTCATGAGAAGATTTTGTTTTGTTTTGTTTTGTTTTCATGAGAAGATTTTGCATCAACATAAGCGGGTTTTTAAATTTTTTTTTATTTTAAACTTATTTTCATGAAAGTATACAGAGACTTTGGATTTCCATTCACACATTTTTGCACTTTTCTTCCTGACCACCCCTCCCCCACCAATTTGCTTTTCTTTATGAAAAGTAAAAGAAAAAATTCTTTCATTGTTATTCAATCCTTCCTCCCAAATGCATTCCACTATGCTACCTTCATTCTGTCATAACAATAATATCTAATCATGCCAGTCCTCTTTCATAATAGTGGCATTATGCCTTGTCTTTTTGTAACTGAGATATTTCACTTGGCATAATGTCCTCCAGGGTCACCCATTTTGTGTAATATTTCATGAGTTCCGTGTATTTCAATGCCGCATAGTATTCCATTGTGGGAATATACTACAACTTTTCTATTATAGGTTAACTTTTAAAGTCACAACCTTCCATAAATAAACATAATGTTCCTGTTCTAGAACCTTAAAAAGGATCTCCTTAAAAAGAAAAATTCTTTCATTGTTATAGAATCCCTCCCCCCAAGTCCACTCCACAATGCAACCTTCATTCTGGACTCCTGTCGTGACAATAATGTCTAATCATGTATCCCATTTAAACAGTACTCTCCCTCATCTGTTTCAATGCAGTATACATAATGTATACCTTCTTTCTCAGTCTTCCCCGAACCTTGATGTCAGACTTGTTTTAAAACAGTAGCATACAGTATGTGTCCTTTTATGACTGAGATATTTCACTCAGCATAATGTCCTCAAGAGTCACCCATTTTGAATAATATTGAATGAGTTCCTTGATTTTCAATGCAGCGTAGTATTCCATTGTGTGAATATACCACAGCTTCTCATCCATTCATTTGTTGATGGGCACTTAACTTGTTTCCAATTCTTCGGTATTGTGAACCAAACAACAATAAACATGGTTGTGCATATATCTGCTTGGGTGGTGGTTACGGTTTCTTTGGGGTGTATTTCCAGTAGTGGAATTGCTGGGTCAAATGGTATTTCTATTTGCAACTTTTTGAGAAAGCATCACACTGCCTTCCATAGTGGTTGCACCATTTTACAACCTCATCAACCGTTTATAAGGGTTCCAGTTTCTCCACACTCTCTCACGATTGGGCTCAATATGAAGAAGACAAAGATTCTCACCACTGGACCAATTGGCAGCATCAGGGTCAATGGTGAAGAGATTGAGATTGTTCACAGCTTTAGTTTGCTTGCCTCCACAGTCAACACTCTTAGCACCAGCAGCCAGAAAATTAAAAGACTGCTGCTAGGGACCTCTCCAAAGTACTGAAGAGCAATGGTGTCTCTCTGGAGACTAAGGTGTGTCTGATACAGGCCATGGTCTTTGCAATCACTTGTTATACATCAGAGAGTTAGACAGTGATTAAGGAGGATAGGAGAATTGATGCCTTTGAGCTGTGGTGCTGGAGAAGAGTATTGAGGGGACCATGGATTGCTAAGAAACAAACAGATTCATCCTAGAGAGAGTTAAACCAGGCTGCTCCTTGGAGGCAAGGATTCTGGGGCTCCGTCTGACAAAGTTAACTCAAAGAGATCACTCCAAATGTGATTAATTCTGACTGGACATGCAGTTGCTGAGAGCATGTAACGATTAGCATTTCCAGGGATTGCTGCAGTCCTATATATTTTGAGCTCAGCTCAGACTGTGGTCCACTCCTTCTTACATGTTCCCAACATGTTCCCAAATGCCTAATATGTTCCTGAATATTTAGTTGCCTTCATAAGAAAAGATCCTTTGGCAAGCTCTCAGCTCAAGAAAGAAGGCAAAATTTGGAAGTAAAAAATTAATTCTTGCTAGCTCCCTTAGAGAGTTCTGGGGGAGAAGTTCATAGACTGTTGAACAATTAATGTAATTAATCTTAATAATAAGCCAAAGAAAAAGAACCACATGATCCTATCAATTGATGCAGAAAAGGCCTTTGAAAAAATCAAACACCCTTTCCTGATTAAAACACTAAACAAAATAGGACTAGAGGGGAATTTTTCAATATAGTTAAAAGTATTTATGAAAACCCGAGAGCCAACATTGTTCTCAATGGAGAGAGGTTAAAGGCATTCCCTTTAAAATCAGGAACTACGCAAGTATGCCTATTATCGCCTCTCTTATTCAATACTGTATTGGAAGTCTTGTTGTTATGTGCTGTCGAGTCGTTTCCGACTCATAGCGACCCTATGCACAACAGCCCTAAACCCTGCACTATCCTGCGACAACCGCACTGCCTCTGACACACCCATCCCGATTACCCC
>NW_006399946.1:3535984-3537327 GCF_000299155.1 Elephantulus edwardii
CGTCTGACATACTTTGGACATGTTGTAAGGAGAGACAGGTCTTTAGAGAGGGACATCATGCTGGGTAGAGTGGAGGGACAGTGCAGGAGGGGAGGGGAAGACCCTATATAACGTGGATTGATTCAGTGACTGGGGAACTCGGGATGGGTCTATCAGAGGCAATGAGATTGGCACAGGATAGAGCACGATTTAGGGCTGTTGTACATAGGGTCGCT
Source organism: Elephantulus edwardii (assembly GCF_000299155.1). NCBI lineage: Eukaryota > Metazoa > Chordata > Mammalia > Macroscelidea > Macroscelididae > Elephantulus > Elephantulus edwardii. The sequence continues at coordinate 3,536,200 of NW_006399946.1, forward strand.
ATGAGTCTCAAAGGACTCAATGGCACATAACAACAACAACAACAACAAGTATGGTCAACTGATTTTTGACAAGGAGAGGAAATCAGTTAGGTGGGGAAATGACAGCCTTTTTCACAAATGGTCTTGGCAAAATTGGAAAACTATCTGCAGAAAAATTAAACAAGATCCACACCTCACTCCATATACAAAAACCAACTCAAGGTGGATCATGGACCTGGACTAAAACCAAGGACTATAAACTTCATTCAAGAAAAGCTTGAAAGAACTTTAGTAGTCCTAATACACAACATAAAGAGTCTTCCAAGTATCCTGAAAAATTTACAACCAGGAGAAGATAAAATAGATGAAGGAACTGCTAACCAAAAGGCTACATGTCTCAAGCACTTCATGTCTGTAGGTGGCTCAGGTTGAAAAGGTATGGAGACAGGACACATTCCTGGCGTAAGCCCTTCCCAATTTTGAACCATGCAGTGTTTCCCTGCTCTGTTTTGACAACTGCCTTTTGGTCCAAGTATAAGTTTCGCATTGGCACAATCAAATGTTCTGGGATTCCCATTCTTCTCAGAGTCAACCACAGTTTGTTAGGGTCCGCACAGTCAAACGCCTTTGCATAATCAATGAAACACAGATAGACATTCATCTGGTACTCCCTACTTTCAGCCAATATTCATCTGACATTAGCTACAATATCCCTAGTACCACGACCCCTTCTAAACCAAGCATGGACTCCTGAAAGTTCTCTGCTGACATGCTTTTCCAGTCGTTTTTGGATAATTTACAGCAGAATCTTGCTTGTATGTTAAATTAACAATGTTGTTCTATAGTTTCCACACTCTGTTGGGTCTCCTTTCTTTGGAGTGGGAACAAATATAGATCTCTTCCAGTAACTTGGCCAAGTGGTTGTCCTCCAGATTTCTTGACGCAACTTGGTGAGCACGCCCAGGGCAGCATCTGTTAGCTGAAATATGTCAATTGGTATACCATTTATTTCTGGGGCCTTATTTTTTGCTATTTCCTTCAAAGCAGCTTAAACTTCTTCCTTCATCACCATAGGCTCTTGCTCATATGTTGTTTCATGAAATTCTTCTGTGTCTGCCAATTCCTTTCAATACAATGACTCAGTATATT
>NW_006399946.1:3537932-3539374 GCF_000299155.1 Elephantulus edwardii
TAGTCTGCTTGGCTCCACAATCAACACTCTTGGCACCAGCAGCCAGGAAATTAAAATACGTATTGCGATGGGAAATTCTGCTGTTTGGGACCTCTCTAAAGTACTCAAGAGCAACAGTGTGTCTCTGGAGACTAGGGTGCATCTGGTACAGACCATGGTCTTTGCAATCACTTGTTATTCATCAGAGAGCTGGACAATGACCAGGGAGGACAGAAGAAGAATTGATGCTTTTGAGCTTTGGTGTTGAAGAAGAGTGCTGAGGGTGCCATGGACTGCTAAGGAAACAAACAGATCCAACCTGGAGAGTATTAAACTGGGCTGCTCCTTGGAGGCAAGGACTCTGAGACTTCATCTGACATACTTTGGTCATGTTGTAAGGAGAGATCCGTCCTTGCAGAAAGACATCATGCTTGGGAGGGTGGAGGGCAGGCGCAGGAGGGGAAGGTACTCTGGGACATGTATTGATTCGGTGACTGGGGCAATCGGGATGAGTGTGTTGGAGGCAATGAGTTTGGCACAGGACAGAGCAGAGTTTAGAGCTGTTGTACATAGGGCCGCTATGAGTCACAAGCAACTTGAAGGCACATAACAACAACAGGTGGCTCAGGGGAAGAAAGATAGAAGCCACTTATCATTGGTATGTGCAACCCTGGAGAGCTGATAGAGGATAGCTATGAGTCAGAACTAGCCCAGTGGCAGTGAGTTTAAGTTTAGAAGAGCAGCTAAGATGATTAAGTCAGAAAAAGTTCATGTTCTGCATCTGATAATATAACCTTGCCTCTTAGATGTATTGTCCAAATATACTGTAGAAGAAAAAGTACTTCAAGCTTCAGCTGGTTGAGATGGGGCAAAACTTCTGGGGGAAAGCAGTTAATCAGGTTTCATCAAGCAGCTAGATCAAGAGATGTTAGATATTAAAAAGGAGAAGGGGGAAAAAAGAAAGAAAAAAGAAAAAGGAGAAGAAACCGAGAAAAAGGATTCTTAAGCAGGTTCCTTACAGCTGTGAAGAATGTCTCAGAAATAATTCCCAGCATCCTTAGAAATGGCTACTGCTATTGAGCTTCTCCGCGGCCTCTTTCAACAATGTAGTCAACCTGGTCCCTGTCTAGTTCATCATATCAGGTCCATGTTTATAGGTAGCATTTATGGTTTGTTTTCTTAAAAAATATTTGCAATAAAAAATTACTGATGAATCAAAATTCTATCATTTGACATCTAGCCACATTTCTATCACCAAAGCTGTATCTTGTAAATACCAGTCATATTTTATTTCCAATTTTTGCATTCCAGTCACCAATTATTATTGTTGTTGTTGTTGTTATGTGCCGTCGAGTCATTTGCGACTCATAGCGACCTTATGCACAACAGCCCTAAACACTGCTCTATCCTGTGCCAACCGCACTGCCTCTGGCACACCCATCACGATTACCCCAGTCACCGAA
>NW_006399946.1:3540129-3549819 GCF_000299155.1 Elephantulus edwardii
CTCTGTTCTGACGACTGCCTCTTGGTCCAAGTATAGGTTTCGTATTAGCACAATTAAATGTTATGGGATTCCCATTCTTCTCAGAGTCAGCCACGCACCTTTATTGCATGTTCAATCAATTTTAGACTTCAAAAGTTGATGGTGGTTGTTGTTAGATGCTATCAAGCACAACTCAATAGATAGCCTATGAACAACTTTTCTGAACACAGTCCTAAACCATGCCATCCTCACAATCTCTGATATGATTAAGCACATTACTGCAATCACTATGTCAACCCAACTGATTGAGGGTCTTCCTCTCTTTCATGATCCCTACACCTTTCCTAGCACGGTATCCCCGCAAAGAATGACCTCTCCCAGAAACATGCCCAAAGAACGTGAAAATGGAGGTTCATCACCATCTTTGCTTCCAAGAAGCATTCTGGCTGCATATTTTTAAAGAGGTATCTGTTTATTCTTGTTTACAGTCCATGGGGTATTTTGCACTTTTCTCCAATAACACAGTTCAAAAGCATCAATTCTTCTTTTGTCAACCTTTGTCATTATTCAGTTCTCAGATGCAAAGCAAGTAACTGAAAAGGTCATGGCCTGAATCAGGCACACCGTTGTCCTTGATCTGACATCATTACTTCTCAATAATTTGGAAAGGCCCTTGACTACAGTATTTCCCTGCACAATGTCTTCTGATTCCTGACTGCTAAAGTTGGTTTGTTCTATGTGCCATCAAGTTGCCTGATAATCATAGCAATCCTATGTACAGCAGTTCTAGTTCTGAATCCTATCTTATCTTGAAGCCAATCTCAACATATCAAACACATCTACTTCCCTTACCCCAGTTACTTTCTCACTCCATCTTCTCCAGGGTCTTCCTCTTCTCTGTTTTCCCTCCACCCTTCTAAACATGATGTCCTTCTCCAAGAACTATTCCTTCCGGACTATATGTCCGAAGTATGTGAAATGGCGCTTCAAAATCCTTGGGCGGGGCAGGGAAATGTGCAGCAATGAATGAATGGAAATCCAAGTTTTCTGTAAACTTTCAGTAAAATCACAATAAAAAATTATATTAAAAAAAAAAAATCCTTGACTCTGAGGAGTAGCTCGGTTTCTCTCTCTCCAGGACAAACTTGTTTGTTCTCTTGGCAGGCAATGACATATTCAATTCTCTTCTCCAACACCACAGCTCGAAGGCATCAATTCTCTTTTCATCATCCTTAGTTATTGTCCAGCTCTCAGATGCATAGCAAATAATCATGAAGATGATGGCTTACATGAGGTATAGCTTAGTCTCTGTACTCACATTGTTGCTCTTCAGCACTCTGGAGAAGTCTCTGACAGCAGACTTGCCTAATGAAATTAACCTTTTAAATTTCTGACTGATGATGCCAGAGTGATTACTGTGGAACCAAGCAAGGTGAAATTGTTAACAGTCTCAATCTCTTTCCTATCACGGTGCAACCAATTGTCCCACTGGTGTGAATCTTTGTTTTCTTGATGTTGAACTTTAATCTATACTGAAGGCCGCAGCCCTTGACCTTCTGCAGAAAACTCTCAATTCCTCCTTAATTTCAACAAGCAAAGTTGTGCCATCTGCAAAATGCAAGTTGTTGATAGTCTTCCTCCAATCCTGATGCCACATTCTTCCTCTGAAGTTGGCATGAGTCTTCAGTTTCTTCTCCTTCTCCTTCCTTTAGTGTAGTATTTAAATAATAGTTGTATAACTGATCTTCCTTGTGTGTATATAGATAACATATCAGTACGTTGTATTTCAGAATAGATAATTGCCTTTTTTTTTACTGTGAATATAATATTCCTCTCTCTTTGTGAAGTTTGTCTCTCTATATGGCTTTTCTAGTGTAGATGGCTATGTGAAGGACTGCATGAGTGAGGCATGTTGGCCTATTTATAAAGGGACTAGCTATCTCCCATTCCACAGGGGATTGGATGGTCTTAACAATCTACAAGGGAATTGGCTAGTCTCATCAATAAATTGGATGGCTCTTGATGCAGAGAATAGGAATTCTTCCCACACCAGAAAAGATGGAATTGCTTGCATAGCCAGAGAAAATAGAAACCTCTCTCAACACAGTGAAATGTAGGACACACTTTAGGATGGCAGTAGCAGCAATGACTGAAACGGAGAATTGGATTTGAGATGGGACTTTGGGGTGAGAGAATCCGATATTGGCAAAACCAAGAACTTTGTTGGACAGTTATGGGGGAAGCCAATACTGGCACGACTGAGAACTTGGGAACACCTAGAGCCACAGACCTGAGATGCCTGTGTGCATACTGTGGAAGCTGTCTTGATTGTATTTTGTTATTACTCTGAAGTATTTAACTCCCCCCTCCAAATGGTTCTGTGTGGTATGTGAACTATCACATCAGATTCTGAACTCAATCAAGCAGTAAGATTGGTGTTGAGATGTGCAGAAGAAGGCATGGGAGCACGGGGGACATGACTGACCTCACGGGAATTGGTATTATATTATATTATTGATGCTGTGCATGGATATAGTTTCCTAGACATGATGCTCTTCCCATGGCCTTTGCTCTTTTTTCACTCTTTAATTTGTTGGGTTTGGTATAATAGATAATCTGAAAATGGCACATACCAGTCCTTCTCAGATCAATAATTCCTAAAATGGCAATCTCTATATATTCCATTTCATTTATGAGGAGTTGCAATTTTCCTAGATTCAAACTTAGGACAAATAATTGTATATTGTGTGTTCCAATTATTAGTGGATGTCTGCAGCTGTTTCTCCTATTACTTTTTTTTAGTACCTTCCAAACTCAGAGACTAAAGAACTGATCTAGATCGTGGTATTAACAACTACTTAGCACCAAAGAGCTGAACAATGAATAAAGATGACAGAAGAAGAACTGATGCATTCAATTTGTGGTGCAGAAAAGAGTGTTGAACATACCATGGACTACTAATAGAACAAACAGATCTGTCCTGGAGAGGGCTGAGAGGAAAGGAAGACTTTGGATGAGATAAAATAGGGTATAATACAGTGACTAGGGTAATGGGAGGAGGTTTGTCTGTGACAATGAGTTTGGCTCAGGATAAGGCAGGGTACAGAGCTTTTGTGCACAGGGTTGCTAAAGTTGAAGGTGACTCGATGGCATGTAACAACAGCAATCCAAAGATCTCATCAATGTTCTTCTATTCTTCATGGGGGTTTTAAAGGCCTGTTATTTCATAACTGAATTACTAGTCCTCCTTCTTAGCCTATCTCATTCTGAAAGCTCCACTGAAAGTTGTCTACCATAGATAACCATGCTGGTTTTTGAAACATTGGAAGAATAACTTCCATCATCACAACAACCTGCAAGTCATCTCAGTACAGTAAACTGTAAGAAAAGATAAGAATTAGATGATTCAAATATATATTATATGAAGCAGCTGTATCTTCTTTAATGTTTTATTATTATGGATATTACATCTAATTGAAGAACACCTTTTCAACTTGATCCTGCAAAACGTAAAGCTAGTAAATCTTCCTTTAAGCCAGTATAGCCTGGGCATGCTGATTGATAACCATTATAATTGCCTAAATCCACTCAGGTTGTTAATCTGGCAAAGTAAGTGATACCTAGCAATCAAAAGATTTATTTTCTAAGGAAAAGCCAAACTGCCTTCAAGTAATTGTGTCACTTTACCAAAATAATTGTGTCATGCACCAGAAGTGCATGAGAGTTCCAATCTCTCCACATCCTCTCCAACATTTATTGCTTGCTGTACTATTAAACCTTGCTATCGCTCCTGAGGTGAGAGAGTATCTCATGGTTTTATTTCTCTCTTATTGCCAGTGATTTTTAGTATTTCTTTATGTGTATGTTGGACATCCAAATGTCTTCCTCTGTGAAAAATCTGTCTTTTGCCCATTTTGTGATCAGACTATCAGGTTTTTTCCCTTTGTAGGGGCCTGGCCATATTTTGTAAACTTTCATTATGAGATCCTTGTTTGAGATCTCATTGCCAAATATGTTTTCCCAGTCTATAAGTTTTCTTTTCACACTACTATAAAAAGGTTTTGAAGCACAAAAACTTTTTGGACTTAATTTTTTAAAGATCTCATTTGTTTATTTTGATATCTCCTGATTGTGCATTTTTGGCTCCATTTCTAAGTCTATTTATACCATAGGCTAAGCCTTCTAAGTTTGGTCCTATTTTGTCCCTTATGGTCTTACGGTTTTGAACTTTACCCTAAAATTATAAAGATCTTATGGCTCAGTTCAGGTATTTCACTATTGGGAATATACCCCCTACAAAATAGAATTGAGACACAAACGGATATTTGTATACTTACATTCACAGTAGCATTATTCAGAAAAAGACGAAAATTGAAATTCCTCACATTTTCAACAAACAAACTGAGAAATTATAGTATATTCACACAATAGAATACTATGCAGCACTTAGGAACAACAGTTTTGTAAAACAGTATATGACATAGGAGAATCTAGAGAGATTATGCCATGAACGTAGTCTCGTAAGGACAAATACTGCTTAAGACCATTACTGCAAAAACAGAAGGATAATTAGTAAGATGTGGATAAAAGTCCAAAAGGGAAAGGGATGGGGGGCAGGTGGGCAGAGTTTGGTAGGCAGTGGGGATAATGGTGGTAAGGAATTAGAGAAGATAAAATAGGGACCTGAAAAGACAGTGTAATAGTATAGATCAAAGGTAATGAATTTTATAAAACATAGTGTATATGAGTGATTATTTGAAACATAAGGTGAGTTTATGAATGTGTGAAAGCCAATGTACATGAATGATACACAATGTACATAAATCCTGTATGTTGTTGTTATATGCAGTCGAGTCACCTAGGACTCATAGAGACCCTATATACAACAGCCCTAAACCCTACTCTGTCCTGTGCCAATTTTATTGTCTTTGACACACCTACCCCCATTACCCCAGTCACTGAATCAATCCATCTCATTGAGGGTCTTCCTCTCCTAAGCTGTCCTGCCACGCTCCCAAGTATGACATTCCTCTTGAAGGATTGGCCCCTCCTTCCAACATGCCCAAAGTACGTCAGACGAAGCTTCAGAATCCTTGCCTCCAAAGAACAGCCTGATTTAACCCTCTCCAGGATGAACCTGTTCCTTCTTTAGCAGTCCATGGTATATTCAGTATTCTTCTCCAGTACCACAGCTCAAAGGCGTCAATTATCCTTCTATCATCCCTCATCATTGTCCAGCTCTCTGATGCATAGCAAGTAATTTTAAAGTCTATGGCCTGTATCAGACACATCTTAGTCTCCAGGCTGACATCATTGCTCTTCAATACTTTGGAGAGGTCTCTGACAGGAAACTTTCCCAATGCAATGTCTTTTAACCTGGCTGTTGGTGCCAAAAGTGTTGATTGTTGAGCCAAGCAATCTAAAGCTGTTTACAATCTCAATTTCTTCGCCATCCGTCATGATGCTGCCAATCAGTCTAATGGTGAGAATCTTTGTTTTCTTGATATTGAGCTTCAATCCATATTGAAGGCTACAGTCCTTGACCTGTGCAGCAAATGCTTCAGGTCCTCCTCAGTTTCAACAAGCAGGGTTACGTCATCTGCATAAAGCAGATTGTTGATGAGTCTTACTCCAATCCAGATGCCGCATTTCTCCTTATAGAGCCCAGCCTCCTGGATAATCTATTCTGCAAATAGATTGAAAAGGTACGGAGAAAGGACACATCCCTAGAGTACACCCTTCCCAATTTTGAACCATGCAGTATTCCTTTGCTCTGTTCTGATGACTGTCTCCTAGTCCAAGTATAGGTTTGCAAACCAATATAAATGAAAGAATAAAATGAAGAGAGAGAAACACACATACTTAAAAAAATTTTGCTTCTTTGACTCAAGACATATTGAAAGCTGAGGTGTTAGTGCCAACAATTTGTGTAACAGCCTTATATAAGATGACTCATGTAGGATGACAGAATAATGTTGTTGTTGTTGTTGTTGTTGTTGTTGTTGTTGATTGCCATTGAGTCGAGGTCAACTCATAGCGACTCTATGAACAAAAGGCCTAATGACTTTCCTTAGCTACCATTGTTTCTCCAAGTTCATAGAGTTTTCTAGGCATGTGGTTTAGGACGTGGATGCCACTACTGCTTCCCAACTTGTTTTACAACTGGAAGCTCCACCAAACACAGCCCACAATGGGAAGGAAACCATTCTGGTATTTAATAACCCATTGCACAAAGTTAAGAATCATAGCAAACCCAAGTTACCTCATATAGCACACTGACAAAGAGTGATGTGTAAAGTGGAAGAATGTTCCTCTAGATATAACAGCACTAGTCTCATTTAGCAGTGGTTAAGTATTGTCTAGTCGAATATGACTCAGAGTAAGCTCTGCACAAAAGACCTGAACTCTGTTCTATGATTAACATCATTTTGGTACATTTATAAGAGAGTTTGTAGAGTTTCCTGCTTCCCAGCACAAACATGGAAAACATAATTTTCAATAATTAAAGAGCTCTTGTTGCCTGGAACGTAAAGAAATACCTTGATGAGCAGTAGTAAAGTGTCTTATTCTTTAGGCTATAATACAATATCCTAGGCTATCAGAATATTATAGGTGTATAACTTAAAATGTCAATCAATTGGAAGAATTAAATCAGATTAACATCACAGCTGACTTAATTTCCCAAAAACACCTGTTTGACTTGTTGATGTTAAAATTTTCAGTTATGCGCAAATAAATACATGTCATCTTTATCAGACAGTGGAGTATCAAGACCTAAATATTGTGGTTTCATCTGTGTGTTCAGCTTTTCTAGATACGCTATTGATGAAAGAATACAGTAAGCTAAAGAAGACTGACCAAAGCTGATCTATTTCATCTTACTAATGTCTGGTATGTCGTTGTTCATGCATTTCATTTCATTTTTAACAATTTCCAGTTATCCAACATTTAAGCTACATACATTCCATGTTCCAATTAATAAACAATGTTTGTTATTATTTTTCCTCATTTCAACTATTTTAACTACCCTCATTCTTTTAGCATTTACAGGGTTTTCAAAGGCCTGTTATTTAAGAAGAAATGTCAAGAAAACAAAGATTTTTACCACTGGACAGACAGGCAACATCACGATGGATGGAAAAGAGATTGAAATTGTCAACAGCTTCATCTTCTTTGGAACCACAATTAACACCCTTGGTTCAGACTGTCAGGAAATAAGGAGACGCACTGCACTGGGAAAATATGCAGTTAAGGACCTCTCCAAATTATTGAGGAAACATGATGTCAGTTTGAGGACTAAAGTGTGTCTGACTGAGGCCATCTTCTTTCTGATCATTTGCTATGCATCTGAGAGTTGGACAATTAATAGGAATGAAAAAAAATTAATAGGAATGACAGAAAAAGAATTGATATCCTTGAGCTGTGATATTAGAGAAGAGCACTGAACATACCAGGGACAGCCAAAAGAATAAATAGATGTGTCTTGAAGAGAGTGCAACTAGAGTGCACTTTGGAGACAAGAATGACGTGATTTTCCCCCACATACTTTGGGCATATTCCTTGGTGAAGGACATGATGCTGGGAACAGTGGAGGGTCAACAAAGGAGAGGAAAACCCTCAAATAGGTGGACTGACACGGTGATTGCCACAATGAGCTCTTGTGTGTCAGGAAGTGTAAGGATGGCACAGGATAGAACAGGGTTCAAATATTTTTGTTCAGAGGGTTGCTATGAGTCATACTTGACACAACAGCACCTAACAACAACAACAACAAAGAAAATAGTGTTCAGTGACTGACTTTGCAAATGCCTTTTTCTTAAAACCAGTTTTAGAAAAAAGTAGCTTGCAGTTTGCTTTCTATGAGAAGGATCTAATTTGTCATCAATGCTTGCCTCATCATTTTTTTAATTCACCAACTTACAGTCATGGCTTGTTTAGAAGAGATTTGGACTTGCTTCAGATCTCCAGAAAAATGATGCATTACAATAATGATATGCTAGTACAAAACACGTCCAGTTAATAAATCCACCAAAACCCAATATCTTGCCCAAAAAGTAAAATTCTTAGGAATAACTTAGTAGAAGCTACTCATGATATTTGGTAGACAATAAAGAACAAGTTGCTATTACCAACTGTTCTCCAAACTAATCAGCAAACCTATCACTTGATTAGACTATTTTTATTCTAGATGAGGCATTTTCTACACCTGAGGATTTTTCTGGCTTGTATCCATAAAATCCCTTAGAAGAAAACTTTGAATATGTCTAAATTATAGAAAGTAGCTTCAATCTTCTGACCTTTATGCCTTTCAGATTAACTTACAGATATTATTATCCCCCATGCTTCTATATATTAAGAACCCGTGAAATCATTACTTTACAGCAAAGACTAGGATGCTGAACTGAAAACTTCTCATGTGGTTGCAGCATGATATACGCCTCATGAAAGGTAATTACCTGCTTATGATCATTGACTGATACAGCCTTAATGAAAGAAAAACATCATGAAGCCTGAAATGTCCATAATTACTTGAGAGATGTTAGGGAAACATCCTAATAGTAAAGGTGGCACTCAAAAACATTTCATAATAAAACAGAAATAGCTTTTAAAAGAACAAGCTACTGGAGGAATGTAAGCTATCACTTCCACTAGCAAGTAGCCTTTTTTCCTCCAAAGGTCCTACCCTGGAACCAATGAACAAACTTCCAGAGCCCAGGACCACACAGACAATGTCCTATGAAAAACCTTGTGTAGGTGAGTAAAAGGCTGCTTTTGTTACTCAGATATGAAGACCACAGATATCAAAATGCCCTTGGTCCCAGGGTGTATGTGGACATTTAACAAGAAAAGTTGCTATACTAAGACCAACTGATGATGCATTACAATGACGATATGCTAGTACAAAAGACCTGATTGAAGAAGGTAAGAAATGTGAGCTTTATTGGCTAACCTGCATGCTGAATTCCAAGATATAATAGAAAGCATGGGCAATAATAAGAGCCCTTATATATAGATTTTTACTGATTCATGAGCAGTGGACAATGGCTTAATTGTATGTTCAAATAAATGAGAAAATTTAATTATTACAGAGACATCCATGGTATATTGTCCTATGGAAAGCACTCTGAGAATTTAAAGGATGTGTGATATTTAGACATGATGATTTTCATCAGAAAAAAAATAAAACTTTTCTTGGATCAGAAGGTAAGGATGTTAGATTGAGCAATTGGACATGTTGTTAAAGGCCCTTGATGTGGCTAAAAGGAGACATAGTAGTGCTGCAGCAAAGCAGAGATGAGTTCATTCTGGCCTCATCCCTCTTGAACGATCTGGGGCACAAAATGTCAATAATTCTATGTCTGCCAACAAGAAAGGTAGGTTTCCAATGATTATAAGGCAGATGTCCCCCTGCGGGGATTGGGATGTTGTTGTTGTTCTTATGTGCCGTCGAGTCATTTGCGACTCATAGCAACCCTATGTACAACAGCCCTAAATCGTGCTCTATCCTGTGCCAATCTCATTGCCTCTGACACAACCATTCCGAATACTCCAGTTACTGAATCAGTCCACATCATGGAGGGTCTTCCCCTCCTGTGCTGTCCCTCCCCTCTACCCGGCATGATGTCCCTCTCTAAAGACCTGTCTCTCCTTACAACATGTCCAAAGTATGTCAGACGAAGCCCCAGAATCCTTGCCTCCAAGGAGCAGCCT
>NW_006399946.1:3554664-3561846 GCF_000299155.1 Elephantulus edwardii
GCACAGGACAGAGCGGAGTTTAGGGCTGTTGTACATAGGGTCGCTATGAGTCGCAGGCGACTCGACGGCACATAACAACAACAACAACATATCAACCTTATGGTCTCTCATCTGCTCAAGGCCATTGTTAGTCACTACTGTCAACCCATTTTGTTATCTTCCTCTCTTTCAGTGACCTTTCCCAACATGATGCCTTTATTCAAGAACTAGCTCTCCTTACAACATACTCAGAGTAAGTGAGATGGCATTTCACCAGTTTTCCCTTTAAGGAGAACTCTGGTTGCTCTTCTTCCAAGACAGCACTGGTTCTTTTTGCAGTTAATGAGGTATTCAGTACTCTTACTCAATCCACAATTCAAAGGTATCAATAATTCTTCTGTTATCCTTAGTCACCCTTCAACTCTCAAAAGAATAGGAGGCAACTGAAAAGAGCATGGTCTGGGTAAGTATCATGTTAATCTTTAAACTGGTATCAGTTCTTTTTCAGCATTTTGGAGAGGTCTTTGACAGCAGATTTTCCCAATGCAACATGTCTTTTGGTTTCTTTAATGCTATTGCTACGGATGGTCACTATGGATTCAAGTCCAATTAAATAATTGACAGCTTCCATCTTTCTCCATCTATTATGATGTTGCCTATTGATCCAGTAGTGAAAAATGTTTTCTTGATATTGAGATGTAATCTATATTGAAGACTCTAGTCTTTGATCTTCTGCAGCAAATGTTTCAAGTCCTCTTCACTTTGAGCAGGCAAGTTTAAGCCATCTTCATAAAGCAGATTGTAAATGAGTCTTTCTTCAATCCTGAAGCCACATTCTTCATGCAATCAAGCTTCTCAAATGATTTTCTCAGCATACAGACTGAATAGTGATGGAGAAAGACCACAGCCCTGATGGACACCTTTCCTGATTGTAAACTATATGGTGTTCCCTTGTTCAGTTGAGACAACTCAGAGACCACAAGCACAATAAAAAAACTCAAGGGGAGGAGGAGAAAGGAGTAATGGGGTGAAGATAGGTAGCAGTGAAACCACAGGGCTGCACAGTCCAGTGGGTGAAGGGACATGAGGAAGCAAAAGGGAAGGATCCAGGCAAAAAAAACAAAACAAAACTGGGCAATGATGAGCAAGGTCCAATGGTGACTGATTTTATAAAATATAATGGGGGAGGGATTACATAACAATGAAAGAGTTTTTCTTTCTTTTCAAGAAGAGTGACTTGCTGTGTTATTTAGTTATAGATTGATTCACTTTTCCCATCATGTACAGTGAATGTCTGCTGTGTGCCAGACCTGTTCTGGGTTCCTTCCTCGTAGGCCTTACAGTCTAAACAGAGGACTTGTTTATCTTGATGGTCTCTAGATTCAAGACATTAAAACAAAAGAATTATCACTCTTACATTCTGAAGTATGTCACTTTCTGACAGTACTACCACTTTCTCTTTATTTATTAACATTCACAGTATCGTTGAAACTCTGAGACCAGCAAAGGGTTCTAATTAACCTGTTGGAAAATCACAAATTTTTAGATTAGTTTTAACTGTGCTTAAGATGTGTTTAGGCAGGAGGGGAAAAAAGTACAACAACGAATGAATGGAAATTCAAAGTCTCTAAATTTTCACTGAAATTAATAATAAATTATAAAAAAAAAAGAAGAGTGACTTGGGGGGGTGGGTAGGGAGAAAAGTGCAACAATGAATGACTGGAAACTCTAAGTCTCTGTAAACTTTCATTATAATTAATCATAATTAATAAAAAAAATAAAAAATACAATGTATGTAAAAAATAATGTGTGAGAATGATTGTATGAAACACAATGTGAATAAACAGTGTGAAACACAATGTACATAAACTTTGTAAGCAAACCAATTTTAAAACAATGACGTAAAATAGAATATATATGAATGATTGTACGAAAAACAATGTAAATAAAAGATTGTATGAAACATAATACATATGAATGAAATGAAATGTAAAGGAATTATTATATAAAAAACGATAAAAATATTTTTCACAAAAAGTATTATGACCAAAGATGCTGTACATTGGGCCACAATGCTGAGCTCAGTTCAATTTCTCCAATGGTCATAAAATCTGGATGTGATACATCTCTGGGGAATCTGACCAGATTTGATGGGATTTCCAGCATGTTGGTACCTGAATAGCCTCACCCTTAGGATTCTTTATACCATTAAAAGACTATTTCTTAATAGCTGCTTTGGAAAGGGAAAATTATTCAAAGTGGGGAGCTAATCCTTAAATAATGAAAAGGCCAAGGGCTTGAAGTGGCAAGGTGGCATAGTGAACTTGAGTAGGCTATATCTTGAATCCTCACCTTACTGCAGAGTAACCACCCTTACGTCTGTGAGGATATGGTTTATAGTATATATATATATATATATATAGTAAGGTCTTTCGTTCATAAGGGTTCTATGAGTTGTCTATGACTTGATATAATTTAACAACAACAATATATAGCGTATTATATGTTTATTTTTAAAAAGTTTTTTAATTTTATTTTCATACTAGCCCTGTGAGGTGGGGTTTAATTCTCACACTTAAAAACTCAGAGCCTCTTCAGGGTAATGATTTTGCCCAAATTCCAGAACTAGTGCATGATGGACTCCAGGCCCAATAAGCTTCAGATATACGGGTCAAAAATAAGTGATACCATGCAAAGTATTAGACTCATGTGTATTTCGTCTTGAATTTCCTTCATTAATTTTTTTAGTTAGATTTTACTTTATAAGTCACTGTGG
Organism: Elephantulus edwardii; assembly: GCF_000299155.1. Lineage (NCBI taxonomy): Eukaryota > Metazoa > Chordata > Mammalia > Macroscelidea > Macroscelididae > Elephantulus > Elephantulus edwardii. The sequence continues at coordinate 3,557,420 of NW_006399946.1, forward strand.
AACAAAATAATTTAGAAAAACAAACAAACATAAAATAGAAAAGCAGAAGGCTAGAATTGAGACAGTCATCACTTTTGTGACTTTGAAATTTTGTAATCTTGGAATGATGTTCCTTCTCCCTACAGTCTAAGAGTGAACAGGAGACTTCTTAATTCCCAACACTCCAGGCTCCAGAAATTCCAAATTTCCCTTTCCATTCTTCAAAACAATATGCACATCAAAATCTCACAAAATGCAAATCCAAACTATGTTGCTGTTTTCTCTACAATAATTTCCTGCTAATGTAGAAGAAAATGAGAATGCCATGACCCTGTGCTCAAACTATCCTTCCACTGCTTTCTTGTTGTTCGAATTAATGATGACCATAGAAACCTGGAACCTACAAAGTCCAATGTTTTCCAGAGCAACAACTGGATTTCAATGATTTCAGTACAACTTACCCATGTTAAGTGTCTGAAACTTTCTTCAAATACAATAGAAATTAGAGATGCAGGCAATGATAATTGCTCCATTCTTTGGCAGAAATACTAAGAGCTAGGGAGGAGGGCTAACTTCCATTTAAGAAGTCCTGGACAAGATCCTTAAGGTGGTGACATTTGCTTTCACACACTTCCATCTTGGCTAAGTCTGTATGACTATAACAAATGTATTTTGCTACACTTCTTGATTTTTCATCTGTCTAGTGGCCAGGAAACTTTGGCCCACAAATGTGTTAGCTTTGGAAACAGAGTTTTTTACTTGAATAATTGTCAAAATTTAGAAGTCTAAGAATTGGTTGGACTGTGTGGTACATTTTACATCTCTATCCCCCTTCTTTATTGCAATGTCTAAGTGACTCTGTAGTAGTGCCTGCCAGCAAAAAGCATTTTCAGGGGATTTAGAGGAGAACTAGCATTCTCTTGGAGCAGCTGCCAACAGACATATGGGCAGCCAGCATAAAGTTTGGGCTCCCAGTGTTGACTCTTGGGAATTATCCACTTCTTTACTATAACAGGGAGTTTGGGCAGCATTTTGTCAGGCACATGACTTTGGTGAGTCAAATTAAGATCACTAGATTGTTTCAGAGGTGTGTGAGATCAGCAGAGGATTCCAAACTTTTCTTGGTGTACTGAGATCTTCCAGGTCTGCAAGAAGTTTTTTGGGCTTTGATTGCCAACCTTTCAGTAGTGGGACTAACCTACAGTTCACTATTCAGAAATTTCAACTTGCAACAAAGTGGCTTTTATTTTTCTGAGCAAATCTGGAAATAACATAGAAAGATTTATTTTTAAAAAAAATTCCAATATTGCTTTGTTCATCTGGTTTGTTTGTCTTTTAATCATATCGCCTGGAAAATTAGGCTCCTATGCTACATAACAAGTAGTTCAACCAACTGCCCCTTTTATTTTTGCTTCTAAATAAATTTTTTATTTTTATTTTATATTTATTTTATTTTTATTTTATATTGATTTACTTACAAAATTCATATGCATTGTTTTCCACCCAACTGCCCCTTTTAGAAGACTTATCTTCGAACAGCCAAATTTAAGACATCATTGTATCTACCTGGTATCTCACGGGCCCTTGAACTTGAGAGCCCAGCTCTAGGTCAGCTTTTTCTCCCTGTTTTCATTATTTAGTGCCTGGGTTAACTGCAACTCACAAAGACCCTATGGATATTAATCTTTTCCTACCTGTGTCATATTAATCATCTCTGACATACTTAAGCCCATTGTTTCAGTCACTGTGTCAATCCATCTTGTTAAGAGTCTTCCCCCTCTTTCTCTGACCCTTCACTCTTCCAAGCAAGATGGATTTTTTCCCAAGAACTGACCCTTTCTAACAAGATGTCCAAAGTATGTAAGATGAAGCCTCACCATCCTTGTCTCCAAGCACTATAGTTGCACCTTCTCCAAAACATACTTTTTTATTCTTCTGGCTGTCCATTGGATAGTCCGTACTCTTCTCCAAAACTGCAATTCAAAGGCATTGATTCTTGTACTGTCATCCTTATTCATCATGCAACTTTCAGTTATATTGGAAGTAACTGAATGACTATAGTTTGGATCAAAAGAACTTTAGTCTTCAAACCGATATTTTTCCTCTCTGGTACTTTGGAGAGCTTCTTGATAAAAACGAAACCAGTCATTGAGTTCTTCTGTCAAGACTGTATATACTTGATTACTACTAAATCACTCCACCTTCTCCCAAGTTTCAAAGCTGTAACATAGCATCGCAAAATCATCCTACAGTTGACCCAAGTTCAGTAGCATTTCGTTAATGAAAAGTAATGCCACGGAATAAATTGCCCTTAACAAGACAAGACCTTTATTCATTCTTACATATTTTAGTAATTCAGCTTGTTTAATAATTGCTTGAGTGCCTTAAATATCCCTTGACAGCTTTTTAATTTGCATTTCAAGAGATTTCATAGTCAAGATTTTTTTTATACCAAATGTGGTTAGGAAATACAAATGATCTCTGTTACAGTACTGCATGCAGTCAGTGGTAAGTGGATACTTTGTATAATCCTCATAACCATAAAGTAAGTGCTTTTAAATTTTCTTTTGTAGGCCATTTATTTTTTATTATTCTGATAATAGTTTTAATTAAGATGTGAATTAAACTTCGACTTTATTATAACGGTGAAACATGAAATAAATACACTTCTTTCAATCTCAAAGAGAAAATTTTTTCACCTGTATTATGATGACTAGTGTAAATTAAGATTTTTCTTTTCACAAGTCTGCTATTAGGTGCTACGAGTTGATTCCAATGCCTAGAGACCCTATGTACAGCACATGGAAGCATTATCCAATTCTGTTTAATCATAACCATTTCTGTTGTGCTTAATTAAATCCATTGTTGTGGTTACTATGTCAACCCTTCTTGAGGAACATTTTCCACTTTTTAGCTGATGTCTACTTAACCAACCATAATTTCCTTTTCCAAGGATTTACCCCTCTGGTAATATGGCCAACGTATATGAAATGAACTCTTGTCTGTAAGAAACATCCTGGCTGCACTTTGTCCAAGATATCAGAAGTGCAAATTTTACAGCAATAAATTAAAAGAGAACTGCCATAAATCCAAATCAGAGTAAAAAGAGTACCTGGAACAAGGGGTAATATTACTGATGCCAAAGAGATCTTGACGGAAAGTAGAAAATAATGGAGATATATTTGTTTTATTGGCCAGGCAAAAGCATTCTGTGTGGATCACAGCAAATTACGGAAAATACTGTGAAAAAGTGGGAAGTGCAGAACATTTAACTGTGCTCATATAGAACCCATAGATCATTTGAATAGAAAAGGGGATACTAATAGGCAATATCCTGATGTTATTAATATGCCATCAAATCCAAATCAACTCATATTGACCTTCCAGTAAGTTTTCAGGCACTGTAAATCAAATGGGAGGAAACTGTCCATCTTTCTCTTGAGGAGTAACCTGTGGATCCAAACATGCCTTTGAGTTGGCAACTCACTACCAATAGGCCATCAGAGCTCCTAACACCAAAATATATGGAGAAAAGACTATCATTGTCAACAATTACATTTTACTTGGATAAACAGTCAGTACTCATGGTAGAAGCATACAAGAAATCAAAAGATTTCTTACCCTGGGAAAAGCTACTGTCAAGGACCTCTTGAAATTAGTAAGGGATAAAGGTATCAGTTTGAAGATTAAGGCGTTTCTGATCCAAGCCACAGTACTTTCAATTTCTTCTTATGCATCTTGGACAGTGTATAAGACAGTTGGAATGTGAATAAATATGGATCATCCAAGAAAGTTGAAATGGGAATAAATATGGATCTCTTCCAGTCAGTTGGTCAAACAGTTATCCTCCAGATTCCTTGGTACACCGTGGTGACCCAACAGAGTGTGAAAATTATCGAACAACATCACTAATATCGCACACTAGCAAAAACCTTCTGAAGATTATTCAGAAATGATTGAAGAAGTACATTGACAGAAACCTACCCGAAACACAAGCTGGATTGCCAATGTCAGGTGGATCTTGGCAGAAAGCAAAGAGTACCAGAGAAATGTCTATCTGTGTTTCATTGACTATGCAGAGTCATTTGACTGTGTGGAGCACCAAATAATGTTGTTGTTGTTGTTGTTGTTGTTGTTGTTGTTGTTGTTGTTGTTATGTGCCGTCGAGTCGTTTCCGACTCATAGCGACCCTTTGCACAACAGCCCTAAACGCTGCTCTATCCTGCGCCAACTGCACCGCCTCTGACACACCCATCCCGATTACCCCAGTGACCAAATCAATCCATCTCATAGAGGGTCTTCCCCTCCTGCGCTGTCCCTCCACCCTCCCAAGCATGATGTCCCTCTACAAGGACCCATCCCTCCTGGCAACATGTCCAAAGTATGTCAGATGAAGCCCCAGAATCCTTGCCTCCAAGGAGTAGCTTGGTTTAATCCTCTTCAAGATA
>NW_006399946.1:3562896-3566240 GCF_000299155.1 Elephantulus edwardii
CCAAGTGGTTGTTCTCCAGATTTCTTGGCACCACTTGGTGAGCACATCCAGGGCAACATCTGTTATCTGAAATACTTCAATTGGTATACCATCTATTCTTGGGGCCTTATTTTTTGCTATTTCCTTCAAAGCAGCTTGAACTTCTTCCTTCATCACCATAGAGTTGCAAAATATAGAAAGCAAACATTAACAGAACTAAAAAAAGAAACAGACAACACCACTATAGTAGTAAGAGACTTTAATACACCATTCTCAAGAAAAGATAGAACTACCAGGAAGAAACTCAACGAAGATGCTGAAGAATTAAACCACACAATAAACGAACTTGATCTCATAGATACATACAGGCTAAATGCACCCCAAGAAAGTGCAGTATACCTCTAATGTGCATGGAACATTCTCCACCATAGATTACATTTTTAGGTCACAAGACAAGCATCAATAAATTTAAAAAGATAGAAATAATACAAAACATCTTCTCAGACCACAATGCTACAAAATTAGAAATTAGTAACAAGAGAATAGAGGAAAAACCATACATTTGGAAGCAGAACAACACTTTCCTTGAACATGAGTGGATACTGCAAGAAATGAAAAATTATATTCAACAACTAAAGAACGTATTAAAAATTGTGAACTGGTGAGGGAAGGGGGACAAGGAAGAAAATATGCAACAATGAATGAATGAAAATCCAAGTTCTTTATAAACTGTCATTAAAATCTTAATTTAAAATAAGTTTCTTGAAACAAATGAAAACGAAAGCACAACTTACCAAAAAACATTGGAAAACAGCCAAAGCAGTAATTAGAGGCCAATTTGTAGCAAAACGCAAACAGTCAAAAGTCAAGAAAACATTATAATTGACTCTCTACCCCAACAACTTCAACAAATTTAAAAAAGAAATGCAAGGAAACCTGACACAATCTAAAAAAACTGTAATTCTAAAAATCAGGGCAGAAAGAAATCAAATAGAAAACAGAAAAATAATTAAAACCATCAATAAAACAAGTAGTTGGTTTTTCAAAAAGATCAATAAAACAACAAACCAATAGCAAAAGTAACAAAGGAAAAGAAAGAATAGACATAAATAATAGGAATAAAGAATGAAAGGGCAATGTTACAACAGAACCAACTAAAATTAAAAGGTTAACAATGGAATATTATGAAAACCAATACTAAAAAAATTTAAAAATACAAGTTGGACGTTGATCTTAAAGTTCAAAGAAGAATTTATGCCTTTGAATTGTGATGTTGATAGAGAATATTGACCATATCATGAAGTGTCAAAAGAACAAATACATCTGCCTTGGAGGAAGTGCAACCAGGGTATGCCTTAAGAATAAGGATGAAACTTCCTATCACATACTTTGGGCGTGTTGTCAGGAGAGGTCAGTCCTAGGAAAAAGACATCACTCTAGAGGGTCAGTGAAAGAGAGGAAGACCCTCAAAATATGACCTATCACAATAACTGCAACCATGAACTTGAGCACAGCAGAGATTATGAGGATAATGCAGGATAGGGCAAGGTTGTTTATAGAGTTATGAACCATAGTTGGTTCAACAGAACCTAACAACAATATATGATTTCAACTCTAGAAACAAGTATTTCAGTGTTACATCCTTTTTTCATGCCTATTCAATTACTATTCACAGCAAATAACTCTAGGTGCTGAACTAAGTGAAGAAGAATGTGGCCTGAGAGTAGGAGGAAGACTCATTAGCAATCTGTGACACGCAGATGACATAATTTACTTGCTGAAAGTGAAGATGATTTGAAATATTTACTGGTGAAGACAGAAATTCCAGTATGAATTTTATCATAACATATGAAAACAAAAAGTAATATGATAAACAGAGAAGACAGTGAAATTGTCAAGAGTTTCATTTGTGTTTCAATTTGCTTGTATCCACAATAACCTCCATGGAAGCAGCAGTCAAGAAACCAAAAGATATTTTTCTTTGGGCAGAGAGATTTCAGAAGACTATTTTAAAGTATTAAAAAGCTAAGTTTTCACTTTAAAGACAAAAGTGTGCCCAACCCAAGTCATGGTATTTCCAATCACCTGATATGCATGCGAAACCTGGACAAAGAGTAAGGAAGATTGAAGGAGATTTAACTGTGATACTGGTGAAGAATGTGGGGGGGGAGGGGGGGGTGGGGGATGGGTTTGTGCAGGGAGAAGGGTGCAACAATGAATGAATGGAATCCCAAAATCTCTGTAGATGTTCATTGAAATGAAAAATAACAAAAATTTTAAAAAAAGAATATTTAATATAACAGAAGACTTTGTCTTAAAAGTAGTACAGTCAGAATGCTCCTTAGAAGAAAGGACGGTGGAGATTTCCTTTTCATACATCTGTATATGCTCTGAGGAGGAATCAGTTTCTGGAGAAGGACATCATGTTTGGTAAAGTAGAAAACAAAGAAAAAAATGAAGAAAACAATCTTTAAAGATAAACAGTTGCAATGATTAAGAAGACCAGGAAATAAGAACAAAGTCTTTTTAAGGGATAAGAGCACAGTTTGTCCTATATTGCTAACATAAAGAGTAAAAGAGAAGTAGTTTGAGCCAGCATGTGATACCATAGAAGAAAAGCCATAGTTATATGTTTCTGTTAAGATTATAGGCAAGAAAGCTGCAACACATGAGAGTTGTCATAAATCAAATATATGACTATCTACCTATGGAGAGATAGATATAGATATATCTATCTATAGATAGGTTGTACACCTATCTCCATTTACCTATGTGTCTGTGTACACACTGTTGTTTTTTTACGCTCTCAAGTAAAAATTATCTCATGGTTGATCTTCCTGCAGATTCTCAGAGGCTCTAAATCACATAGAATGAGGTTGTTCATCTTTCTCCGGAAGAGCAGCTGATGGATTCAAACTGGGTACGATGGGATGGCAGCACAACTTCTTACCATTAGGCCACCAGAGTGTGTGTATATATATGTGTATATGTGTGTGTAGGTGTGTACATATTTGTGTATATATATATGTGTGTGTATGTATGTATATGTATGTATATATGTGTACATGTATTATCTATGTATACATGTATATATGTATATATATGTGTGTGTATGCATGCATACACGTGTGCATGTTAATATATGTATGTATGTGTATGTAATAATGGGCGACTGGAACGCAAAAGTTGGGAGCAGGTAAGAAGAATCAGTAGTTGGAAAACATGGACTTGGTGACAGAAATGAAGCTGGAGGTAGAATGATTGAATTTTGCACAATCAATGACTTATTCATTGCAAATACGTTTTTTAAGAGACATAAACGTAGATTATACACATGGATTTCACCTGATGGTATGCATAGGAAT
>NW_006399946.1:3568121-3570289 GCF_000299155.1 Elephantulus edwardii
TCAGAGAGTTGGACAATGACTAGGGAGGATAGAAGGAGAATTGACGCCTTTGAGCTGTGGTGCTGGAGAAGAGTATTGAATGTACCGTGGACTGCCAAGAAAACGAACAGATTCATCGTACAGAGGATTAAACCTGGCTGCTCCTTGGAGGCAAGGATTCTGGGGCTTCGTCTGACATACTTTGGACATGTTCTAAGGAGAGACAGGTCTTTAGAGAGGGACATCATGCTTGGTAGAGTGGAGGGGCAGCGCAGGAGGGGAAGACCCTTTACGAGGCGGATTGATTCAGTGACTGGGGTACTCGGGATGGGTTTGTCAGAGGCAATGAGATTGGCACAGGATAGAGCACGATTTAGGGCTGTTGTACATAGGGTCGCTATGAGTCGCAAACAACTCGACGGCACATAACAACAACATGTGTGTATATGTATGTATAGGTATATGTGTGTAAATATGTGTACGTGTGTGTATACATATGTGCATATATATACGTGTATATATACTTATATGTGTGTTTACATACGTGTGTGTGTGTGTGTGTGTGTGTGTGTGTATAAAAAATGCTGTTGTCGTATACTTTCAAGAAGGTACCAACCCAAAGCTGACCTTTCAGTGAGTCTTCAGAAGCAATTAATTGCACAGGAAGAGATTTTCTATCTTTCTCCCATGGAGCAACAAGTAGATTTGAACTACATACTTTGGGTTGGCAGTGCAACATCTTAGCACTAAGCCATCAGAGCTCCCTCATAGTTTTTTGCAGCACAGTTTCTTACCACTAGGCCACAAGAGCACACTTATATCCTTACAAGACATCCAAATTACAAAGCCTGATTTTCTAGCTCTTTAAGCATTGAAGTAACTTCTTACATTAATGCCGTCTAATTTATTGAGATAATGATGTGTTTGCTCTCATATTTCTATGAGGGAGATCTAGTGGTCTAATGGTAGAAAGCAGCAAGCTAAATGGCACATGATTTGAATCCATCAGTGGCTCTACAGGAGAAAGATGGTTAATCTCCTTTTATGTCTGAACACCCACAGGAAGGTCAGCTATGGGTAAGCTCCAACGGGATGGTACACAACAATAACAGTGTCGTTGTTGTTATGTGCTGTCGAGTTGCCTGCAACTCATAGAGGCCCTATGTGAAACAGCCCTAAATCCTGCTCTATCCTCTGCCAATCACACTGTCTTCGATACACCACAGTATATAAAGATATACACAACTATAACTTAAAAAAAATCCAAAAGCTCGAAGCAGCTTTATTAAGGGAGTTCTGGGGTGAGGTTCCTTTGTTTAAAAGGAGAACAAAGAAGTCACGTTTAGGGTGGCTTTGGGAGGATTTTGATTTCAGAGTCTTCGGGGAAGGAAGGGAGGGACTTTCCATATTGGTTTATGGTTCAGCCAGGTGGGTGAGGCTGTTCATTTCTTTTATTAATGTGTTCTATTCTTTCAATTCTTTATTCTCCCCCTTGGCCTTGGTCTGTGTCTAATATTCCAGCCTCTTTAGTGGAAAAAGGGGAGGGGGGAGCAATATATCTTTATTCTAAATACTTTCTGCTGAACAGGGGTGAAGATCCGGGGTTCAGAGGCTGAATTGGGTTGGCCTGCAATCAGTAGACAGGTGAGGAATATGGATGTAATAGCAGCTAGTTCACATTAAGTTGGTCATTTATCTGTTTGATGTCTTGACACCATGCAAGCTGGTAGATTCAAAAGAGAGACTGAGGGGTGACACACTCATCCTGAAAGAGGGCAGGGGTTTCAACGCAAGTTGACTCCTCTTCTGGTTCTTTGGCACCAGATGTTAGGTCTCCACACTGGATGTAAGGCCATGGACTCAAGGAAGAGACCAGAGAGCAAGAAAGAAAGCTTAAAACAGCTTTATTAAAGGAGCTCCCCGGAGAGTTTTGTTGGACTCAAAATAGAGAACAGGCAGCCACTATATAGATAAAACTTTTAACATTAAAATAAATTTAAATGATTGAGGGAATGAGGAAAGAGTTAAAAATTTAATATAACTATTAAAATAAGGTTACCTACAAGCAAGATTTTACTGAAGATTATCCAAAAAACGACTGGAACAGCACATCAACAGAGAACTACCAGAAGTCCAGGCTGGGTTTAGAAGGGGTCGTGGTACTAGAGATATTGTAGCTGATGTTAGAT
>NW_006399946.1:3571364-3575276 GCF_000299155.1 Elephantulus edwardii
TCAACGGCACATAACAACAACAACAACAACAACATAGGTATTGTTGCTGATGTTAGATGGATTCTGGCCAAAAGAACATCAGAAGAATGTTTGTGTTTTATCATTTATGCAAAGGGATTTGTGTCAATCATAAAAAAGAGACTAACACTGAGAAGAATGGAAATTTCAGCACACTTAATAATTCCTAATGTAATCTAAACCTAGTCCTAGAAGCTGTTGTTCAAACAGAGTAAGGGAATACCGTATGGTTTAAAATCAAGAAATGTGTATGTCAGAGTTTTTTCCTTTCTCCAAACACATTCAGTCTGTAAGTTGAAAAAAAAACAAATCCTCAAAAAGTTTGTCTTCATAAGATTTTGGCATCAAGATTGAAGGAAGACTCATCAACAACCTGTGTTATCCAAATAACATTAATTTGCTTGCAGAAAGCAAGTAACACTTGAGGTGCTTGCTGAAGAAGATCAAGGACTACAGCCTTCAATATATATGTGCAGCGTTCACCATCAAGAAAACAAAAATCCTCACCACTTGAGCCAGTAGGCAAAATCATGATAGATGAAGAAAGGATTAAAATAATCAATGACAATTACTTGGATCCACAATCAAGTACCTTGGTACTAGGAGACGTATTGCATTGGGAAAGCCTGCTGTCAGGGATCTCTCCAGAGTCCAGAGAAGTAAGGATGTCAATTCAAGCCATGTTTTTTTCCAATCACCTGCTATGCATCTGAGAGTTGGAGAATTAATAACGATTATGGAAGAATAATAGAAGAGACACTTTTGAGTTCTGTTGTTGGAGAAGGGTACTGAATATCATACGGTCTTAAAGAAGGTGCAACCAGAGAGTTCTTTGGAGGCAAAGATGGCTAAGCTTCATCTCACACATTCTGAGAATGTTATTAGGAGAGGGTAGTTCTTGGTAAGAGATACTATCATGCTTGTAAGGATAGAGCATCAGAGAAGGAAAAGAAGACATTCAGTGAGATGGACTGATACAAGGACTGCAGCAATGGCAGAATAGGGCAGGGTTAAGCTCTATTGTTCATAGAATTACTATGATTCATATGTGACTCAACTGCACGTAACAACAGTATTAGTTTTTGGTGTGTACCATCAAGTCAGATGAAGCCGTAACTGATCAGGTTTTCAGAGACAGGAATTACATGGCAGGGGACTGCCCATCTTTGTCTTGCAGAGTTGTTGGTCAATTTAAACTCTATAGCTTTGCACTGACAGTGCAACTCATTACCACTAATCCACCAGCCCCAGACCTGTCAAGCTGCTAGACACAGACCCTCCTGCCGCCGGACTCCTCCTGCCTCCAGACCCCTCCTGCAGGAAGTGCATGAAGATTGCTCTCGCCAAGTAAACACTGCCCAGATGCCCCAGCACCAGGAGCACCAGTATCAGAGGAGAGTGAAGAGGAAATTAGAGGACAGAGGCAGTGAGAGGCCTGAGGAATCAAACCAGAGGGTATGGGAGGTACTGGAGAGGCAAGGATAGGAAATTGAGCTGAATGCTGGCAGGCCAATTGAAGGTGGGAACATAACCATGTGCCAAAGTAGTGGGCCACTGGGACCAACACCTGATCTGTTATATACATAATCTCATCAGCTCTTTTGGGTAAAATGTGTATCTGTAAAATAAAGCTGAGCATCCAAATTAAGACAGAATAGGGAGAAGGATTGGCCATTCACTTACAATTAACAGCCCTTCAAAAATTCTTTGTACAACACTGCACACTTAGGTTAGACTAGCATATATGGCACTGGAGATTGAATTGCCTTGAAGGGAATCACAAAGGAAGAGGAACAGTTGCAAACAGACACTACTGATTGGAACATGGAATGTGAGATGCATGAATGTAGGAAAATTGGAGATTGTTAAGGAAGAAATGGAATGCATAAACATTGACATACTAGACATTGGCTTGCTGAAATTGATTGGCATGGAACATTTTCAATCAGACAATCATGTAATCTACTATGCTGGAAATGAAAAAGTGAGGAAAAATGGGATCACATTCATAGTAAAGTAAACCATTTTTAAATCCATCTTGAAATACAATATTATGTGTGACATGGTAATAGACACTATATAGAATGTTGATATGCACATCCTGTTATTATCACTATCATTCTAATTTATGCACCAACAACCAGAGTCAAAGGGTAGGAAATAGATGAGTTCTACAAACTTTTAGAAGTCAGAAATCGATCAAACACACAACCAGGATGCACTAATAATAATGTTCTTGGAATGTAAAAGTTGGAAATGGAGAAGAAGGATCGGTAGATGGGAAACATGGACTTGGTGACAGAAATGAGGCTGGAGATAGAATGATAAAATTCTGTACAATCAATGATTTATTCATTGCAAATACCTTTTTCTTCCCCTTGCCATGTTTTGGTGGTTTTAATTTATACTGGTTTACATACAAAGTTCATAAAGTTCATATACATTGCTTTTCATACTGGTCACACTTCCTTTATCAAGTCCTTCTGTCCACTCATCAAATTGTGTGATCCCATGTTTAAGCCTTCACCCTGCCCCCCTTGGATCATAATAAACACTCCACAATAATTTTACAGAAACAAACTGGGACCCAGCTTAGAAGACCTAGTCTACAGTATAAAGGAACTGCCAAATTCAGCCAGAAATACACAATCTAAAGAATAAAATTGATGAATGAGACTTTCTAAAAATTTAATCCCTGTGCTCATAAAAAATTTTTCCAACAGGGAAAACCTACTGACTGGGAACAAATATTGGGCTATACCATCTCACACAAGGGTCTCATAATGGTTTACAGAATCTCACAGGACCTCAAGAAAAAAAAATGGGGAAAGGACACGGAAAGACTTTTCACAGACGAAGACATTCAGATGGCCAACGGACACATAAGAAATGCTCCAAATGGCAGGTAATAAGAGAGATGTAAATCAAAACCACAGTGTGATACTATCTTACCCCAGTAGCAGTAGCAAAGAAAAAATCAAGTAATAAATGTTGGAGAGGATGTGGCAAGATAGAAACTCTTAATACACTGTTGGTGGGACTTTAAAATGGTACAGCCACTCTGGAAGTCAGTTTGATGCTTTCTCAAAAAGCTGAACATGGAAATTACATATGACCCAGCTATTCCACTGTTTGGAATATACCCTGAGAAAATGAGAACTGAAACACAAACACAGAATGGTATATCAATGTTCATAGCAGTGTTATTCATAATTGCAAGAACATAGAAACAGCCTAAATGCTCAAGCACAATAGGATGACTGAGAAATTATAGTACATTCATATAATGGTATACTAAGCAGCACACAGGAGCAATAATTTTGTAAATTCCTACCTAACATGGAAGGGACTGAAGAGCATTATGCTAAGTGAACTACTAACTCAGTCTCATAAAGACAAATACTGTATAGGACCATTGCAATTACCTTTTATAAGAAACACAAAGGTGATTATACCAATGGACTTCACCTGATGCTCTACACAGAAATCAGATTGGTTACATATGTGGGGAAAATTGTTGGAAAAGCTCAATATCAGCTGTGCTGATTGTGGATTAGATCATCAACTGCTTGTATGCAAGTAAAAACTGAAGCCAAGTGCCCATCAATAAACAAATGAATAGAGAAGCTGTAGTATATTCACACAATGGAATATTATGCAGCACTGAAAAACAAAGATCTTATGAACTATTATATAAAATGAGTGACTATACTAAAGAGCTGAACAGAAGATTCCAAAAGGCTGCTCGGAATGACAAAGCAAAATACTACAATGAAATGTGTGAGGAGCTAGAGACAGAAAATCAAAAGGGCCGAACTCACTCAGCATTTCTTAAGCTCAAGGAACTGAAGAACAAATTCAAACCTAGAGTTGCTGTAATCAAGGATGCTTTGG
>NW_006399946.1:3576575-3580077 GCF_000299155.1 Elephantulus edwardii
AAACCAAGCTACTCCTTGGAGGCAAGGATTCTGGGGCTTCGTCTGACATACTTTGGACATGTTGCCAGGAGGGACGGGTCCTTGGAGAGGGATATCATGCTTGGGAGCGTGGAGGGACAGTGCAGGAGGGGAAGACCCTCTATGAGATGGATTGATTCGGTGACTGGGGTAATCACAATGGGTGTGTTAGAGGCGGTGCAGTTGGCGCAGTATAGAGCAGGGTTTAGTGCATAGGGTCGCTATGAGTCGGAAACGACTCAACGGCACATAACAACAACAACAACATGGAGGACCTTATGCTGAGTGAAATATCTCAGTCATAAAAAGACAAATACTGCATAATACCACTGTTATAAAACAGAACTGACATGGGGCTTGCAGGAATCAAGGAAAAGAGGGGATAAATAATGTACACTGCATCAAAACAGACAAGCGAGAGAACTGCATAATAGGAATTTCTGGTTAGGTATAATTGCCATAACAAGAGCTCAGAGTAAGAGCTGCATAGTAAGGTGGGGGTGAGGGGGAAAGAGGACATTGTATAACAATGTCCTAAAAAAAAAAGCAAGCTGGGAGGGGAGGTGGCAGGGAGGAAAATGTGCAAAAATGAATGAATGGAAATCCAAGTTCTTTATAAATTTTCACTAAAATCTCAATTTTAAAAACACCCCAAATCTATGTATACTGCATTGAAACAGATGAGGGAGAGAAATGTTTAAAAGGGATCTATGATTGGCTATTATTGTCATGACAGGAGTCCAGAATAAAGGCTGCACAGTGGAGTGGACTTGGGGGGGTAGGGATTGCATAAAAATCAAAGAGTTTTTCTTTTACTTTTCAAGGAGAAGAGTAAATTGGGGGTGAGAGGGTGTGGACAGGGAGAAAAGTGCAACAATGAAAGACTGGAAACCCTAAGTCTCTGTAAACTTTCATAAAATTTAATTTAAAAAAAAAACCCAAAGCTAAAGAATATCAAATCAAATCCACAAGAACCAAAGTTTGACCTTGAGCCTATCCCTCCTAAATTTAAAGATCAAGATCATCTCAGGAACAGGTTTGAAGGCTTGAATACTAATAAGCAAAGACCAGAGGAGCTGTGAGAAGATATCAGAAGTATTACACATGGACAATGCAAAAGGTCATTACAAAGGTGAAGGAAGAAGAAGAGACCAAAATAGATGTCAGAAGAGTCTGAATATCTCACTACAATGCTGAAAAACCAAAGCAAAGGGAAGAAATGATGATGTGAAGTAGCTGCACAGAAGATTTCAAAGGCTAAAATGGGAATTCAAAGCAAAGTATTATAGTGACATGTGCAAAGAGCTGGAGTTGGAAAATCAAAAAGGACAATCTCATTCAGCATTTCTTAAGCTGAAGAAACTGAAGAACAAATTCAAGCCTTGAGTTGCAATACTTAAGGATACTCAGGGCAGAATGTTGAATGACCCAGAAAACACACACAAGTACGCGTACACTCACACACACACACAAAGATGAAAGGATTGCACAGTCACTATACCAAAAGGAATTGACTCACACAGAAGAATTTTATGAAACAACATATGATCAAAAGCCTATGGTGATGAAGGAGGAAGCTCAAGTTTCTCTGAAGAAATCAGCAAAAGGCAAGAGCGCAGGAATTGATGGCATACCAACTGACATATTTCAACAAAGAGATACTGCCCTGGATGTGTTCAAAGTTGTGCCAAGAAATTTGGAGGAAAAGCACCTAGCCAATTGTCTGGAAGAGATCCATATTTGTTTCCACTCCCCCAAAAAGTGACCTGTCAGAGAGCAGAAATTACTGAACACTAATATATATGTATCAAAGAACCTCTGGAGAAGCTCAATATCCACTGTTCAAAGTAGGCCAGGAGCTTATTGTGGAAGAGATCACCAACTACTCATATGGAAGTTCAAGCTGAAGTTGAGGAAAAATAAACCAAATCCATGGGAACCAAAATATGACTTTGGGTCTCTCCCACCTGAATTTCAGAACCATCTCAGGAACAGGTTTGAGGACTTAAACACTAATGAGCTAAGACCAGATGAGTTGTGGGAGGATATCAAGGGTATCATACAGAAAGAGTGTAAACGGTCATTGCAAAGACAGAAAAGGAAGAGAAAACCGAAATGGATGTCAGAAGAGACTCTGAAAATGGCACTGGAGTGCAGAGAAGCCAAAGCACAAGGAAGAATTCAAGATACTAAAGAGTTGAATAGAAGATTTCAAAGGGCAGCGTGGGATGACAAAGTAAAATATTACAATGAAATGTGCAAGGAGTTGGAGTCAGAAAATCAAAAGGACCGAACTCGCTAAGCATTTCTTAAGCTCAAGGAACTGAAGAACAAATTCAAACCTCGAGTTGCTATAATCAAGGATGCTTTAGGCCAGAAGTAAGAACCCACTCATTGCTGACCCTCCAGGATCCAATATGGTTGGAGGCTCAATGTCAAGAAGACAAAGATTCTCACCACTGGACCAACTGGCAGCATCAGGATGGATGGTGAAGAGACTGAGATTGTTCACAGCCTTAGTTTGCTTGGCTCCACAGTCAACACTCTTGGCACCAGTAGCCAGGAAATTAAAAGGTGTATTGTCATGGGAAAGTCTGCTGTTAGGGACCTCTCCAAAGTACTAAAGAGCAATGGTATCTCTCTGGAGACTAATGTGCATCTGATACAGGCCATGATCTTTGCTATCACTTGTTATGCATCGGAGAGTTAGACAATGATCAAGGAGGATTTAGAAGAATTGATGCCTTTGAGCTGTGGTGCTGAAGAAGAGTATTGAGGGAACCATGGACTGCTAGGAAAACAAACAGATTCATCCTGGAAAGGGTTAAACCAAGTGGCTCCTTGGAGGCAACTATTCTGAGGCTCCATCTAACATACTTTGTAAGGAGAGACCGTCCTTGGAGAAGGATATCATGCTTGGGAGGGTGAAGGGACAGCACAGGAGGGGAAAGCCCTCTATGAGGTGGATTGATTCAGTGACTGGGGTAATCGGGATGGAAGTGTTAGAGACAGTGCAATTGGCCCAGGATAGAGCAGAGTTTAGGGCTGTTGTACAGAGGGTCGCTATGAGTCCCAAGTGACTCGACGGCACAACAAGCAAGATCCTGCTCAATATTATCCAAAACAGACTGGAAAAGCACATCAACAAAGAACTGCCAGTTGTGTAGTCTGGGTTTAGAAGAGGTCATTGCACTAGCGACATTACAGCCAATGTTGGATGGATCTTAGTTAAAAGCAAAAAGTACTTTTAGACTATTCTCTCTCCCATAGATTTCAATGCCGTAAACATATTTCATCCAGTTTTTCTCAGTCTTACCCCCAATAGTCTAAAAGTATTATATTTTAGGGCATTATTTTTATCGTAGGAGTATGCAATGAGGGTTGTAGAGTGGATTATATTTGGGGCTAGGGGGTGGGGTTTGGGGAGGTGCGGGGTGGGGATTGTGTACCAATGAGGGAGTTTTTCTTTTGCTTTTCAAGGAGA
>NW_006399946.1:3580177-3585842 GCF_000299155.1 Elephantulus edwardii
CGGGGAGAAGGGTGCAACAATGAATGAATGGAATCCCAAAATCTTTGTAGATGTTCATTGAAATGAAAAATAAACAACCTAAATTTAAAAAAAAAGCAAAAAGTACCAGAGGAACATCTATCTGTGTTTCATTGTGTATACGAAGGTTTCAGCAAGCAAGATTATGTCATCTGCATAATGCAGGTTGTCGATCACTCTTCCTCCAATTCTGATTCCACATTTCTCAAAACAAAGTTGAACCTCCTGAATGTTTCATGTATAGACTGAAAAGGTATGGAGATGGGACTCATCTTTGGCATACACCTTTCCTGATTTTGAACCATGCAGTGTTTTCTTGCTGTATTCTGACAACTGCTTCCTGGTCCAAGTATAGGTTTCATATGACTGTTACCACTGGGCCAATTGGCAGTATGATGACAGGTAAAGAGATTGAGATTGCTAAGAATTTAAGCTTGCTTGGCTACACAATCAACACTCGTGGTACCAGCAGTCAAGAAATCAGAACACGAATTTCATTGGGAAATCTTTTGCCCACCATCATCTTGCCTTTTCAGGTCCCTGCCAGATCTTTCTCATTTCTTTTACTCTCTCCCTCTATCCACCAAATTGTGCAACAGTGATTCTCCCCCCCCCCCAATTCATCCTCACTCCACTGTTCCCATCCTTTACCCTCAAGGATCTTCACACATTTTATGAATTATCCTTCTATATTTACAATATTGGTCTTATGCACTATTTGTCCTCAGTCTCACTCAGAATAAGGTCCCCCACACTCTCCCAGGTTATGTAGTGTTTGTCAAAATTGTTGCCCATGAGTGCTGCATAGTATTCCATTGTGTGATTGTAACAGTTTCTCAATCCATTCAGTTATGTTTGGACAGTTGGGCTGTTCCCATGTTCTTGGGACTGTGAGTAAAGCTGCTATGGACATTGTTGTATTAATCTCCATTTGTTTCTCAGTTCTAATTTCCTTGGGGTATATTTGTAGTAGTGGAATGACTGGGTCATATGGAGTTTCTATGTTCAGTTTTCTGAAAATGCTAAACTGCCTTTCAGAACGGTTATATCATTTTATAATCACAACAGTGTGTGAGAATTTCACATCTCCAGATCTTCTCCACATCTTCTTCTTGCTAAACTGCCACAGTTACTGGGGTGAGATGGTATCTCACTATGGTTTTCATTCACATCTCTCTTACTGCCAATGGTCTTGAACATTTTTTTTTTCATATGTCTTCTGGCCAACCGAGTGGGAAAAGTCTTTCCATGTCTTCGCTCATTTTGTAATTGGTTTTTCAGTCTTTGAAACATGCTTTGAATGCAGCAGCTATCCCATAGGAGTTGCTGTTGTTGTTGTTGTTGTTATGTGCCGTTGAGTTGACTCCAACATATGGTGACCCTATGTAGAAGAGCTATGAGCCCTGCTGTATTCTGAGCCAATTTCATCATCGCTGTCAAATCTACGGACATTATCTCAGTCACTGAGGCAATCCATCTCATCCAGGGAATTCCTTTCTTGTGCTGTCTGTCCCTCCACCCTTCCAAGCATGATATCTTTCCCAAGGATAGGTCCTCCCTTTCAACATGACCATCGTATGTCAGACAAAGCTTCAGAATCCTTGCTTCCAAGGAACAGTCTGGTTTCACACTCTCCAGGACAGACCTATTTGTTCTCTTAGCAATCTGTAGTAAGTTCAATACTCTTCTCAAGCACCACAACTCAAAGGGATCTATTCTTCTTCTAACATTCTCAGTCGTTGTCCAGGTCACTGATGCATAATAAATAACTGCAAAGACCATGGCCTGCATCAGGTGCACCCTAGTTTCTAGACTGACAACACTATTCTTCAGTACTCTGGAGAGGTCCTGGACAGCAGATTTTCCCAGTGCAATTTATCTTTTGATTTCCTGCCTGCTCATACCAAGAGTGTTGACTGTGGAGTCATGCAAGCTGAAGTTGTTAACAATCTCAATCTCTTCACAATCTAGCATGATGCTGCCAATTGGGCGAGTGATGAGACTCTTCTCCATGAGAGAAATATGAGAAGTCTCCTCCTATGTGATTTACTGTCTCTAAAATATAATTGAAGGGTGAGCTATAATTTGGTTCATGTTCGATGGTACACAACTGCACAATTATGTTTTTCACACTGAGTATAAACTGTAATAATATTATGCTTCGTTTTTAGAAATCCTTAAAAGTACCCTTTGCTCTCCAGATTTTTTATTTTGAAACCAAATTTTAAAAAATTCCAAAAAACTCTAAAATAACATAAAATGACTGGCAAACTGATATAACTGTGATAGTAATCCACATTCGCTCAATTTGGTTTTGTTTGCAGACCTGGTAGGTTTTCACACAAGTGGAACATAGACATAGTTTACAAGTAGAAATGAAAGCCAGAGACAAGTTCTAGGAAAATTACTTGAGCAAAAACAAATATGTTTTGAGGAAAATTCAACTAGGGCATTCCTTTGAGGCATGGATGGTAACACTTCATCTCACATACTTTCAGTATGTTATTAAGAAAGGCCAATTCTTGGAAAAAAGATATGCTTGGAAAGGTGGAGGATCAACAAAAAAGAGGAAGACTTAGCAAGATGGATCGACACAGTAACTTAAACAATGAGCCTGAGTGTATTAGAGATGATGAAGATGGCACATGATAGGGCAAGTTTCAGATTTGTTGTTCAAAGGGTCACTATAAGTTATAGCCAATTCACTGGTATATATGTGTTGTCATTAATGGTTACATTGTTTTGTTTGGGTTTTTTTAGCTATAGAGTCCTTAAATTTTGAAGCTCTTTAGTTTTATTAAGTATTCAAATGGAACACAAAAGAAGTGGGTCTGTGTACAAACTGTGCATCACAGGTTTTTAATTCTTCAAATGACGTAGATATTGTTCTGTTTTCTTTTGTTTCATATTAAAAAGTGTGTCAGACTTACATTCTCTCTCCACACCTATTGAGCAAATTATTCAAGAAGTTGGACTGTTTGAAAAGGAATGTGGAATCCAGATTGGAGGGAGACTCATCAGTAACCTGTGTCACGCAGATGACACAACCTTGCTTGCTGGAAAGTGAGGAGGACTTGAACCACTTGTTGCAGAGGATCAAAGAACACAGATTGCAATATGGATTGCATCTCATTGCCAAGAATTGTCAACAAATATACTTACCACTAGATTGATAAGCAACATCATGGTACATGGAGAAAAGAAAGAACTTGTCATCTTACTTGGATCCACAATTAACACTCTTGGTACGAGCAGTCAGGAAATCAGGAGATATATTATTGCACTGGGAAAATCTGAAGTTACGGACATGTCCAAATTATTGAGGAGTAATGATGTCAGTTTAAAGACTAAGGTGCATCTTATTCTGATCTTTTGATATACATCTGAGAACCGAAAAGTTAATAAGGATGAAAGAAGAATTGGTGCCTTTGAGCTGTGGTGCTGGAGGAAGTCAATGGACATCTCATGAACTGCCAAAATAATAAACAAATATGTCCTGGAAAGGGTGCAGCCAGAGTGCACTTCGGAGGCAAAGATGGTGAAGCTTCACCTCACATACACAGGAGGGGCTATTACTTGGAGAGGGCATGATGTTCAGAAAGGTGGAGGGTCAGTGATGGAAAGGAATACCTTCAGCCAGGTGGATTGACATGGTGATTGCTGCAACGGGCTCTGGTGTGTCAAAAAGTGTGAGGATGGCACAGGATAGGACAGCTGGACCACAGAGCCTGACTAGGGAAATTATAAATACATCCAAACAAACAAGAAAACCTGTTGCTGTGGAGCTGATTCTCAGTCACACTGTTGCTGTATACCAGAAGTAAGAACCCACTCATTGCTGACCCTCCAGGATCCAGGTAATCAAAGACGCCAAAACCCCGCGACATTCGTTCCAGCAGGACGCTCAGAGGAGGGGTTAGGCATCTGACTAGCTGAAGTTTGGCAGCTTAGAGGACAGCCTCAGACCCCGCAGACCCATCCCATCTTCCCAGGTAATCGAACATGCCAAAACCCACGACATTAGTTCCGGCAGGATGCTCAGAGGAGGAGTTAGGCATCTGACTAGCTGAAGTTGACTATGAACATAGAGAAATAACAATATTGATAGTATAGGGTTCCTTTTGTTCATAGTGTCACAATGAGTCATGCTCAACTCAACTACACTTAACAACAGCAACATATGCAAATAGGTTAATAGGTTTTCAGAGGTCTGTTATTTTGGAAACTGATGGCCAATCTTTCTTCCTAGTCTGCCTTAAACCTAGAACGCCACTAAAATCTGTCCACTAAGTGAGGAGGACTTGAAGCACTTGCTGCTAAAGGTCAAACACTGCAACCTTCAGCATGTATGTATCTCAATGTCAAGAATGCTAAAATTCTCTCCACGGGACCAATAAGCACAATAATGATGGATGGAAAAAGGACTGAGACTGTCAACTACTTCATCTTTCTTGGATCTATAATCAACACACTTGAGACTAGCAGTCAGGATATCAGAAGACACATCAAACTGGATAAGTCTGTACTCAGGAACATCTCCAAATTATTGAGTAGTAATGATGTCCGTTTGAGGACTAAGGTGTACCTGAGTCAGGCCATGGTCTTTTCTGTCACTTATTCAATAACTAAGTATGACAGAAGAAGAATTGATGCTTTTAAACTGTGGTGTTGAGAACTGTGCATGGACTGCCAAAAGAACAAACAGATATGTCCTGGAGAAGGTGCAGTCAGAGTTCTCCTTGGAGGTAAAGAAAGTGAAGCTTTATCTCACATACTTCGGGCATGTTGTTAGGAGAGGTTCTTTTTCGAGAAGGACATTATTCTTGGGAAGGTGGAGAGGCAGTGAAACTGAGGGGGATACTCAACCAGGTGGATTAACATGGTGTCTATGGCAGTGGGCTCGAGTGTATCAGGGATTGTGGGGACAGACAGTGTTCAGAACTGTTGTTCAAAGGGTTGCTATGAGTCATACTTAATTCAATAGCACCTAAAAACAACAAAAATGTATGCAAGTGGCATAATAGTGCATGCTGAAAATTCCAAAGACACGGCAAGAAAATTGTTAGATCTACTAGAACAATTCAGCAGTGACAGGATACAGAGCAACATAAAAAATCAGTCTGAATTCTCAACAGTAACTAAAAGAACACTGAAAAGAACATTAGAAAAGCAATACCCAGACAGGAGAACGCCGGCACCAGACGGGAGAACGCCGCCGCCAGACGGGAGAACACTGCTGCAAGACGGGGTTCCACTGTGAGAGGGGGCGGGAAGAGACCCGGGAAGAACAATAGCCAGCCACCAACCACGGAACTCCAGAGGAACGAAGACTGTGAGACCCCAGAGGAACGAAGACTACCGGACACTGTGTGACCCCCCTACAACCCACACCTGTGTGACCCTTAACACACAGGGTGCTGCTGCATAAACCCCCAGCAGCGCCCAAGCCCCGTCCCCACTTCTTGGTGGTAGTGTCCAAGCCCTGCGCTCCTTGCCCCCTAGTCCCTTGCTTTCCTCCCCTTCCCCAACCCCCTTGCATCTCCACAACCACACATCTCAACCCCCACCACAGAGCTGTGACCTCAGGGCACCACCTTGGATCCAGCCATCACCGGGAGCTATCAGGTGAGCTGTTGAGGAACTAACC
>NW_006399946.1:3591586-3613547 GCF_000299155.1 Elephantulus edwardii
GGGAAGAGGTTAGAGAGAATGGTGCAGCAATGAAGGAATGAAAACCCAAAATCCCTGTAAATGTTCATTAATACTAATAAAATTTAATAATAATAAAAAAAGAAATATATTTCACTGTTTCAAATAGATGATGCTTTTTTCATAAAAAAAAAAGAAATGCCCATTACAGGAGCCAGCCATAAGATGAAATATTTAGAAACAATTCTAACCAGGAACACAAAAGATCTTTATTAAGAAAATTACAAATCACCAGTATATGGGGGAGGTGGGTGGGGAAGGAAAATAAAAAGATCTAGATAAATATAAGAATGGGAATCACAGAACAGAACAGTCTTCAGAACAGAGCAAGGAAACACGGCATGGTTCAAAATTGGGAAGGGTGTACACCAGGGATGTGTCCTATAATCATACCTTTTCAACCTGTATGCAGAACAGATCATTCGGGAGGCTGGGCTCTCTGAGGAGAAATGTGGCATCAGGACTGGTGGAAGATCTATCAACAATCTGCATCATACAGATGACACAACCCTGCTTGCTGAAACTGAGAAGGACCTAAAGCGCTTGCTGCAGAAGGTTAAGAACTGCAGGCTTCAGTATGTATTGAGGCTCAGTATCAAGAAGACAAAGATCCTCACCACTGGACCAATTGACAGCATCAGGATGGATGGTGAAAAGATTGAGATTGTTCACAGCTTTAGTTGCTTGGCTCCACAGGCAACATCAGCATCCAGAAAATTAAAAGATGTATTGCAATGAGAAAGTCTGCTTTTAGGGACCTCTCCACAGTACTGAAGAGCAATGGTACCTCCCTGGAGACTGAGGTGCGTCTGACACAGGTCATGGTCTTTGCAATCCTTTGTTATGCATCAGAGTGTTGGAAAATGACTAAGGAGGATAGAAGGAGAATTGATGCCTTAGAGCTATGGTGTTGGAGAAGAGTATTGAGGGTACTGTGGACTGCTAAAAAAACAAAGAGATTCATCCTTGAGAGTGTTAAACTAAGCTGTTCCTTGGAGGCAAGGATTCTGAAGCTTCGTTTAACATACTTTGGTCATGCTGTAAGGAGAGATGACCCCTTAGAGAGGGATATCATGCTTGGGAGGGTGGAGGGCAGGTGTAGGAGGGGAAGGCCCTCTATGAGATGAATTGATTCAGTGACTGGGGTAATCGGGCTGGGTGTATTGAAGATAGTGTGATTGGCAAAGGACAGAGCAGAGTTTAGGGTTGTTGTACATAGGGTCACTATGAGTCACAAGCGACTCAACACCACATACAAACAGCAACATAGTGTTCAAGGCCTCAAACCTATTCCTGACATGGTTCTGAAATTCAGGTGGGATAGACTCAAAGTCATATCTTTGTTCCTGTGGATTTGGTTTAATTTTCCTTAGCTTCAGCTTGGTCTTGCATATGAGTAGTTGGTGGTCTGTTCCACAATCAGCTCCTGGCCTAATTTTCACAGCTGATATTGAGCTTCTCCAGCGGTTCTTTCCACAGATGTCATCAATCTGATTCCTAAGCATTCCATCTGGTGAAATCCATGTGTATAACCTGCGTTTATGTTTCTTATAAAACGTATTTGCTGTGACTAAGTCATTGATTGTGCAAAATTCAAACATTCTATGTCCAGCTTCATTTCTGTCCCCAAGTCCATGTTTTCCAACTACTGATTCTTCTTCTCTGTTCCCAACTTTTGCATTCCAATCACCCATTATGATTAATGTGTCTTGATTGCATATTTGCTCACCGACGGTAAAAGTTGGTAGAAATCATCTATTTCTTCTTCTTTGGCTCTGGTTGTCAGCGCATATATCTGAATCATAGTGATATTCACTGGACTTCCTTGTATGTGTATGGATATTATCCTGTCAATCACAATATTGTATTTCAAGTTGGATCTAGAAATGACGTTTTTAACTATGAAAACAACCCCATTTTTTCTCACCTTTTTTCTCTGGAGTAATATATCATATGATCATCAGACTCAAAATGCCCCATGCCAGTGTATCTCATCTCACCAATACCTAGTGTCAATATTTATGCGTTCCATTTCTTCTTTAACAATATCCAATTTTCCACGTTCATGGTTCTCACATTCCATGTTCCAATCACTAGTTTCTGCTTACACCTATTTCTCTTTCTTTGTATTTCCATACCTGAAAACTCCACCTCAGCTGCCCTATCTCTTAGTCTGTGTGTGTTCTGTTGTACATAGGGTTTTCAGAGACCTGCCATTTCGGAAATGGATGACCATCCCTTCTTCTAGTCTGTCTTAATCTGAATGCTTAGATTTAGAGCAGTATCTGACAGACAAGCATTTTACAGAAAAAGTGAAAGATATATCCTTAATTGTAGAGTTAACCATTAGTTTCAATGTTTTCCCTGCCCTTGATATAAGTGTCTTGACCTACTTATTTCCCTGCTCCACCATCTAACAGCATCCCCATCCACTCCTACCCACTCCCTTCAACACCTACCTCCCATTTTGCAACCCTAGATCTGATAGCTTATATCTGAAGCATTTCTGGGCTTCTGTGATTCCAAACATGATAGCTGCTGACAACTTCTTATGCTACAACCAGTGTCTCTTAAGTTTATTGGTAATTCCCAAGCAAAGGTGATGTGTCCTGTCGAACTGGCATATGAATTGTTTTCCTGGCCCGAGGGCCTGTAGCCCTAGGGCCCCAACTATTTTGGTCCACCTTGAGCTCCAGTTGTGTTTACCTGCAGGGCGGAGATTTCTTAGAACCATTTGTGCTGGCCTGTTTCTTCTCCTGTCAGGACTTTTGTCCCTCTCCCTCCACGCTTCCCCCCGATTTTGACCTGCCTTGAGCTCCAGTTGTAGGAGGATATCAAGAGTATCTTCCAGGAATAGTGCAAATGGTCATTACAAAGACAGAAGAGAAAGAAAATACCAAAATGGATGCCAGAAGACACTCTGACTATTGATTGCACTGAAGTGCTGAGAAGCCAAAGCAAAAGGAAAAATTCAAGAGACTAAAGAGCTGAACAGAGGATTTCAAAAGGCAGCACGGATGACAAAGCAAAATATTACAATGAAATGTGCAAGGACCTGGAGTCAGAAATTCAAAAGGGCTGAACTCGTTCAGCATTTCTTAAGCTCAAGGAACTGAAGAACAAATTCAAACCTCGAGTTGCTAAAATCAAGGATGCTTTAGGCAGAATATTATGTGATTCAGGAAGTATTAAAAGAAGACCAAAAGAATATATTGAGTCACTGTATTGAAAGGAATTGGCACACTCAGAAGAATTTCATGAAACAACATATGAGCAAGAGCCTATGGTGATGAAGGAAGAAGTTCAAGCTGCTTTAAAGGAAATGGCAAAAAACAAGGCCCCAGGGATAGATGGTATACCAATTGATGTATTTCAACTAACAGATGCTGCCCTGGATGTGCTCACCAAGTTGTGCCAAGAAATCTGGAGAACAAGACCTGGCCAGCTAACTGGAAGAGATCTATATTTGTTCCCATTCCAAAGAAAGGTGACACAACAGAGTGTGCAAACTACAGAACAATATCATTGATTTCACATGCAAGCAAGATTATGCTAAAGATTGTAAAAAAACAACTGTAACAGCATATCAGCAGAGAACTGTCAAAAGTCCAGGCTGGGTTTAGAAGGGGTCATGGTACTGGGGATATTGAAGCTAATGTTAGATGGATCCTAGCTGAAAGCAGAGAATACCAGAGGAATGTCTATCTGTGTTTCATTGATTGTGCAAAGACATTTGACTGTGTGGATCATAACAAACTGTGGCTGACCCTGAGAAGAATGGGAATCCCAGAACACTTGATCGTGCTAATGCGAAACCTATACTTGGACCAAGAGCAAGAACAGAGCAAAGAATCACTGCATAGTTCAAAATTGAGAAGGGTGTACACCAGGAATGTGTCCTGTCTCCATACCTTTTCAACCTGTATGCAGAACAGATTATCTGGGAGGCTGGGCTGTATGAGGGGAAGGGTGGCATCAGGGTTGGTGGAAGATCCATCAACAATCTGCGTTATGCAGATGACACAACCCTGCTTGCTGAAACTGAAGAGGACCTAAAGCGCTTGTTGCAGAGGGTCAAGGACTGCAGCCTTCAATATGGGTTGAAGTTCAATATCAAGAAGACAAAGATTCTCACCACTAGACCAAGCGGCAGCATCAGGATGGATGGTGAAGAGATTAAGATTGTTCACAGCTTTAGTTTGTTTGGCTCCACAGTCAACACTCTTGGCATCAGTAGCTGTTAGGCACCTCTCCAAAGTACTGAAGAGCAGTGATGTCACTCTGGAGACTAAGGTGCTCCTGGTACAGGCCATGGCCTTTGCAATCACTTGTTATGCATCAGAGAGTTGGACAATGACTAGGGAAGATAAAAGAAGAATTGATGCCTTTGAGCTGTGGCCCTAGTGAGGGTTAAACCAGACTGCTCCTTGGAGGCAAGGATTCTGAGGCTTCGTCTGACATACTTTGGACATTTAGCAAGGGGGAACCAGTCCTTGGAGCGGGACATCATGCTTGGAAGGGTGGAGGGACAGCGCAGGAGAGGATGACCCTTTATGAGATGCATTGATTCAGTGACTGTGGTCATTGGGGTGCGGTTGACAGTGAGATTGGCACAGGACAGAGTAGGATTTAGGGCTGTTGTACACAGGGCCGTTATTAGGGACAGGTGACTCGACGGCACATAACAACATTCCACATTCATGAATAGGAAGACTCAGTATTATGAAAATCACAGTTTTAGCAAAAGCAATCTACTAGTTCCATTTAATCTTAGTGCAGATTGTGATGCCATTCTTTGAGATGAAAAAGGCAATTTGCAACTTTCCTTAGAAAGAATGCTGTTGTTGTTGTTAGATGTCGTCAAGGCAACTACAACCATAGGGACCCTAAAAAACAGATCTCTACCCTGTCTTCTCCTGTAGCGTCCTCACAATCTCTTTCATACTGCTGCAGTATGAAAGCTGCAGTAACTGTAGATCCCATTGCTGCAGTAACTGTCAATACATCTGGTTGAGAGCCTTTCTCTCTTTAAACAACCCTCCCCCTTTCCAAGCATGATATTTCTTTCCACAGTATAGCCTTTCTTAGCAACATGCCCAAAGTATGTGGAATAAAGTTTCCCCATTTTTGCCTTCAAGAACCACTCTCTGGCTCCACTTTCTCCAGGACATACCTGTTTGTTATTTGGCAGTACACTGGATATTCAGTACTCATCTCCAACATCACAGCTCAAAGGTATCAATTCTTCTTTTGTTATTTTTGTCCATTGTGCAGCTTTCAGATGCAAAGAAATGACTAAAAAGAACATGATTTGAATCCTTAGTGCTCAAACTGACATCATTGCTCTGAGTCTTTTCTGTAACGCAAAGGATAGAGACCTCAAATAAGCAAAGTTCTATCAATAAAGCAAACAAAGTAGGGGACATTATGTTTCCTGATCTCAAAATCTATTATATAAACATAATAATCAAAACAGCATGGTATTAGTACAGCAGCAGATTAGTGGACCATAATAAAGAACCTAGACATCAATTTATTCACCTATGGCCAAGTGATCTTTAACAAGAAGACAAAATCCATTAAATGGGGAAATTACAATCAGCTTAACAAATGGTGCTAATAAAATTGAACAACTTCTGCAGAAAACTGAAACAAGACACACATCTTACACCATATGCAAAAATCAACTCTAAGTGGATCGGAGACCAAGAGGTAAAACCAAAAATTATAAATATGACCAGAGAAAATAATAGGAACAAATTTAGAGGTGGCCTGCTGTACCACTGAGTTGGAACCAACCTATAGCCGACCCTTCCAACATGTTTTCAGAGGCAGTACCTCACACAGGAGGAGATTGCTCATCCTTCTCCCACAGTGCAGCTGGTGAACTTGATCCACGTGCCTTCAGGATTGCAGCACAGCTTCTTGCTACTAGGCCCCCAGAGCTGAATAAATGCACCAGCTTCTCTGTGGGAGAAAGATAGGCAACCTCCTCATGTGTGGATTCACTGCCTCTAAAAACCTGCTGGGGGGTCAGTTGTGGGTCAGTCAGTTCTGACTTGATGGCACACAATAACAACAATCTATGGTATGGATAAGCTTGCAAACATAGTATGAATAAGCTTTCTTATGTGTATCAAAAAACTTCTCTAATAGAGTATAGAGTAAAAAGAAAGCCCACAAACTGTTGGGGGCGGGGAGGAATATTTATTTGGTAATGACCTATCTTGTAAGGAAGTCATATCTGAAATTTCTAGAATAACCCAGTACCTCATGTAGGAAAGATAATCAACCTAATTATAAAGTGGGGTGAAAATATAAAAAGACTTTCCATGGGGGAGGGTGGGAGCAGAGGATTAAGGATGTGAGGATGGACACGGATGGGATGGGGAGTCAACGATAAGATTGCACAATTTGATGGGTGGAGGAAGAGGTAGGTAAAGAAAATGGGAAAGAGCCAGTGTGAAAAACAATGTATATGAACTTTGTAAGTAAATCAGTATAAATTGTATTTTAATTAAAAAATCAAGTAGATGAGCCAAAACCAAAAATAAATGAAAAAAATAATTAAAAAAAAAAGTATAGGAAAATGAAAATGTCTCTTCACCAAAAAAGACATTCAGATGACCAAGAAACAAATGAGGAAGCACTCAATCAAGGTCACCAGTCATTGAGTTGTTAGGTGCCATCAAGTCAGTTATGAACAACAAGTCTGAACCTCATCCTATCCTACATATCTAATATCCTTGAACCAATTGCTACAGTCCACCAGTTAATTCATCTTGTTGAGAGTCTTCCTCTCTTTTATTGACTTTGCATCTTTCCGAGCATAATGTCATTTTCCAAGATCTGGTCTCTCCTAACAACATACCCAAAGTATGTGACAAGAAATGTCACCATTCTTGTCTCTTAGGAGCACTCTGGTTGCACTTTCCCCAAGACTATCTGCTCATATTCAGAACTTTCCTCCAACACCACAATTCAACGACATTATTTTCTCTTCTGTTATGTTTATTAATTGTCCAACTTTCAAATGTACAGCAAGTAATTGAAAATATCACAGTTTAGATCAGATGAATCTTAGTCTTTGCATTAATGTTTCTTAGCACTTTGGAGATGTCCTTAACATTTTGGAGAATTCCCAGTACAATACATCTTAAGAATAAGCAAATCAAAACAACATTGAGATTTCATCTCTCCAGCAATAGCAAAGTACAATCAGACAGCAAACAACAAATGTTGGTAATAACGTGAAGAGAACTCTCATGCACTGCTGGTGGGAATACAAAATGACACAAGACTAAGGAAAGCAGGAATCCCACTTAATCCAGCTATTCCACTACTGGAAAAATCTCTTAAAGAAATCAAATGGAAATCAACAGATGCATGTATACTTCTGGTGACCTAGTAGTAAGAATCTTTGTTCATGGATGATATCCTTGATATCATATAATAACTCATCTGGTTTTCCATTATTAGTGTTCAAGGCCTCAGACCTATTCTTAAGATGATCATGAAATTCAGATGAAATTGATTCAAGATCATATCTTGGTTCCTATGGACTTATTTTCATTTCCTTCGGCCTCAATTTGCACTTGCATACAAGTAATTGATAATTAGACCCACAATCTGTTCCTGGCCAAGTTTTGACTGCCAATATGGAGCTTCTCCAACAATTTCTTCCACAAATATAGTCAATCTGATTCCCATGCAGCCCATCAGGTGAGATCTATGTGTAAAGTTGTCATCTGTGTCTTTTAAAAAAGGTATTTTCAATGAGTAAATAATTTTAAATACAAAATTTAATCATTCTGTTCCGTCTCATTTCTATCAACAAGCTACTATTTCCCAAGTACTATTCCTTCTTCACAACTTCCTATTTTTGCATTCTGGTCACCAATTATCATTATAATTAAGAAAGCAAAAGGTCATTACAAAAACAGAGGAGAAAGAAAAAATCAAAATGGATGTCAGAAGAAACTCTGAAGATTGTACTGTAGTGACAATAAGGCAAAACAAAAGGAAAATATATAGAAGTGAAAGAGCTGAACAGCAGATTTTAAATGGCAGCTCGAGAGAACAAAGTATTATAAAGAATGTGCAGAGAGCTGGAATAGGAGAATCAAAAGAAAAGAATTCACTCTCCATGTCTTAAACTGAAAAAGAAAAAAAAACCACGAAATTTAAGCCTCATGTTGTATTACTGAAAGATGCTATTGGCAATATATTAAATGACTCAGAAAGCATTTTAAAAAAAAGGATGGAAGGAATACACAGAGTCACTGTACCAGAAAGAATTGATTGACACAGAACAATTTTAGGAAGTACCATATGAAAAGGAGCCAATTGTAATAAAGGAGGAAGCAGAAGTTCCATTTAATCATTGGCCAAAAAGAAGGCCTCAGGAATCTATGGGATACCAACTTACTTGTTTCAATTAACAGATGCAGGCTTAGATGCTCTCACCAATCTGTGGCAGGAAATTCGGAAGACAGCAAACTGGCCAACACATGGGTGTTGGTCCATACTTGTTTCCATTCTCAAGAAAGGTGATCTAATTGAATGTGGAAAAGATTGAACAATATCATTGATGTGACATGCAAACAAAATACTGCTGCCAATCATTTTAAACAGCTGGAACAGTACATAGAAGAAGTTCAATTAGGATTTAGATGAGACCATGGCACCAAGGATATCATTGCTGGAATTGGGAAGGGGGTGTGCCAGGGTTGTATTCTCCCTCCATATCTAGTCAACTTGTATACTGAGCTAATTATCCAAGAAGCTGGACTCTGTGAGGAGGAGGATTGGAGAACGACTCATCAATAATTTACATTATGCATATGACACAATCTTGCATGCTCAAAGTGAGAAGGACTTGAACCACTTGTAGAGGATCAAAGAATACAGCCTTCTATATGGATGGCATCTCAATGTAAAGAAAACAGATTCATACCACTGGACCGATAGGCAGCATCATGATAGAAAGAGAGGAGAGATAGAAACTGTCAACAGATTTGTCTTGTTTGGAATCACAATTAACAGCCTTGGTAGTAGCAGTCAGGAAATAAGGAGATGTACTGCACTGGGAAAATTTGCAGTTAGGGATTCTCTCCAAATTATTGAGGGTCAGTGAAGGAGAGGAAGACCCTCAAACAGGTAGAATGACATGGTGACTGCTGAAATAGGTTCTTGTGTATCAGGAAGTGTGAGGATGGTGTAGGATAGAACAGGGTAGGTATCTAACAACAATGATAAGAAACTGTTCTGGAATCCCAAAGGCACACAACTTGAATCCACCAGATGCACTACAAAAGAAGTATAGGTAAATCTCCCATGGGATTTGTTGTTGTTGTTGTTATGTATCATGGGTCACCTGTGACCCTATGTACAACAGCCCTAAACTTTATTCTACTCTATGCCAATGTCACTTTCTCCAACACACCTACCCCTCTTATCCCAGTCACTGAATCAATCCACCTCATAGAGGGTCTTCTCCTGTGCTGTCCCTCCAGCCTCCCAAGTATGACATCATTCTCAAAGGACCCTCCTTGCAACATGTCCAAAGTATGTCAGACAAAGCTTCAGAATCTTTGCATCCAAGGAGCAGCATGGTTTAACCCTCTCCAGGATAAAACTGTTCATTTTCTTAGCAGTCCATGGTATATTCAATACTCTTCTCCAACACCACAGCTCAAAAGCATCAATTCTACTTCTATCCTCCCGAGTCATTGTTCCACTCTGATGCATAACAAGTGATTGCAAAGGCCATAGCCTGTATCAGGAGTGCCTTAGTCTCCAGAGAGACATCATTGCTCTTTAGTACTTTGGAGAAGTCCCTAATAGCTACTGGTGCCAAGAGTATTGACTGTGGAGCCAAGCAAATTAAAGCTGTGAACAATCTCAATCTCTTCACCATCCATGCGGATGCTGCCAATTGGCCCAGTGGTGAGAATCTTTGTCTTCTTGATATTGAGCCTCAATCCACACTGAAGGCTGCAGTCCTTGACCTTCTGCAGCAAGCCCTCCAGGTCCTTCTTAGTTTCAGCAAGCAGGGTTGTGTCATCTGCATAATGCAGATTGTTGATGAATCTTCCTCCTGGATAATCTGTTCTGCATATAGGTTGACATGGTATGGAGATAGGACACCCTCCACAATTTTGAACCATTCAGTGTTTCCTTGCTCTGTTCTGATGACTGCCTTCTGGTCGAAGTATAGATTCCTCATTAGCACAATCAAGTATTCTGGGATTCCCATTCTTCCCAGAGTCAGCCACAGTTTGTTGTGATCCACACGGTCAAAAAAATGCCTTTACATAATCAATAAAACATAGATAGACATTTCTTAGCTTTCAGTCAAGATCAATCTAACATCAGCTACAATATCCCTTGTACCACGACCCCTTCTAAAGCCAGCCTGAACTTCTGGAAGTTCTCTGTTGATGTTCTATTTAAATCGTTTTTGGATAATCTTCAGCAGAATCTTGTTTGCATATGATATCAATGATACTTTTCCATAATTTCCACACTCTGTTGGGTCACCTTTCTTTGGAATGGGAACAAATATAAATCTCTTCAAGTCAGTTGGCCAAGTGGTTGTATCCAGATTTCTTGACACAACTTGGTGAGCACATCTAGGGCAGCATCTGTTAGTTTGAATACATCCATGTGATTTACTGTCTCTAAAAATTTGGAAGGTTGGCTATGAGTCAATTCAATCCTACACCAGACAATAACAGTATATTTTTAGAAGAATTTTTCACTATACCAAGGACACAGCAGACCAAGCAAACAAATGGATAGAGAAACTGCGGAAGATTTACACAGCAGAATACTATATTGCTTAAAAAAAATCAATGAGGAACTCATGAAACACTGCACAACATGGACAAACTTAGAGGATATTATACTAGATGAAATAACTCAATCACAAAAGGATAAATACTAGATAAAACCACTGTTACAAAAATAGGATGGGTTTGGGGGGAGAAGAGTGGGAATAGCATGAATAGACAATGAACACAGTAATGGTTTGGGGAAAGATCAACCTAAAATGAATGGACCATTGGTCAATATGTGCACTGCAGTGAACAATCTGGAATAACATACGCATAAGTGATCGAATTGGTGCAAGTGGTGACAAATACAATTGTGAAGGGCTGACAGAGATGGGAGAGGAGAGAGGAAACAAAGATTAACAGACTGATGGATAGAGATAAGGGAAAGCCAGAGAACATGGAGGTTTCAATAAGATGTAAATAATGACATTGCACAATTGTAATTAACATAAAATAAAATGTATGTGAGTGATTAAATAAAAATCAACTTAAAAAAAGATGATACCATGGCTTAGGTCAGGCACCCTTTAGTCTTCAAAATGGTCTACTTACTCTTTGGCACTCTAAAGAGAGCCCTGGGGGCAGACATTTTTTTTTTTTTTGGTGGGGGGCATACTCTTTAGTCTCATTATTTGACTACATGGATAGGAAGCTCTGATGGCCTAATGGTAAGAAACTACATTTCAATCCCAAAAGCATACAGTTTGAATTTGCCAGATGCAGAATGATGGGCTATCTCCTCTCTACAATTTACTGCCTCTGAGGGTCAGCTATGACCATATTTATTGTCAATCAAAGTCAGATGAAACACTAGACAACTTTATTCTTTTCTCCATCTATCATAATATTGTTTACTGGTCCAGTGATGAGAAGTTTTGTTTTCTTGATATTGATATGTGAACCATATTGAAGGCTGTAGTAGTCTTTGATCATCTTCAATAAGTGTTCCAAGTCTTCTTCACTTTCTACAAATAAGTTTGTGTTACTTGCATTCTGCAGGTTGTTGATGAGTCTTTCTACAATCCTGACATCACATTTTCTTCATATGGTCCATTTTTTATCTATTTGTTCAACATAGATATTTAATAGGTATAGAGAAAGGATATAAAACTGGCCAAATATTTCCGATTTTAAATCATGCACAAAACCTATTCAGATCATGGTAAAATCTTAAGAAGGTGGAGGATACTTACAATCACAGATAGAAAACCTGTGGAAGTAGTACATCAGATTTTTTTCAATATCATCATAATTTTTTGAACCATAAAAAAATAGATAACTGACAGAAATTGTGACTGCTGATTTTAAAATTTAAGAGAGAAACAATTTTAATTTTAAAAAACTATAGTTCAATTAACTTGATATCATAATTCAAAATTTAAATGCACATTTCAAAATTAAAATAATATTTAATAAAACTATTAACATTATAGTACAGTGCCAAGCACATCCAGGATGCTTTTCAGAAGCAAGAATGGCAAATCTTAGTCTCATGTACTTTGAGCATACTATCTAGAGAGGCCAGTCCATGGAGAAGGACACCATGCTGATAAAGCAGAGAATTAGTTAGGAAAAAGGAAAAAGAAAGAGGAAGACCCTCAGCAAGACAGGCTGCCACAGTGACTAGAACAATAGTCTCAAACATAGTAACAGCTCTGAGGAGGAACAAGAACAAGAAGTATTTAATTCTGTCCAAAGGATCTCCTCAAGTAAACTCTATGGCATCTAAGAGCAAGAAGTGTCAAGAATGCACAGAAAACTGTCATAGTAATAGTTCTAGATAATATTATTTAATAAAAATCTGCAAATTCAGATATATAGGGACTTCGCAATTTGCACCTAGTCTACTCAGAAAATTCCATTGTAAATAAGTTTGACATAAATCAAATGCCTCATTTTTAAATTTTAACTTTCTCTTTATTAATATCTTTATAAACCACATTGAACATCTGCAAATGCTGAAAATTATGTGCTGCAACATTGTATTACTAAAGGCAAGATAAATGCACACGTACCTGGCAGTCCATCATAACTTAAACATAGTATAAATTGGTACTAAATATATCAAATACTGAAAGAAATTGATGAGCACAGCATTGATATTGACAAATTCTACTCTACCATCGCATATCAACTTTCATCTACACAATTTGACCCTAAGAAAATACCGATAAAATCAGCATTTCTCTGATGATTTTCACTACAGAATTTATCAAGGTTTTTTTTCTACCATTTTTCATAAATGTAAAGTATTTTCCTTTTTGAACATCTATTGTTTGCCAAGCATTATACAAGATATTCTGTGCATACTTCAACAACAGCTCAAGGAAATAAGCATTAAAATCTCTATTTTAAAGAAACAAAGTTTAGCATCATATAATAAGGGGCAGATTGGCATTTCAAGTGCCATTTTTCTTTAAGTGCAAAGTCATTGAACCTTTTTCACTACTTTTTGTTTCCTTTTCATAAGAGATAAAAGTCTATACCTAAATAAGCTAATGGAACTCTGGTGGCATAGTTCATAGGGACTTGTGTTACTAATCCAACAACCTCTCTAATGGTTCCAATCTACCAGAGGTTGAAGGAGAAAGATGGACAATCTTCTCTGGTATAATTTATACTTTTGAAAATGCTCTGGAGGATCAACCATGAATGGGTTCTAACTTGACAGCAAAGACTTTGAATTTTTATATAACTGAAAGAACATGTGATAGGAAAAGTTCCTCTTAATGC
The DNA here is from genome assembly GCF_000299155.1 of Elephantulus edwardii. Lineage (NCBI taxonomy): Eukaryota > Metazoa > Chordata > Mammalia > Macroscelidea > Macroscelididae > Elephantulus > Elephantulus edwardii. The sequence continues at coordinate 3,605,176 of NW_006399946.1, forward strand.
TTTAAATAAAACTTTCAATTGCTGAACCTTCCGACTGCTAAGGGCTAAAGCAGAAGCAGTAGAGGAATAAACTCTGCTAGAATGTTGTACTAAAATTTTAACTGGACTCTCTTTGAAGGGAATTATGAGGTGCTCTGGTAATGAGTTACACTGCCAACATAAAGCAGATAGTCCACCACTTGCTTAAGAAAAACATAGGCTACCTATCATACTTCCAGAAATTGCAAAAGGATCAGCTATAAGTTGGTTCCAACTCAAGAGCATATAAAAACAACAAAGAGAATTACAGAAATTCTTTCTGGATTTGCAATATGCGAATTAAGTAATTTTTCTCAAGGCACTAGTGGATCGATTTGCTGACTATGCTGCCAGTAATCCTTTCTGCTGTGTTCTCTCCTAAATTCTGGTCACTTCAATGCTGGGGGGGGGGGGCAGGAAGCTCATCAGGTCCTATGGCTACTCCTCTTCCTGGCCCCAGTCTTTCCCAGATCTGGCCTCCCTTACCTCCTATTGTTGTTTTTCATTGTCATAGATTTATCAGGACTCACTGTGACTCCTTGTGTTACAGAGAACTGCTCCTTGGTGATTTTGGGCTGTAATCTTAATGGATGTCTTCTGAGGTCTGCTAGATGGGCTTGAACAGCCAACCTTAGTAGAACCCAGGGACCTATATCTTTCACCCCACATGCTCCCATTAAAAAAACTAAAAAAAAAAAAAAAACCACAAAACTGCTCTTGCAAGCAAGAGATTATAAAAAAGGGCATATAAGAGTATAAATGGCTAGGAAGCATATGCATTAAAAAGCAGAGCAATCCATTCCTGGCCTAAGAACTAATTCAAACATGTACCCAATTTGGGTGGGACAGAGAATTGTGCTAAGAGAAAGTAAATGGGTTTAAAGAAGAAATACATAGGCTTCTGCAAATGCTTGGCTTTGAATGCTGCCTTACCCAGATATAAAAATAGATGGCTAAAATGCAAAATCGATTCTAATAGCAAACAGATCTTTGCTTTCCCCATGCCCAGGATATCAGGGAAACCTGAATATTTGATTTAGTAGCACCTTGGGAGAAGACAGAACTGAAAACTTTCCAATAACCTTGAAAACACCTACTTCCTGTTGAAAAGAATCAAGTTCCTAAATCAAGTGACATTCACTCAGTCCTCTGTCCCTACAAATTCCGTGATTAAAGAGTATGATTATTTATTATTTGAACTGTCATTCCTAAATAGCAGTCAACCTGATAGTGATCTCTTGTTTTGTATTCCTAGGAGCCCCTCTCTTCGATGAAGAGAGAGGAGTCTAGTAGAGAGAAAGGTCAAGTTGTTGGCAAAGGTGAAAGAAGTGATAGTCTAATTCTATCTGAGGTGACCATCTCCCAATAACTGATATTGCCTTCACCACCACCCCCACAGTTTACACCCTCTGCACTCTGATGAGGTGTGGAGGCCAGATAAATGAATAGGAAGCAGAAGGAGGAAATTAGAATAAAAGGACAGGAAGGAAGACTTAGCATGTCCTGGTAGCCAGGGGCAGAGAGGTGAGAGGGCTGAAAGCTCCATCAAGAGGCAGTATCTGAGCTCCTAGTAAAATGTGGTGCAACTGAGTCCTCAGACAAGAGCTAAGAGTTCCTCCTCTCGGTCAAGACTCTAGGGTTGTAGGCAGAGGACTTAGCACTGGCGTCTTAGTGCAAAGGGCCCCCCACAGCCCTACCTTGCCCCTTGGCTTGCCAGGCTCTTCTCTGTGTGTGCACCTCAGCAGTCCACCAAGCAGTTTGAGAAGGCCCCCTGCAATTAATGATAACAGGGCACCTCTTGCAGCATCTGTGGGGCTTTGCAGGGGTACTAAAAATGGAGGCCTGAAAAAAGCCAAGGTTTCAGGGAAGGTCACTTAATGCAGCTAGTCATGCAAGTAACAGAGAAGCCTCAAGTAGGTGACCACACCGACCAGCTCTTCACACTGTCCCAAGGGCTGTAATGAAGGCATGAAGAGAGGGTTGTCTGATGGAAGGGTGGTACTTTAATCACAAGATTGTCCTTTCCACTGCCAAACGCGTCTCAGACTAAAAGGTTTTGTTTAACTTGAACTCAAATTTCCACCAGCCGAATATGAAGGGTTGAACTGCCTTGCACCAGGAGCTAAGAGGACACGGCGTGACCTTTGTATGTGATGCCTTCGCAGCAGCTCAAGCTGCCCTGCATCCATCACTTTCCTCAAATTTTATCCTCAGGAAATTTAGGAAAACTGGACAGAGACGAGGGACCATTGTATTTTCCTGCAGACTGACCCGGAGGGACAAGGGTTGTTGTCAATGGCCCTCGCTGCCTGGGCACCTGGCACAGGCCCTCGTGGTGCCAGAGGTCCCTGGTCACCAGGCCATTCTTCCTCTTACAGCCCTGGAGGCATTTCCGCAGACTGTGTGAACACCTCCGGAAGCACCAGGTGTCCAGGCCACTCCCCAGCGTTCTCCACCAGGATAGACCTCATGGATGCATGCGCAGGGGCACCATTTCCAACCCTTGAACAAAGAAAACATTAAGTACAAGGATAACTTTGCGTGGCCAGCCTCTGGCAAGATGCAAATTCTGGTATTTGACACTGTGCAAAAAGTGTTCTTTGGGAGCTCCTGCCTGGAATCAGAAAGCCCAGCCCTTAGGTCAGTCTAGTAAGGACTCCCCTTCACCCAGAGGCCTCACTGCAAGAACGCAACCACTGCCACAGGCCCACACTCCCACGCACTCAGCCCAGCCTAGGGAGGCACCTCCCAGGCGGGGCGCTGCCTCTGCGGTCTCCCCCGCGTCTGGTCCTGCTCTGCTGTTGTCGTCTCTGCGAAGGTGAGCGCCTTGCCACCAGCACTCAGACCCGAGGCTTCACTGTGCCATTTCCCTGAATTGTCAGGCACAGGCTCTGCCTCCCAGTGTTTGCGCTGATAAGTTCGAGAAAAGGAGACAATGGGACCCTGGACTGTACCTGTGGAGGACCCTCCAAGTCATATTTGCATCCTTTGTACACAAATCAATATTCCACAAAGGAAATTCCATGCATGACCTCAAGTTAAAACAAACAATGCCCATCACAAGCAGTTCTGACCAGGAGGAAGGTGCGCCAGGTGGGGAAGTGAGTAAGCTAGCTGTGGCCCCGGGCCAGTAGGAGACCTCCAGGCAAGAGGAGCCTCTGAGGCGGCCTGTGGGGCCTCCAGTGCCCCCGCCATCCCCCACCCCATCCCCTCTACATTTCTCCCACTTACCGACTGCCAGACAGAGGGGCAACAGCAGCCTGAAAATGAGACCGCACACCACTTCGGAAGCCATATCTCTGGCCAGTCGAGAGAGTCCGCGAGCGCGCGAGCCTCAAGGGTTCCCACGCGGGCTCCCGACGGGCCTCAGGGCCTCGAGCGGGCGGCGCCTGGTGGCCGCCTGGGCATGGCCCGAGCCGCGCCCTCTGCTTACCGCCCCGAGGGCGCGCTCACTCTGTGCTTGGCAGTCCTCTGGCCCGGCGTCTGGCAGCGCGCGGGCCGCCCATGGATGTAAGGGAGCTCAGGGCCTTGCAGCGGCTTCTTCACCAGCTCGCGGATAAGGCAGTAAAGGCGGATGAAGGGAGGAATCCCCTCAGACTTAGATGATGTGCAGAGACCGCGCTGGCTGGCTCGGAAAACGGCCGGAGAGAATGTGTCTCCGCTGACCTCGCGCCTTGGCAGGAGGCAGCGTTACCACCGGTCGGGGCCCCCGGAGGCGGCGCTCAGCCTCCGAGCCTCGGATCCTAGACGCGAAGCAGCGCAGCACGCAGCATTATCCCAGTCCTCACAGCGCGCGACTCCGGACTTCCCGCACTGAGTCCCGCACTTCTCTCATCAAGTCCTGCTTTGCCAGCCTCAAGGAGCGGCTGGGCTCCGCTGCCGGCTGGGGCCCACAAGCCAGGCCCCACGAGGGCCTCTTCAATTAGAAAAGGTGGGGAAAAACGTCATAAAAAATCAATGCCGTCCGATGCGCCTTCTCCAGCTAGATCCAGCAGCCTTTCCCTCTACAGCCCCAGCTGGGCTTGGGCGCTTCTCCACAGTCAATGAAACTTTAGGAAACCGACTCCTTGACGGGCGCGTGCGGCGACCAATGGTGCCGCTGCACCGGGGCTGACGCCAGAAGCCGCCCCCCATTCAGGAGCCTGCGGGGCAGAGGGCTGGGCAGGGACTACCTAGGGGGAAGATAGGAGACCCTCTGACCCTAAGTACCCACTGCCTTCCTCCTTCGCTCCTTCTGGACAGAAACCCTCTGGATCAGGTCAGGCAGATTACGAACAGTGTCCTCACCAACCCACCTAGCAGGGAAATTACTCTTCTCCCAAGAAAGGCTCACAAGTAGTTAGCAAGGTTTTCAAAACTTTGTGTTCCTAGGCATAAGTACCCCTAAGCAGCTACACTGACTGATCTGAAGGGAACTGAGATTACTGAGACCATTAACGCCGTCTTTATTGTCGCAGTCTGTTAGTCATAAAGGGAACAGATCGCTACAACTTTCTGTTAGCAGCCAAGTATGTAACCACTGGGCGACCAGTGTCTGCCCTATTGGGTAGCTATGAGTCTTAATCAACACAAACGTAATCAATTAAAGGTTAACCTCAAGAGAAGCATCACCCCTGGGTCCTGGGGAAGTCCTGGGTCTCAAAGGACAGAGGTAGAGGACAGAGGACATCTGCAACCTTTCAGAGTTTTTCTTCCTCCCATCAGTCCTTTGTCATAATTCTGGGGACAGATGTATTAATGTTAAAATGTTTCTCCTTTCTTTAAAAACAGGGAGGAGACAAGGATGCCCTCTGACACCATTTCTATTCAATATTTTATTGGCAGTGCTTTCTAGGACAATAGACAAGAGAAAGAAATAAAAGACATCTGAATAAGCAAGAGATTGTTAAACTGTTGCTATAATGCAGATGATATAATAATGCACACAGAAACCCCCAAGCTGTCAACCAAAACACTGTTAAAGCTAGTGGGCCAATTTAATAGGTTGTCAGGATAAAAGATCAGTATCTAAAAAATCAGTGTGATTCTTCCCCAGTAATAAATAGAACTCAGAGAAGGAAACCAAGAAAGCAATACCATTTAGAATACCCAACCACAAATAAAGATACTTGGGAGTAAACCTAACTAGAGACACAGAAAACTTGTACAAAGAAAACTACAGAACACTTCTGGGAGAAACAAAAAAAGACCTTTAAAAAATGGGAAAATGTGCCCTGTTGATGGATAAGAAGACTCAATATAGTAAAAATTAAAATCCTACCAAAAGCAATCTACAAGTTCAATGCAATCCCAATACGGATAATAAATTCCGTTTTCAAGGAAACTGAAAGGGCAATTGTCGAGTTTATTTGGAGAGGAAAGAGACCCCAAATAAACAAAATACTTCTGAAAAGCAAAAAATGAAGTGTGAGGCATAGCACTCCCTGACCTCAAAACCTACTACACAGCAGTAGTAACCAAACAGCATGGCACTGGTACAATGACAGGTACATGGACCAATGGGACAGAATTAACAACCCAGAAATGGACCTCTCTATGGCCAACTGACGTTCTACAAGGAAATAAAATCTATCAAAGGGAGAAATGACAACCTCTTCAACAAATGGTGCTGCAAAAACTGGACGTCTATGTGCAGAAAGCTGAAACAAGATCCGTATCTCACATCATACACAAAAATCAACTCACGGTGGATTGGAGACTTGATAGTAAAGGCCAAAACCATAAAGTTTGTAACAGACAAACTGTGTCCAAGCTTAGAAGGCCTAGTCTATGGTATAAAGAGGCTGACAATTACAGCTAGAAATGTGCAATTGGGAAAGAGTAAAATTTATGAATGGGACCTTCTAAAGATTAAATCCCTGAGTGAATCAAAACCTTTTTCCAATAGGGTAAAAAGAAAACCTACTGACAGGGAAAAAAACATTTCCTATTATCATCTCAGACAAGGGTCTCATAACAATACTTTCAGAATACTCCTTAGCCTCCAAAATAAAAAGATAGGTAACCCAATTACAAAATGGGCAAAAGACATAGAAAGACTTTTCACAGAGAAAGACATTCTAATGACCAACAGACATATAAGGAAATGCTCACAATCACTGGCAATAAAAGAAATGCAAATCATAACAACAGTGAGATACCATCTTACACCAGTAACAGTGACAAAGTTTAGTAAGGCAGTAAGCAATAAATGTTGGAGAGGATATGTTGTTGTTGTTGTTTTTATGTGACGTTAAGTTGCTTGCTATGTACAACAGCCCTAAACTCTGTTCTGTCCTGTGCCAATCGCACTGTCTCCGATACACCCATCCCAATTACCCCGGTCACTAAATCAATCCATCTCATAGAGGGCCTTCCCCTCCTGCGCTGTCCCTCCACCCAACCAAGCATGATATAGAGAGGTGGAAATTCTCAAAAGTTGTTGGTGGGATTGTAAAACGATGCAACCACTCTGGAAGGCAGTTGGGCATTTCCTAAAAAAACTGAACCTAGCCAACTTCATATGACCCAGCTATTTCACTACGAGAAATATACCCTAAGGAAATTGGAACAGAGAAACAAATGGAGATTTGTAAATCAATGTTCATACCACTGCAAGAACACTGAAACAGCACAGATGTCCAATCACAACCAAATGGGTAGAGAAATTGTGTACATTCACACAAAGGAATTCTAAGCAGCACCCAGGAATAATGACTTAAAAAAAATACTCTATATCTTTGGAGAGACTGGAGAGAATTATGCTGAGTGAACTAACTCAATCCCCTAAGGACAAATACTGCATGAGGCCATTACTGTAAAAATAGAAAAATGACTAGTAAAACATGTATGGGGAGCCAAGGGGGTAAGGGATGGCAGTAGAGGGATAAGGATGGACAGGGGGGAAATCACAGGGTTGCACAATTTGGCTGGTGGAGGGAAGGTGTAAAGGAAAGATCTGGAGAGGACCTGAAAAGACAGAGTAATGGTAAGCATAGTTCAATGATGATTAATTTTATAAAACATAATCAATGGGAATGATTGTATGAAACATAATGTGATTAAAGAATCGTGTAAAAAACAATGTACATGAACTTTATAAGAAAACCAATATAAAATTAAAATTGAGGAAAAAAGAATGTTTCTCCTTTTCTCCTACTAACTACCATTTGAATTGTTTTTTGGCAAGATTTAGAGAAACTTGCCTCCTCCCTGAGGAGAGCTGTGCAATTTTGTTCTCTGTGTCAGTGAGATCTTTAATCATTTGAATCAACTTTGTGTGTAGTTATTCTTTTCTTCTTTTTTTTGTGGGATAGGTTTATAGAGCTTATAGTTTGAACTTTGGTACCTTCACAAATGCTCTGACAGTTTCAGGAAAATTATAAATCATTATTTTTTAATAAAGGCAATAAAGATCTGGTTAAACACTCTGAAACAGATCTTCTGTGTGATTTTGAGGGAGAAAAATCTAGCTATCATCCAAGTCCTGAATGTAGCTATGAAACTAAATCAGCAAGACTAGAGGTTACTATGTGGTAGTTGATTGCCGTTGAGTTGAGCACGACTCATAGTAACTCTATGAACAAAAGACCTACAGCCTTTCTATAACTACCATCATTTCTCTAAGTTCATAGTTTCCAGAGGCATGTTATTTAGTAAGTGGATGCCACTCCTGCTTCCAAACCTATAGCAATTGAAATTACCACCTAATTATTGTTACGAATAATATATACTCTTTTTTTCTTTTTGCCTTTTATAAAGTCCTAACATAAATCTTGCTCCAATCGTTTTTGGATAATTTTCAGCAGAATCTTACTTGCATGTGATATTAATGATATTGTAGTAATTTCTGCACTCTGCTGGGTCACCTTTCTTGGAATGAGAACAAATACCAATCTCTTCCAGTCAGTTGGCCAGCTAGGTATCCTCCAGATTTCTTGGCACAACTTAGTGAGTACATCCAGGGCAGCATCTGTTGTTGAAATATGTCAATTGGTATGCAGTCAACTCCTGAAATATTGTTCTTTGCCAATTCCTTCAGAGCAACTTGAACTTCCTTCTTCATCACCACAGGCTCTTGCTCATATGTTATTTCATGAAATTCTTCTCTGTCAGCCAATTCCTTCTAATACAGTGACTCTGGGTACTCCTTCCATCTTCCTTTAATTCTTCTTAGATCATTTAACATTCTATCCAAGCATCCTTAAGTAACAACGTCAGGCTGGAGACAAAGGTTCACCTGATCCAGGCTATGTTGTTGTTGTTGTTATGTGCCGTCGAGTCGTTTCCGACTCATAGCAACCCTATGCACAACAGCCCTAAACCCTGCTCTATCCTGCGCCAACCGCACCGCCTCTGACACACCCATCCCGATT
>NW_006399946.1:3616145-3622420 GCF_000299155.1 Elephantulus edwardii
CCAATCACTAGGGTCTGCTTACAACTGTTCCTCCTCCTTTGTATTTCCATACTTGATAGTTCTACCTCAGTTGCCCTTTCTGTTAATCTGCGTGTGTTCCCTTTGTGCATAGGGTTTTCAGAGGCCTGCTGTTTCAGGAGTGGGTGGCCAATCCTTCTTCCTAGTCTGTCTTAATCTGAATGTTCAGATTTAGAGGAGTATCTGACAGACAGCAATTTGCAGAACACTGAAAGATAAATCCTTTATTGTGGAGTTAAGCATTAGTTACAGTGTTGACCCCACCCCTAGCCCAGTTCCTTTACCCACTTACTTCCCAGCTCCACCCTCCACCAGGATAACCCTTCACATCTGCCAAGTCCCTTCAGAAAATATCTTCTATTTTTCAACCCATGATCTGACAGCTTGTATCTTAAGCTTTCTTGACTTCTGAGATTCCAAAAACGTCGACTGCTGACATTTTTTCTTTTGACCAGTGTCTCTTAAGTTTAGTTGTGCTGTCTCCAAGGGAAGGTGACGTGTCCTGTAGAACTCCTGTGTAGATTATGTTTTCATTTCTGGCCCGAGGGCCCGCCGGATCTCCCTGTGTACCTTTGAAAGATGCCTCTTCGTTGTTATCTGAGGTGACTTCCTTGTGCACCACTTTCAGGTTTCCCTTCCGCCCAGGAGCACGCTTGTCACAGTCCCCAAGAGCCTCTTCTCACCGGATTTCAGTGACCAGGGATGATAGAAAGAGAATTGATGGCTTTGAGCTGTGGTGCTGGAGAAGCGTGTTGAATATACCACATACTGCTAGGAAAACAAACAGGTTTGTCCTAGAGAGGGTGAAGCCGGAATGCTCCTTTGAGTCAAGGATTCTGAAGCTTCGTGTGACATAGCTTGGGGATGTTTCAAGAAGGGATTGATCCTTGGACAGGGACATCATGTTTGGGAGAGTGGAGGGGTGGCGCAGGAAAGGAAGACTGTCAATGAGATGGATCAATTCTGTGATTGGGGTGGTGGGAATGAGTGTGCTGGAGATGGCGAGGTTGGCACAGGTAAGAGCAGTGCTTAGGGTTCTTATACATAGGGTCACTATGAATTGCAAATGACTCGAAGACACATAACAACATAACAACAACGTAAATCTGGCACCAACTGTACCAGAAGTCCAGCATCTTTCTTCTTTCTTTCTCTTTCTCTTTCTCTATCTCTCTCTTCTTAATCCAAGCACCCTAAATTTAAAATAATATGTCACCACATGAATCATTTTTTTACCCTTTCAAAAGAAAATTAATGGTCTGATTCAGGCTATGGTCTTTCCAAACACTTGCTATTCATCTGAGAGTCAGATATTGACTAGGGATGATAGAAGAAGAATTTGATGCCTTTGAGGTGTAGTGTTGGAGAACAACAGTGAACATCCCATGGACTGCCAGAAAATAAATAATGTGTCTTAATGTGTCTTCGAAAGAGTGCAGCCAGAATGCTCTTCAGAGACAAAGACAATGAGGGTTCGCCTCACATATTTTGGGCATGTTGCTAAGGAGGGACTGTTGTTTGAAGAGGAACGTGATGGTTACAAAGATGGAGGGTCAGTGAAAGAGAGGAAGACCCTTGACCAGGAGGGTTCGGTGTGGTGACTGTCATAATGAGCTATAATATGTCAGGAAGTATGACGATGACACAGAATAGGATGGCAATAAGATCTGTTGTTCATAGGGTTGCTATGAGTCATACTGAACAGCACCTAACAACAACAAAATCATTTTTCAGCTCTATTTTTATTATTTTGTCATGCTCTTAGTACTGCTCTTGTTATTAGCTGTTAAGGAGTCCACTATGTCTCATGGTGATCTTATGAACATAAACATAAAACCTTGTCCTATTCTTCACAATCAATGCCATGTTCAAATCTATTGTTGTCATTGTAACATGCCATATCTTTGAGGATCTTCCTCTTTCACTGACCTTCTAGCTTTTTTAGCATCATTTCTTTTTTCAAGGATTCGACCCTCCTGACAACATGTCCCAAAAGTGAGACAAAGCTTCTTCATCCTCACCTCCAAGGAGCACTCTGGTTGCATTTCCTCCAGGACAGATTTATACAAAGCAAATGAAAATACCATGATTCGAGTCATGCACAAATTAGTCTTTAACTGACATCTTTGTACTTTAGCTCTTTGAAGAGGTCCTAGACAGCATATTTTCCCAGTGCAGTATATCTCTTAACTTCTTTACTCTTGCGTCTGTGAATATTGATTGTAAATCATACTAAACAGAAATCCTAGACAATATCAATCTTCTCTTTATCACAATGTGGCCTACTGAACCAATTGTAAATATTTTTGTTTTCTTTGTATAATTTATATTGAAATATTACAATCTTTGATCTTCCTCCGTAAGTACTTTGAATCTTCTTTACTTTCTTTAAAAACAAAAAAAGTCTATAGACTCTGGATTGTCGATAAAACTTCTTCCAGTCCTGATGCCACATACTTCTTGATATAGACCAGCTTAACAACTGTCTAGGTTTCTTTAGAAGAGCTTTTGTGTATGTCTAAATAAGAATATCAATAATTCCAGTGGAGAGTTTGTCTTACAAAATCTATTCATTGCTTATTTGCCCCATTTTGTAGATGGAGAAAATGATGAAATTATCAGTGATCTCATCTTAATGGACTCTACAATCTACACCCTCGGTAACAGCAGTCAGGAAATCAGGAGGCATATTGCATTGGACAAGTCTGCTATCAGAAACCTGTCCAAATTACTAAGAAGGAATGATTTCATTTTGAAGGAAAAGATGTGCCTGATTCAGGCCATTGTCTTTTTACCATTTGTTATGAATCTGAGAGCTGGACAATAAATAAGGATGACAAAAGAAGAATTGATGTTTTTGAGCTCTGACTTTGGAGAAAATAAATTATTATCTCATGGTCTGCCAAAAGGGCAAACAGATATGTTTTGGAGAAAGTGCATCCAGAACGCTCTTTGAAGGCAAAGATGACAAAGCATCATGTCACATACTTTGGACGTGTTGCTAGGAGAGGCTTTCTTTGGAAAGAGGCATCTTGCTTGTAGGAAAGGGTCAGCGCAAAAGAGAAAAATCTTTAATGAGATGGATTGATAAACTGACTCTAGCAATGCTCTTGAGTAAATAGACTGACACAGTGACTTCAACAGCAGGCTTGAACATGTTGGAGATTGTGAGGATTGTACAGAACAGCGCTAGGTTCAGGTCATTTCAGTTCTGTCCGTAGGGTCATTAAGAGTTAACTCAATAGCAACAACAGCATTTCAAGGTGACTGTTTAGCTTTTAGAGAGTTTAACACCATTTCCCAGTTGTGAGTACCCTAGCATATCTCTTAAAGAAGAAATACAAAATGAAAAACAATGTATATGAACTTTATGAACTTTGTATGTAAACCAATATAAAATAAATTTTTTAAAAAATAATTATATGCAATACCAAAAAACAACAACAACAGCAACAACAAAATCCCCAAAAGACATAAAAGAAACCAACTGGAATCATGCTTATTCCAACTCAGGAACACCTCACAGCAATAGAAGACTGCTCCCACATCTTTCTGCCATAAGCCATGGATTCTAACCCGTAACACCAGAGATTCTTATCTAGGTTGTATCTAATATGAGGTTCTCAATCATGGTTATAGGAACAATAACTTAGCTGATTTTTTTCTAAAATGCAAGTGTTAAGTCTACATTCAGAGATACTGATAGAATAGGCCTGAGATTGGGACTCCAATTCTCATGTTTTGTTTTATTTCAGATATGTAGTTAGGGTAAAAGACCAAAGTTCCAGGTGACATTCCATTGTCTTTCAAAACAAGCATAATGAAACTGAAACCGTTACCTTTCCTAAAGCTGTATTTTTCACATTGGGATCACTAGGAGTACACTTAGCAATGCCAATAACATTGTCTTTTTTTTTTTCAGGATAATGACATTGTCTTAACAAAAGTTGTTTCACTGCAAGTTCTCCTGGATCATGTTACTGAGTCTTGCACACAAAGAGCTTATTTTTAAGAACTCACAAATTTACCAAGGTATTGATCATGCTCAATTGCCAGACATTCCAAGTTATATTCTATGATGTTTAACAAGTGCACACATAATTAAAAAATATTTTCAGTCCTATGGAATGTTTATCCCTCTTACTAGAGTCTAAATTGGTGAAATGAGGTAAGATCTGGGAAAAAAAGAATGTTAGCATGGTTACTAAAGAGATAAGGATGACAGAAACTCATGGTAAGGATCAATTAAGAAAAAAAAATGACATAAAGCTAAGGTCAAGTAAAGTAGCTAAACATCAGCCAAAACTCACATAATTAGCTAATGTCTTTTCTGATAAAACTGCCTTCACTTTCACCCTTACTCTTGTCTTCTTACCTTTTTTCTTGGCAAGTTGGATGTCCTACTGTGTGCTCTAACAAGGACACAGCACATGCTGGGATTATTTTGAGAAAGATAAACAATGGCTTGAAGGGCTCCACATTTGCTATACATGATAAAGGACTATTTTAAAGTCCAGTGAAATGGATTGGTATCGTATTTGACACATTAGGTATCTTATGGTTTCTGCGAAGCTGAACACTGGGACACTGATATGTCAAATGTGATAATGTTTACCCATGGTGGACAGTGTTTGGTGGTGCTCCCCGATTAAAACAAACTTGAAAGCAGAAGTGACATCCAATTCCGAAATAGCTTACCTCCAGAAACCCTATGAATCTGGAGAAAGGACGAAAATTATACAAGTGTTCAGGTCTTTCATTCATAGGTTCACTATGAGTTGCCTATAAATCAAAGGCACTTAACAACAACAACAAAATGGATTGGAAGGAGACTCATAAATAACCTGTGTTATGCAGATGACACAACCTTGCTGGCTGAAAGTGAGAAGTACTTGAAGCACTTGTTACAGAAGATCAAGGAATGCATAGCTTTCAGTATGGATTGCATCTCAATGTCAGGAAAACAAAGATTCTTACCACTAGACCAGTAGGCAGCTTCAGAATGAATGGGAAAGAGAGAGAAACTGTCAACAGTATCTTGCTCAGATCCAAAATTAATACCCTTGGTACCAGCAGTAGGAAATAATGAGACACACTGCACTAGGAAAATCTACAGTTAAGGACCTTTCCAAATTATTGAGGAGTCAATTTGAAGACTAAGGTGCGTCTGATTCAGACCATAGTCTTTCTGATTGCTTGCTATCCATCTGAGAGCTGTACAATGAATAAGGATGACAGGAAAAGAATTGATGCCTTTGAGCTTTGGTGTTGGAGAAGAGCATTGAACATCCGTGGACAGCCAAGAAAACAGATATGTCATGGAAAGGGTGCAGCCAGAGGGCTCTTTGGAGGCAAGAATGACAAGACTTCGCCTTACAAACTTTGGGCATGTTGCTAGGAGGTGCTATTCCTTGGAGAAGAACATGATTCAGAGAAGGGTGGAGGATCAGCGAAGAAGAGGAAGACCCACAATCAGGTGGATTGACACAGTGACTGCTGCAATGGGCTCTTGTGTGTCAGAAAGTACGAGGATGGTGCAGTATAGAACATGTTTCAGATCTTTTTTTCATAGGGTCACAATGAGTCATACTTAACTCAATGACACCTAACAACAACAACAACAAAATGGCTGTGGATTGTGCTACTTCAGTAGCTTGAAGATTGTCCCCTTTAGTCCCTTTTATCTGACTTAATTCTTTAGCTAAATGAGGAAGACCAAAGTCAGAATGTAAACGTCCCAGTAACATTTTGGTGCTGACATGTGTGATTACTTATGGAGACCAAGGGATCACTGAAGGATGGATCCTTCACTACCACCAAAATAGATGAAACATCTAATTGGTGAGCTTAAAAATGTGCCAAACATTTTGGTTTGGCATTTGTGATGGACAAGACTGGAAAGACTTAAGATAATAAATAGCAAATATTCTCTCTTCCCACCTCCATGGAGAGAGGTATTCTGTTCTTTTCCTCTATTCTATCAGCATGATAGGGCAGCATACTTGTTAACATGAGAGGAGGAAGCAAGATAATGTCTTAGATTGTTGTTGTTGTTGTTGGTACGTGCCGTCGAGTGGTTTGCAACTCATAGCGACCCTATGTACAACAGCCCTAAACTGTGCTCTATCCTGTGCCAATCTCATTGCATCTGACACACCCATCCCGATTACCCCAGTCACTGAATCAATCCACCTCATAGAGGGTCTTACGCTCCTGCGCTGTCCCTCCACTCTACCCAGCATGATGTCCCTCTCCAA
>NW_006399946.1:3625031-3641634 GCF_000299155.1 Elephantulus edwardii
TTAGTATCTTGAATTCTTCCCTGTGCTTTGGCTTCTCTGCGCTCCAGTGCAATTTTCAGAGTCTCTTCTGACATCCATTTTCGTCTTTTCTTCCTTTTCTGTCTTTGCAATGACTCTATGCACTCTTCCTGGATGATACCCTTGATATCCTCCCACAACTTATCTGGCCTTTGCTTATTAGTGTTCAAATAGGACAAAATACATCTTCTTGAAGTGTGGCCGAACTGCTCTCTAGATCTGTTTGTTTATCAGGAAAATGTCTCCTGTTCACTCTTTTTGGTTTTGGGTTCTTCCTCCTGTTGAGTGGGAGTGGCACAGCAGGAGCCCATGCATTTTTGTACAAACAGAGAAGGAGATTTATTATGCTTTGTAAGGGACAAGATGCCTCTAGCTTGAGACTCCTTGAACGACACTGGGTAAAGTCCTTTTAAAAACTCTGGAGGTGGGAAAGGGTATCATGTTTATTAATGGAAAATGGAGTTCTGATATAATTTATAAAAAAGATTTATTTACATTTAGGGAAAAAAGAAGTATTTACATAAATTTACGTTTATGTTTTTCCTGGAGGAAAAAGGATTATCTGTGTTTGGTCACATGCTATTACCCTTTCAGGATGATTGATGCAGGACTATTGTGTGGAACATATGCAGATAATCAAGATGATCATCCTGATAGTCATCAGAGAATTTATCCTTTCAAGATGGCCACTACCACATTCTTGTGAAGAGCATGCATAGATGACCAAGATGATGGCCACCAGGCAGGCCCTGTGGTCACCAAGGAACATGCCCTTTCCTAAGCGCTGCTTTCTAACAGGTCATACAGAAATTATTTGCCTGACACCTGAAGTCTTTGGCAGAGTTGGATATGGTAAGGAGGAATACCTGAAGGTGCCTAGGCTACTTTAAAGTGTTTTCTTGGACTTTGTAAAATCTGTACTAGCTAGGTGCTGGTATTCCTGGCCTCTCATCTGAGCTGTCTCAAAGGAGAATACTTTAATTCACCACATCATGTTAAGAGGGCAAGAGGATAGAAAATAAGGAAGTCTGTGATTCATAACGCAGTTAAAATTTTAAAACAGCTGAAATAATTCCTTTTTGTACTATGAGGCGTGTCATTCTTGATGCAAGGTCAGAGGGGACCTATTATTATGTTAATAGAAAAAATTATTACATTACAGGGTAGAGTCAGATTTCAATAATTAAGAGATTTAGACTTTCCTCAGAATTGTCCTCTAGGCTAAGGGGACACTTCTTTTTAGAATACTTCTGATTTCTTTCTTCCTCGTTACAGAAGAGATTACTTTTTTAGCCTCTGTGTGTGTGTGTGTATGTGTGTGTGTGTGTGTTCATAGCTCTTTGGAGGAAATACATTCCCAACTTTCCAGAGTGACGTTATTTATAGATGCTTAGAGGTGAAGGTCACATCTGAATATAAGTACACTCATTTGGTAGAACAACAGGTATGGGTATTCATGCATAGGTATAGGAAGCCAGTGGTGAGCATCCACATTGCTTTCACACAAAGAGGGAGACAGATCTGCTTTCTTCCTGGGAAAACCAGTGTGGCTGTCCCAGAGAAAACTGCAGAGAGATATCCAGGAGGGATGCTACCAAGTCACTCTCTCTAGTTTGTGTCCGTCCTGGGACACTTAGATGAGGAATCACCGTATTTCTTCTCTTGTTGCTTTCCCTATACTGAATAGAAAAACTCTACACCCATAAATTTGTTCCTGGAATACCTCCTCAAAAGTTAGAAAACCCTAGGTTTGAGTAAACTCTGCCAGAAGACATTGGTCTTCTATAACACAGAATGTCCAAGATACACTCTGGACAATTAAGAGAAATAATCCCAGAATGGTAACATTAATTATAATACTATTATTGAGCTAGATTTATTCTGCCATAAGGAGGCAAATTAGTCAGAAATGCCTATGTCTAAACTTTTTTGTGTCTCTTTTTTTTTTGTAATTGAGACAATCCTCAGTTAAATGAAGAGTGTGTAGAAAGGTATCTGTTAAGGAAGAAAATGCTGTTGCCTTGTGGGATCTGAAGTAAGCTGGCAATGTTCTAGCTCTGTTAGGATAGCTTGGCCAGAATCCCCCTCCAGTAAGTTAGCACCTTCTTCTACTCACCAATCGGTTTCAAAGTCCCCAGGTACACCCTCACACAAGCTCTCATTCCAATTCTCAACCTTCTACCATTCCAGAGGCTGGCAAGAAGAGGAAAGAGTGTATCTCTCTCATTAGGAAACTTAAAAATCTGTGGGAAAGACTAGACAACTCCTCAATAGATGCTTTTAAGTTTGCTGAGAAATTTAGACAGATTATCTAGGTGTTTGGACTAGCATGGAAGGATATGGATCTCATTGTTGCACCTGTGATAAGTAAAATGGTATGTAGGCAGCAGAGCCAATTTGTGGAGATCACTTGTATGTTTTACAAACTATTCAACTATTCTATCCTCAAGGGACACCATATTTCCCTCACAACATCCAGGTTAGGGCTATTAGTGAGACTAGTTAAGAGAAACTAAGAAAACATATGATTATTTGTGTACTTAAAGTTATGAAAGTCTTCCAAGTTAAAAGCTGGTTAGCTTTACAAAAGTAACTAAGGTATTTTGAGAAAAAGATGAAAGCAAAAATGTATTTAGATTACTGAAACAATGCAAAGAAATATTAATCTGAACCATATTCTCCTGAAACCACTAATGCCATTAATATCCATTTTATTCTAATCCTAAACCAACGATCCCCAGAGAACTGCAAAAAGTGACACTAGAACTCAAACCAATCTAAAGCAATCTTAGATGTCACAACAACCACCTTTTATATTTTTAAATATTTTTTATTTCATATTGGTTTACTTACAAAGTTCATATATATTGTTTTCCACATTATCTTCATTCACACTGTGTTTCATACAGTCACTCCCATTCATTATATTTTACAAAATTAATCAAACTGAAATATGTTCACTGTTGTCCTGTCTTTCTAGATCCCAACCAGATCTTTACCATTCACTTTACCCACCCCTCCCTCTATCCATCTCATTGTGCCACACTGTGATTTCCCTCTGCCCATCCTCACCCCTCTGCTCCTACACTCCCCACCTTGGATCCTCATACATATTTTACTAGTTATCTTTCTATTTCTACAATAATGGTGTTAAACAATATTTTTCCTTATAAGAGTGAGTTAGTTCATCTAACATAATGCTCTCCAGTCCCTGCCATGTAGTGATTTACAAAATCATTACTACTTCATGCTGTATTTCATTGTGTGAATGTAGCACAATTTCTCAATCCATTGGATTGTGTCTGGGCATTTGGGCTGTTTCCATGTTCTTGCAATGGTGAATAATGCTGCTGTGAACATTTGTGTACAAATCTATATTTGTGTCTAAATTGCCATTTTCTCAGGGTATATTCTAAGCAGTGGACTAGCTAGGTCCTACCTATTTGGAATTTCTATGTCCAGCTTTTTGAAGAAACACCAATCTGCCTTCCGGAGTGGTTGTACCATTTCACAATGCCACCAACAGTGTATGAGAATTCCTATGTCTCTGTATCCTCTCTAACATTTATTACTTGCTGTCCTATTAAACTCTAACACTGCTCCTGAGATGAGATGGTTTCTCATTCTGATTTTGATTTGCATCTCTTTTATTGCCAGTGATTTTGAGTATTTCTTCATATGTCTGTTGGCCATCTTCTTCTGTGAAAGGTCTTTCCATATCCTTTGTCTATTTTGTAATTGTATTGTAAGTCTTTTGCTTGTGAAGGTCCTGTAGTATCCTATTAACTTTTGTTTTGAGCCCCTTGTCTGAGATCATAGTGCCAAAATTTTTTTCCAGTCTGTAGGTTTTCTTTTCACTCTGTGGGAACAACATTTTTATGCACACAAGGGTTTAATTCCTAGAAGCTCTGATTCATCAGTTT
This sequence comes from Elephantulus edwardii, assembly GCF_000299155.1. Classification (NCBI taxonomy): domain Eukaryota; kingdom Metazoa; phylum Chordata; class Mammalia; order Macroscelidea; family Macroscelididae; genus Elephantulus; species Elephantulus edwardii. Next base: position 3,628,973 of record NW_006399946.1, read on the forward strand.
TATCCTCTCCTGGTTGTGTATTTTGGGCTGTATTTGTCAGCCTTTTTATATCATGGGCTAGGCCTTGTAAATTTGGTACTACTTTGTCTTTTACTATCTTTATGATTTGGGGCTTTACCCCAAGGTCTCTGATCCAGCTTAAGTTGATTTTTGTGTATGTTGAGAAGTGTGCATCTTGCTCCAGCTTTCTGCAGATAAACACCCATCTTTAACAACAAGAAAATGAAAGTATCAGGGAAGGACGGTCAAAATACCAAGCTCCTAGAGTTGTGTGGACAAGGTATTTAAGAAGCCTCCAGTCACCCTGAGAGACTTTAAAGGTAAGTGCTCTGGCTTTGGGAAACCAGATACTACAAATATGATTGCCCATTTGTGTGAAGCCAGATGTACTAGATGTAAAAACCTCTCTCAAAGTTATGCCCTGAATGCAGGTATGCACTGGATTCCCAACTGTCCTGCAGTCCAGAGGGAGAACACAAGCCCTCACTAGGACAGGCTCAAACCCTGTCATAGCTCCCACCTACACCATGGAAATCTCACATGAGGAGCCTCTCTCAGGTAGCTCTAGAAATCGCTGGTAAGAAAGTTCAATTTTTAATTAATATAATACTTAAAGGTGTTATTGTTGTTGTTATGTGCCATTAAGTCGACTCATAGGGACCCTATGCGCAGTATCTCTGAACTGTGAATCTGTCCTATCCTGAGCCAATCTCACTGTCTCCATTACACCAGTGACTTTGTCATTACATCTCATCCAGGGTGTTCCTCTCTTATTCTGTCCTTCCACGCTTCCGAGCATGATGTCCTTCTCCAAGGACTGGTCCCTCTTGGCCACATGCTCAAAATATGTAAGACCTCAAAGTCGTCCAAGAAACAACCTGGTTTCATTCTTGCCAGGACAAACCTGTTTGTTCTCTTGTTAGTCTGTGGTACATTCAATATTCTTCTCTAGTGCCACAACTCAAAGGCACTGGTTCTTCTTCTAGCATCTTTAATCATTGTCCATCTCTCTAATGCGAAACAAAAAATTGAGAAGACCAAGACCTGGATCAGGCACACCTTAGTCTCTAGACTGACATCACTGCTCTTCAGAACTCTGGGAATATCCTTGACAACTTATTTTTCTAATACAATTGACCTTTTTATTTTCTTTTTCTTTTTTTTTTTTTGAAAGCTTAATGCAGCTTTATTAAAGGGGGTGGGGGATAAGGGAGCTCCCAGGTGAGGTTCCTCATTCTGGGAATGCAGAATGGAGAAGTTACACTGTGAACTTATTGGGGAGGTTTTTTATAACAGAGTCTTCTTTAAGGAAGTAGGGGAGGCACATCCTGCTGTGATTTATGGTATGTTGCCTGTGAGCTCAGCCAGGCAGCCAAGGCCATTTGTTCCTCTTAAAAATTACACATCAGTTCCTGCTAGTCTCCAAAGTCCTCATTCTTTTACTAGGGCAAGATGTCGTAAAATTAGGAGTACAACTTCAGTTACATCCTAAAGTTACCATTTCATGGCTAGGAACTTCTTTTTCAGAGGGAGATAAAGACTCACTTCCTCCCAAGTTAACAAATGCTGATCTCATTTTGTGGATATTATGACAGAGATGTCCCTGGACAAAATATTATTACATAAGGAATCTAGCTACTTCCCATGAGGGCCCATTTCCCATGTAAGACTCAAGCCCTAAAGTATACTCAAATGAGGAAGCAAACCTACTATATTAACCCATCACCCCTATAGCACCAGTATCCCCTCTGTAGCTTTTCTTTCACTGGAGGATGAACCATTCTCCCTCTGGAACATATCTTTCTAATAAACTTGTATTTATGCTCACCTTCATTCTTGTCTCCTGGCCTTTCCTTTTGGCAAGCTAGACTTCCAACTGCATCCATGTCCTCTAACAAGATCTTGGCACATGCCAATACTAATTTGAGATAAACAAACAACAACCCTTTTAAGGGCCTCTCCACTTAGCAACAATAAATTCAAATCTGTTAAGGACCACTAATATTACCATGTACTGTATTACTTCTGTAGCTTGAACATCCCTTCTAGTCTTCATGGATGAGGAAAACTGAACGGAAGACATCAACTTCACAGTAACACTCTGCCATTTATACTCTTTCAAATAGTCTTTTAGCCTTTTAAAAAGACCTTAAGAATATTATAAAAAAGGAATATAACCCCAAAACCTCATCACAAAAACTGTACTTCCCTCAGGGATATTAGGTTGTCAACCCAGCATTTCCTTCTTTCAGTGATCTCCTCCCAAATATCCATGGGCGTCATTCACCTGTGAAGAATGTGGCAACTCTGGCACATTTTCTAGCATAGGTAACACGTTTCCTTTACAAAAAAGACTCATGTAATATTTTAGCTATAAACATTTCTGTATTTTCACTGTAATTCCCACTCTGCCATAAGGCACAATATTTATTTAGAGGCAATTTTAGTTATAGCCCTTAGAGTGGTGTTGCACTTTTAGCTTGAAAAAAAACTTAGATAACAGAACCCTTTGTGCTACTATAGTCCATGGTTACAGAATATTTAAAAATCTATTAATTTAATGTTTACAGTAGACAGTTTTTGAAGGTCCTCAAATTACAAAGATTGCCAGAAGTTCAAATTGAATTTAGAAGAGGCTATGGCACCAGGGATATGATTGCTGATGTCAGATGACCCTGACAGAATGTACAAAACGCCAGAAAAATATCCATCAGTGTTTTATTGGGGAGAGTAAATATTTTGACTGTGTGGATCACAACAACCTATGGTTAAAATTGAGAAGACTGGAAATCCCAAAACACTTAATTGTGCTCATATAAAATCTATACTTAGACTAAGAATCTGTTGTTCAAATAGAACAAATGAATGCTGCATGTCAGGGTTGTGTCCTTTCTCCATAACTTTTTAATCTGTCTGCTGAGCAAATAATTAATGAGACCGGATTCTATGAAGAAGTATGTGGCATTAGAATCTGAGGAAAACTCATCAACAGGCCATGTTATACAGATAACACAATATCGCTTGCTAAAAGTGATGATAATCTGAAATGCTTGCTGCTTGGAAAGGTGAAAGGATCAGCTAAAAAGAGGAAGACCCTCAACAAGATGGATTGACATAAATGGATGCAGTAATGATTTCAAGTGTATCAGAGATGGTGAAGATGGCATAGTATAGGACAAGATTCAGATTTATTGTTCATAGGGTCTTTAGAAGTTGTGCTTACTTGCACCTAACAACAACAACAAAAGACAATTTCTAATAATTACAGTTTTTTTAAAATATCTGCTAGGAAAAAGTTATTCTCTATACCACCAGAGTAATCTAAAAAAAGAAAAGTGCAAAACTCTTCATTGTCTCTTGACATCTAGCTCTAAGATATCACCTACATGTGAAGCATTCATAAGTTGTGTACTTTAGCCTTAATTACAAGCTTTAAGTTGTAAAAAAGTCCAGGATCTGATGCATGCTGGCAATTTCAAGTTTGTTAAAAATCTTGACTCATCAGTTAAAATTTATGTGTATGTGCCTTATCTTTCCAACTATAGACTTTTGAGGGCATGAACAAAACCCCCAAATTCATTGGCAAACTATAGTTTCAAAGCAATTGTTTTCTTCTTCTTCTTCTCTTCCATTACACACACAAATGCACATGCATACATGTGGAGAGATAGAGACAGAGTTGAAGATAGAGAAATAGATATAGAAGGAGGGATATATCTATAAATAAGAAAATTCAAATGTGAAAATAAAGGAGCATGTATTATTATTTCTTAGGAAAGCATATAAAGAAGAATGCTGGAAATTTGTAGGTATGTGTACTCTGCAAAAAGTTGTTGACTTGCCTTAGGCATCACAGGCACCAGGTGTCTGACATGGAATTATGGAAACCATTATTCATTATTCACAGTCAACACCACGTGCGTTTTTGTCTCATGGGCTGTCTAACTGCTTTTTATTTGCTCCTGAGACTTTTGAAGAAGTAACTGGTCTTAACATCATTTCATCCAATAAAGTCTTATCAAACTCTAGCTTTATACAAGAAAATGGAAATTCAGGAAATAATTAATAGTGAAATGTAGTTAACTGAAAGCAATTAACCAAACAAAAAATAGCAGGAAACTAATCTTGTCCATATACTAGCAAACTCTTACTAATTAATAGGTACACATTTCAGAATTATTTTATTTCAATTTTGATTGCTTCAGAGGTTGTAGAAATCTTGATGGTATTCTCAGAAAGCGGAGATTACTCCCATTCATTGGTCTTCTTAAATGGTTTCAGATGTGTGGATGCAAGTGAGCACGTACAAGTCTAGGAATTGGTTATTTGAAATTAATACAATTAGCCCTGAATTGGGTCTAGGACCTTTGGATCCAATTCAATGACTATTAAGTCAGCTGATTTCACATATACTCCTGTAGTGCCATCTTTTGGCTAATGGTGTAGTGAATTTTTTTTCTTCCTATTATTTTATTTTATACACATTTACTTATAAAGTTCATATACATTGTATTTCACACCAGATCTTCCCTTTTCCTTTACTTATTCTTCCCTCCACCCATCGAATTGTGCAACCCTATGGTTAAGGCCCCTTCCACTTGAATCTTTGTACTCATTCTATAATAATGTCTTACACAGTATTTGTCCTAATGAAACTGAGTTAGTTCACTTAGCATTATGCTCTCCAGTCCCTTCCATGTTAGACAATAATTTACAAAATCATTGCTTCTGTGTGCTGCATAGTATTACATTGTGCAAATCTACCATAGTTTCTCAATCCATTTAATTGTGGTTGGACATTAGTGCTGTTTCCATGTTCTTGCGATGGTGAAGAACGCTGCTATGAACTTTATGTACAAGTCTCTGTGTCTCAGTTCTCATTTTGCAGGGTATAATCCAAGCAGTGGAATAGCTGGGTCATACAGAATTTCTATGTTTAACTTTTTGAGGAAACATCAAAATGCCTTCCAGAGTGGATGGAGAGGGAAAAGAACACAAATAAGCAGAGCATTTCTGAAAAACAAAAATAAAGGGGGAGGCATAGCACTCCCTGACCTCAAAGCCTATTACACAGAAGTAGTAATCTATCACATGTAATATGCTTAGAGATATAATACTGAAAGATCATATACAGTCAATGCCTTCAATAAATGTCCATTGTGAAAAGAAAGACAGATGTTAATCTAATAATGCTAAATCTCTTAAAACAGTGTGCAAATGATTATAAAAGTATTCGATGTGATGGGCACAGCCCAGTGGTGATTATGTTTGTAAAACACAATGTACAGGAGTGATTGTTTAAAATATAATGTCAGTGAAGGAAAGTGTGAAACACACACACACACACACAACCCTCACTATGTATGTGAGTGAAACACAATGTTTATGAATAATCATATACATACCAATAAAAATATGAAAAAACCAAATTTATTAAAGCATGTAATGTAAAATTAAAAAACATATAAAAAGCTAAGGGAAAAAGGTATTAGATGTTATAGAAGAGTACAGCCTCTGAAAACTTACTGGAGGTCAGACACTTGACAAAAACAGCACTCTCTTAGAAAATGTCTTTTGTTAATACACGTATAGTATTGTTGTTGTTGTTGTCATGTACCATTGACTCTGAACCAACCCATCGCTGACTCTCTGGTGGGTTTTCAGAGGCATTAATCTCACGGGAGGAAATTGCCCTTCCTTCTCCTAAACTTCAGCTGGTGGATTTGAACCACGTGCCTTTGGGATTGCAGTGCAGCTTCTTGCCACTAGGCGGCCAGTGTGTTGTCACTGTAGAAGGAAACCCAAAACCTAGGGCCCACGTCATTAACATCACATTATTTTCCCTCAGTAAACTGGACTGAAATAAAATCCCTTGGCTGTCACTCATAAACTAAGACTATGCCTTCAAATGACATCTTTTAATTATCTTCCTTAAGTGTCTATTGACTAGCTTCATTACCCATATTAAAAACGTCCATATCAAAAAGAAAGTCTGTAAGCAAGATGTACAAGCATCCTCTCTTTTAGAGTTGTTACGTAAGATAGAATCAAGTTAATCTTCTAATTTGAATCAATTTCCAAAAGGATGTGGACATTTTGGATCTTTAGAGGAACTGTCCTGCTGAAAGTCCCTACTCCCCTTTCTTTACCTGTCTTTTTCTTTTTCTACAATGTGTCAAGTAAACTACTTTCATTGGTTTTTTGAGGTGCAGTAGTTACTGATTGTTGTTGTTGTTGTTATGTGTCTTCGAGTTGCCTGAAACTCTTAGAGACACTATGTACAACAGCCCTAAACCCTGCTCTATCCCTTGCCAATCTTATCATCTCTGACACGCCTATCCCCATTACCCCAGTGACTGAAACAATCCATTTCATCAACGGTCTTCCTTTCTTGCACTGACCCTCCACCCTCCCAAGCATGACATCCCTCTCCAAGAACTGATCCCTTTGCAACATGTCCAAAGTATGTCAGACGACACTTCAGAATCCTTGCCTCCAAGGAGCAGCCTGGTTTCACCCTCTCTAAGAAGAAATTGTTCATTATCCTAGCAGTTCATGGTATATTCAATACTCTGCTCCAGTACCAAAGCTCAAAGTCAATAATTCCTCTTCTATCATCCCTAGTCATTGTCCATCTCTCTGATGCATAGCAAGTAATGTCAAAGACCATGGCCTGTATCAGGCACACCTTAGTCTCCAGACTGACATCGTTGCTCTTTAGTACATTGGAAAGGCCTCTGATAGTAGACTTTCCCAATGCAATTTGTCTTTTAATTTCCTGGATTCTGGTAGAAAGAGTTTTGATTGTAGAGCCAAGCAAACTGAAGCTGTCAACAATCTCAATCACTTCATCATCTATCATGATGCTGCCAATCAGCCCAGTGGTGAGAATCTTTGTTTTCTTGATCTTGAGCTTCAATCATATTGAAGGCTGCAGTCCTTGACCTTCTGCAGCAAGTACTTCAAGTTCTCCTCAGCTTTAACAAGCAGGGTTGTGTCATCTGCATAATGCAGATTGTTGATGAGTCTACCTATAATCCTGGTGCTGCACTTCTCTGCATAGAGCCCAGCCTCCCGGCAAATCTGTTCTGCAAATAGATTAAAAAAGATATGGAGAGATAAGACACATCCTTGATGCACACCCTTCCCAATTTTTAACTATGCGGTGTTTCCTTGCTCTGTTCTGATGACTGCCTCCTAGTCCAAGTATAGGGTTCGCATAAGAGCAATCAAGTGTTCTGGGATTCCCGTTTTTCTCAGAGTCAGCCACAGTTTTTCCCTATTAAAAAATAAGTATGGATTTATCAAATAAGCTCCACAATTTTTTTGCTTTGTTCATTGAGATATCTAGGAACCTTAAATTAATTAAGATCTAGCTCATATAAACACTTCATAAATACATGATCAATAAATAACAGTGTTATGCAGGTTAAGGGAAGAGTAACACTAAAAAGAAAAGAAGGAATACTATACTGGAGGGAGAAGCAAACATGCATTGTGAGAGGAATCAAGAGTTAATGGAGTTTTTTAAAATCCATTGTCTGGGTACGTAGGTATCAGGACAGTCACAACCTGGTGCAAGTGAGTCCCTATTATTCCTTCTTTGCACTGCTGTTTTTCATTACAGAAACAAGAGTCCTCAAAGAACAAGAACCAGTGTGCTCCTCAAAGAGCCTGGGGTCATTGCAACTCCATCATCCACTTGATGATTACATCATTTAACTGGTGCCGAGTGATTTTCTGGGCGTGTGTTTGACATGCAGGTTTCCTCTGTCCCCAGGAGCGAGGCAAGCCAGGCTTGGCCTAGGGTTTGGGGCAGGAGGGAGCCTTAAGCCCAAAGGGCCCTCGGCCAGGTTCAAATTGTTTTCCTGTCAAACATTCTTCTAGGTCGTATAGCACTTGTCTGTGTATTGCTGTAATTCATGGTTGCTGTGATGCTGAAGACTGTGACAGTGATGTGCCAATCATGGTAAGGGGTACCCATGGTGGACAGTGTTGGCTGGAGCTTCCCGACTGAAACAAGCCTGGAAAGAAAGAAAGAAAGAAAGAAAGAAAGAAAGAAAGAAAGAAAGAAAGAAAGAAAGAAAGAAAGAAAGAAAGAAAGAAAGAAAGGGCACTGGTAGATGTCAGTGAATGCTTAACCACACTCTCCAGACAATGCAGACATTATTCACTCTGAGAAGTTCAGTAAGTTTTCTCTTTTCACTAGTGTGAAATTTGCTTTGGCTCACCCAACAGTGATATAAAGTATAAGCTTTTCCACAATTCTTTTAGATTCCTCACCAAATTATTTTGATTGTTTTGCATTGGGCTATGAGAACACAATCCATCTTACCAAATAAACTTGGGTTTTCAACCTCCTTTCCCTCCAGTATGAGCAGAGATCTTCAGATAAAAGTCCTCTGTGTGGAGGTGGTGGTGGAGACAGTTGTGGTCACCTTTACTGCTGCTTTGATGCAACTTATAACATGTCAATATGCAGGTTCCATATCTGCTTTCCCTCCCTCCAAAAAGAGTTCCTTTCTTTTTAAAAATTTTATATTGGAGCAATGAGGGCAGCACGCAGAGAGCAATGTGGGCAGTCTGATGTGCTGAGGACGGGTGACTTGTCAGCTTAACATCTGGGAACTAAGTGCCAACCCCGCGCCCCCAGCAGCGTCCTAGCCCTGAGCACTCAGCAGAGCACCAGCCAGACATCTGCACCCTAACCAAAGTACTTGCATGTGACCACCCGGAAGCCAGCCCTGCCATTGCAAGCCATACAACTCTAACTTGAGTGAGGTCCTTGCGAGTCCACACAAGGGCAGGGAGCCCTGACAGGCACAAGTGGGATAGCTACAAACTGAGTAGCCTCACTGGGAGCGTTTGAGACATCTGCAAACTGAATGGCAGCAGTGGAGAGTGTAGTGTGAAGAGCCAATGGAACAGCAAGATGGTCACTAGAAAGACCTTCACGTAGCACAGAGACCGTCTGACATGGAATGACGTGCACAGTTGGAATTTGAATTACAGTTTTTGTTCAAACAGTTAGCTTTGGAGCTACAAGAACATAGACCCACATCATGGGCCATGCTGGGGAAATGCCAAAGCTGGAAGCTGCTAGCTGAGCTGCTGTGGAACCCATCCCCAGGAGAAAGAAGGTTAGTGGGAAATTAACCGAATTCTCTTAAGTCTCACTAAGAGCAGGTAGGTCTGTTGGAATTTGATGGACTTTTTTTGTGTCCCTGCTGAGTGTTGATGATTGGGTGGGCCAGTAGAAATTTGACTGGGTTTTCTTGGGCACCACTGATTGCTTGGGAGAGCACCCAAGAGCAAGTTCACTGATGGGAATTTGGCTGAGTTTTCTTGGGTCACACCAACTGCCAGGAACGGGTGAGCCAGTGGGAATATATTTGAATTTTCTTGGGCACCATTGACTGCCTAGGAGAGCACCCAAGAGTGAGCAGACCAGGGGAATTTGACTGAAATTTCATGGACACCATAGACCGGCCAGAGGCGAGTGAGTCAGTGGGAATTTGACGGAGTCTTCTTGGGTCCCTTTGAACCTTGGCCCTGCTGGGGCAGGGACTGCTGTGTGAGGGCACCTGGGTAAGGGCTGCTGGGCAGGGACCACTGAGTAAGAGCCACTGGGTGGGAGATGAACAGTTGAAATTTAAGTAGGGATCCCACTCATAAGCACACCCAGACAGCTGAGGTTTGAGTGAGGTCCCACAAGAGGTTGACCCACACTTGTGGTCACTCTGCCCCTCATGCTCACCCCCATTTGGCTCCACATATGTGTCTACATGTCCAGTCAATCAACTTGCCTTTAGTCTGGAGCACCTTGATCTGACTTACCTACAAGAGTCTGCTCGCACAGGCTCTGAACAGAACTTTTCCTTGAATAAGAAGTTCAGAGAAAAACACAAGTGGGGTAGCTGCTCAACTGATTTCTAGAGCATTGTCTTCTGATCAAGAACATGTCAATGTCTTGAAGAAAGCAAGCTATAACACACACTACACAAGCTCAAAGCAAGATGTCACCTCAAAAGGTGACACAGTATCAATGGATTTCTTAAAGCCAGAGAGTCTGATAAAACTTTCTTACACAGAATTTAAAAGAACGATGATTGAATATTTTCAATAGATGAAAGACAAACTTGAAGAATTACAGGATACTGCAAGCAAGAACCAGGAGGAGCTAAAAAATCCCCAAACAATCCAGAACAATGCAGATAAAACAAACAAAGCATTAGGGGCACTGGAAAAATAAGAAACTATGATTCAAAATATGAGGTCCAATGTTTCTGATGCTGTCAACATGATGGAGGGACACATGAGCACAGTTGAAGAGATAGAACACAGAATCAGCTAAATAGAAGATAGAATTGCCACCACTGATGTGCTAGAGCAAAAAGCAGAATCAAAAAGGAAGGAAAAAGAAGAAAACCTAAGAATAACGTAGAACACCACCAAGACACATAACATGCACATCATTTCAATTTCAGAATGGGAAGAAGGAAGCATAGGCAAAGAAAACATTATGGAAAACTTCCCAGGCATAATGAAGAATGAGAGACTATATATTCAAGAAGCTGAGCAAACACCATTTGGAAGAGACCCCAACAGAAAAACACCAAGACATATAATAGTTAAAAAATTTATATTGTTTTGCATACAAAATTCATACATTGTGTTTTGCTCAGATACATTGCTTTTCACACATTCCTTCATTCACATTGTGTTTCATACAATCATTCTCATACATTGTGTTTTATAAAATTAATAACCATTGAGCCATGCTCACCATTATCTCACCTTTTCAGGGCTCCACTAACTCTTTGCTAATTCTCTCACCCTTTCCATCTGCCAATCATACTCTGTGATGCATTATTTCCTCCACTCCCCACATTCAGCCTCACTCTTTCTTTCCCTTCCCCCTTTGGACTTTTGTACACATCTTACAAGTAATCCTTCTGTTTTTACAATAATGGTCTTATGTAGTATTTGTCTTTATGAGACAGAGTTCACTCCATATAATAACTTCCACCCTCTCTCATATTGTAGTTTTCAAAATCATTGCTCCTGAAAAAAATTCTTCTGTTAATACTATTGACTAAAGAAGATATTTTTAAAACAAAATACGTTGCAGAATTAAAGGAGAATGAACTCAAAACAATACACACACACACAAATCTTTAAAATACAAGGTTTTGGTTTAATACATCTCAATAGAGTAAGAATTTTGTGAGATACACTAAGATAACTTGAAAAGTGCATGCGGAATTAAAGATACTGGCAATAAATAACGCCTTTGAGCTGTGGTGCTGGAGAAAAGTATTGAATGTGCCATGGACTGCCAAGAAAACAAACAGATTCATCGTAGAGAGGATTAAACCAGGCTGCTCCTTGGAGGCAAGGATTCTGGGGCTTCGTCTGACATACTTTGGACATGTTGTAAGGAGAGACAGGTCTTTAGAGAGGGACATCATGCTGGGTAGAGTAGAGGGACAGCGCAGGAGGGGAAGACCCTCTATGAGGTGGATTGATTCAGTGACTGGGGTACTCGGGATGGGTGTGCCAGAGGCAATGAGATTGGCACAGGATAGAGCACGGTTTAGGGCTGTTGTACATAGGGTCGCTATGAGTCACAAATGACTCGACGGTACATAACAACAACAACAACAACAACAAAGGAAATTACAAAATATCAGTTGAGATATCTCAACAAATGAATAAAATTATTGAATTCTCACTTTCTATGTCAAGAAATTTGAAAGACAGACACAGGGCAAATAAAATGGAAACAATCTATATTTGTGTCCGTTTTGAAGAAAGGTGCCTTAACAGAATGTAAAATGTATTCAACAATAGTGTCGAGAGCATACTATAGAAAAGTTTGCTGGACAAAATAAAAGAATGGTTGCAGAAGTATATTGTCAAGAAATTGACAAAATTTTAAGCTAGGTTCAAAAGAGGAAGTAGAATGATGAATATAATTGTTTATGTCAGGTAGATCTTGGAAAAAAGCATAGACTATCAGAAAGATAACTACCTGTGTTTTGTCAACTAAAAAGAGACATAAACTAAGAATGATTCAACTGTATGGACCGCAGCAGATTACTATGAATAACATTGCAAAGAAGAGGAATTCTAGAATAATTAATTGTATTTATTGGAAATCTCTACACAGACTGTTGTTGTTATGTGCCATTGAGTCACAACACAGACTAAGAAACTAATTATTGTTCTTAGATGCCTTGGGTTGACTATGACTCATAGGGACCTTGTGGAAAATTAATTTGAATTTGCCCTATCCTGTGCTGTCTTTACCATTTCTGATATACTAGAGTTCATTGTTATATTCAATGTGTCAATTTATCTTTTTTAAATTAATTTTAATGAAAGTTTACAGAGGCTTATGGTTTCTATTCATTCATTGTTGCACTTTTCTCCCTGCCCACCCACTTCCCCTTCACTTCACTCTTCTTGAAAAATAAAATAAAAACGTTTTCATTCTTATGCAATCCTTCCCCCCAAGTCAACTCCACTGTGCGCATCCTTTATTCTGGACTCCTGTCATGACATAGGTTCATGTCATGCTGGGTAGAGTAGAGGGACAGCACAGAAGGGGAAGACCCTCTATGAGGTGGATTGATTCAGTGACTGGGGTAATCAGGATG
>NW_006399946.1:3646994-3647550 GCF_000299155.1 Elephantulus edwardii
AATCGGCATGGGTGTGTCAGAGGCAGTGCGGTTGGCGCAGGATAGAGCAGGGTTTAGGGCTGTTGTGCATAGGGTCGCTATGAGTTGGAAATGACTCGATGGCACATAACAAAAACAACAAGAACCTGCCTACCATATAGAGGTAATTTGTGGCTGCTGTGATGCTGAACACTGTGACACTGATGTGTCAAATATGATAATGATTACCTCAGGTGGACAGCGCTTGGCCTTGGGTTGAAGTCAACAACGGCTTCAAGCCCAAAAGAAGGAGAAGAGGGAGGAGATGGCCATAATTGCTCAGGTTTGCTCTACCCTGGTGGCTGTGGTCCTTTGGCCAGAGAGCATGGTGCTGTGTATGGGGGAGTTGTGTTGTGCTGTGGTGGTCTCTAGAGAAAGGTGACTCTGCCTCCAGGATCCAGGGTAGCCACGCTTGGCCTTGGGTTGAAGGCAACAGCGGCCTAAAGCCCAAAAGGAGGAGAAGAGGGAGGAGACGGCCATAACCGCCCAGGTTTGCTCCACCCAGGTGGCTGTGATCCTTTGGCCAGAGAGCATGGTG
>NW_006399946.1:3647650-3654583 GCF_000299155.1 Elephantulus edwardii
TGGCACAGGATAGAGCACGGTTTAGGGCTGTTGTACATAGGGTCGCTATGAGTCGCAAACGACTTGACGGCACATAACAACAACAACAACAACAACAACCTGTCATTACAATAATACCCAATCACAGATCCCTTTTAAACAGTTCTCTCCCTCATCTGTTTCAATGCAGTATACATCATGCCTCCCCTCCATTTTTGTCTTCTCTCAACCGTGATGTCAGTCTTATTTTACAACAGTAGCCCTATGCAATATTTGTCCTTTTGTGACTGAGATATTTCACTCAGCATAATGTCCTCCAGGGTTATCCATTTTGCAAAGTATTTCATGAGTTCCTTATTTTTCGGTCCTGCATAATATTCCATTATGTGAATATACCACAGCTTCTCCCTTTATTTGTTGATGGGCACTTGAATTGTTTCGCACTCTTTGCTATTGTAAATAAAGCAGCAATAAACATGGGTGTGAATATATTTACTTGGGTGGCTGTTTTGTTTTCTTTAGGGTATATTTCTGGTACTAGAATTGCTGGGTCAAATGATATTTCTATTTGCAACTTTTTGAGAAAGCGCCATACTGCCTTCCATAGTGGTTGCACCATTTTACACTCCCACCAACAGTGAATAAGGGTTCCAGTTTCTCCACAACCTCGCCAGCATTTGATATTTGCTGTTCCATTAAATTTTGCTATTCTCATTGGAGTGAGATGATATTTCATAGTTGTTTTTATTTGAATTTCTCTTAGAGCTAGGGATTTTTAACATTTCTTTACGTGTTCGTTCACCATCTGAATGTCTTCTTTGGTGAAGTGTCTGTTCATATCCTGTGTCCATTTTTCAATTGGGTTATTTACCTTTATCTTGTTGTGGTACTCGAGTATTTTATAAATTTTAGATATAAGCCCCTTGTCTGACATATCATTGCTGTTGTTATCAAGTGCTGTCAAGTCGTAGACCACTCATAGCGACCCTGTGAACAAAAGTCTTCAACATTTCATGACTTTCATCCTTTCTCCAGGTTCACAGGGTGTCCAGAGGCAGGCTCTTTACAGAAGTGGATTCCACTCCTGTTTCCAAGCTGACACGTGTTTAATAAATATTTTTCCCCCGATCTGGGGCTTCCCTTTTTACCCTGTTGGAGAAGTTTTTGGATGTGCATAGGGATTTGATTCTTAGAAGGTCCCATTCATCTATTTTATGCTCTCCTGGTTGTAGATTTTCCAGGATGTTTTGAAGACTGTTTATGTTGTGGATTAGGACTTCCAGAGTTCTTCCAAGCTTTTCTTTAATGAAGTTTATAGTCCTGGTTTTAGTCCTAGGACCATGATCCACTTTGAGTTTTTGTTTTTGTTTTTTTGTATGGAGTGAGGTATGGATTTTGCTTGAGTTTTCTGTAGATAGTTTCCCAATTTTACCAGTAACATTTGTTTAAAAAGCTGTTGTTTCCCTCCTTAACTGATTTCATCTCCTTGTCAAAAATCCATTCACCATAGGTAGGTAGATTGATTTCTGGAGTCTCAATTCTATTCCATTGATAAATATGCCTGTCATTGTACCAGTACCCTTCTGTCTTGAGCACCATGGCAGTGTAGTAGGATTTGAAATCAGGGAGTAAGATGCATCCTACCTTCTTTCTCTTTTTAAGTAGTGCTTTGCTTATTCTGGGCCTCTTTTTATTAAAGCTGAAATTGGAGATTGCTTTTTCCATCCCACTGAAGAATGAAATTGATATTTGTATTGGGATTTCATGGAACACATAAATTGCCTTTGGTAGTATTGCCTTTTTCACAATATTGAGTCTTCCTCTCCATGCGCAAGGGATCTTATTCCATTTCTCCAGGTTTCTTTTTGTTTCTTGTAATGTTTTGTAATTTTCTTTGAATAGATACTTTGTGAATCTGGTTAGGTTTACTCCTAAGATTTTAATCTTGTGATTAGCTATTGTGAAGGGTATTGTTTTTCTCAGCTCCAGTTCTGTATTCTCTTTTGTCATTGTAGAGAAATCCAATTGATTTTTGTATGTTGATATTGTATCCTGGCATTTTGCTGAACTGGTCAACTATCCAGTAGTTTTCTTGCTGAATCTTTATTGTTTTCTAAGTATACTATCATATCATCTGCATATAGAGATACTTAACTTCCTGTTTGCCAATTTGTATACCTCTTTTCTCCTTCTCTTGCCTTATTGTTATCACTAAGACTTTTAACACAATATTGTATAGGAGAGGTGATAGTGGATCTATCATTGGATTCTATTGATCAAGATTTTATTCAGGATTTTTGCATCTATGTTCATGAGAGATATTGGCATAGAGTTTTCTATTTTGGTGGTATCTTTACCTAGCTTTGGTATCAAAGATACGTTTGCTTCATAGAATGAGTGTGGGAGAATTGCATCTTTTTCTATTTTAAAAAATAGTTTATGTAGGATTGGTGACAATTCTTCTCATAATGTTTTATAAAATTCACTTGTAAAGCCATCTGATCCAGCTTTTTTTTTGCCTAGAAGTTGTTTTATTACCTTTTCATTTCTTCTTTTGTAATGAAGCTGTTCAGGTACTCAATTTCAGCTGGTGTCAGTTTATGTAAGTTATGAATTTCTAAGTGTCCATTTACTCTAGGTTTTCATATTTTTTGAGTGTAATTTTTCATAATATTCAAATGTTAGCCTTTTTATTTTAGTTGATTCTGTTGTAATGTTGCCCATTTTATCTCTTATTCAGATGATTTGTGTTTTTCCCTTCTTTTCTTTTGTTAGTTTTACTTATGGTTTGTTGATTTTATTGACCTTTTCAAAGAATCAACTCCTTTTTTGTTGATGGTTTCAATTGTTTTGCTGTTTTCTATTTCATTTATTTCTGCTCTAATTTTTATAACTTCAGGTTTTTTCAGCCTCCAAATGTATGTTTTTTTCATTTATCCTCTTGTTATTAATTTCCAATTTGGTAGCATTGTGGTCAGAGAAAATGCTTTGTATTATTTCTATGTTTTTTTTAAAATTTATTGATGCTTGCCTTGTGACTTAAAATGAGATTTGTTCTGGAGAATGTTCCATGCACATTGCAGAAGAAGTATACTGTGGCTTTTTTTTGCTTGTTTGTTTGTTTTGTTGGGTTTTTTTTTTTAACATTAGCCTATAAATATCTATGAAGTTGAGTTGGTTTATTGTGTGGTTTAATTCTTGAGCATTTTTGTTGAGTTTGTTTCTGGTAGTTCTATCTTTTCTTGAGAGTGCTGTATTGAAGTCTCCACCTGCTATAGTAGTGTTTTCTATTTCCTTTTTCAGTTTTGTTATTTGTTTTATATATTTCTCAGGTCTTTCATTTGGTGCATAGATATTTATTATTGTTGTGTCCTCTTGTTCTATTGACCCTTTGAGCATTATGTAATGACCTTCCTTGTCTGTTGTGATACGGTTTACATGGAAATTTATTTTATCGCAAATTAATATCATTACTTCTGCTTTTTTCTGGTTGCCATTTGCTTGGTATATTTTCCCCCACCCTTTTATTTTCAGGCTTACTTTATCTTAATTTTCAGGTGTTTCTCTTACAGACAGCATATTGATGGATTTTGGTTTTGTATCCAATCTGCTTCACTGTCAAACTGAACACTGTGACACTGATGTGTCAAATGTAATAATGGTTACCCATGGAGGACAGTGTTTGATGGTGCTCCCCGGTTGAAACAAGCTTGGAAGCAGGAGTGGCATCCACTTTTGTAAACAGCTTACCTCCAGAAACCCTATGAATTGGAAGAAAGGATGAAAGTCACGCAGGTGTCTAGGACTTTCGTTCATAAGGTCTCTATGAGTCACCAAAAACTCGACGGCACTCAACAACAACAACAACATCCAGTCTGCTACCCCTCTTCTTTTCAGGGGTGCATTCAAACATTCACATTCTGTGTGATTATTGAAAGGCAGGATTTTATTGTTACCATTGTGTTGAGTTCTTTTTGGTGTTGTGCTAGTTGCTTTGGTCCATGCTGCTTTCTGTGGTACCTCAGTATTGTTCAGTGTTTCCTGCAATGCTAGTCTTGTTTTGACAAACTCCCTTAGGTTCGTTTTTTCTGGTAATTTCTTGATATCTCCTTCATATTTGATAAATAATTTTGTTGGGTACAGTATTTTTGGTTGACATGGTCTGCTGAGAAATTGGCACTTAATCTTATCTGCTCTTCCTTGTAGGTTACTCTTTGTTTCTCCTTCACTGCTTTCAGAATTCTCTTCTTATCTTTGGTTCTGGCAAATTTAACTATGATATGCCTTGGTGTTTTTCTTTTGGGGTCTCTTCTATATGGTGTTCATTCAGCTTCTTGAATATATATTCTCTGTGTACTATCTTTCAATTCTGCTCATGTGCCCCTCCATTATTTTGACAGCATCTGAAACATTGGACCTCATATTTTGAATCATGGTTTCTTGTTTTTCCAGTGCCCCAAATGCCTTATTTGTTTTATCTGCATTGTTCTGGATTGTTTTGGGTGTTGTTTTTTTTTAGCTCCTCCTGGTTTTTGCTTGCAGTATCCTGTTCAAGTTTGTCTTTCATCTATCGAAAATATTCAATCATTGTTCTTTTAAATTCTGTGTCAGAAAGTTCCATCAGACATAGATATTCACATATTGCTTTGAGCATGTGTAGTGTGTGGGATAGCTTGACTGGACACGTAGGCACAAGGTGTGGAACTGAATGGGGGGTGCAGTAGGCATGGGAGGGGGGCAACCTCAGGGGTGGGTCAACCATTTGTGGGACGTCACTCAGACCTCAGCTGTCTGGGTGTGCTCACAAGTGGTGTCCCTACTCAAATTCCAGCTGGCAGTCTACCACCCAATGGCTCTCTCAGTGGTCCCTTCCCAGCAGCCCTTACCCAGATGCTTTCACGCAGCAGCCCTTGCCCCAGCAGGGCCTTGGGTCCAGTGGGACCCTAGAAGACTCAAATTCCCACTGACCTACTCACCTCTATCCAGTCTTTACTGTCCACAAGATTTCAGTCAAATTCTCCCAGGTAGTTGACAGTACCCAAGAAATCTCAGATAAATTCCCAGTGGCTCACCCATTCCTGGGCAGTCATCGGAGCCCAAGAGAACGCAGCAAATTCCCACCAGTGGGTTGCTTTTGGGTGGTCTCCCAGGCAATTGGTGGTGCCCAAGAAAACTCAATGAAATTCCTACCAGCCCTCCAAATCATGGGCGGTCAGTGGGGGCAAAAGGAGACTCAGTCACATCCCAAAAGACCCATTTGGTCTTAGTGGGATTAAGAGAACTCAGCCAATTTCCTTCTAACCTTTCCCCTGGTGATGGGTCCCCAGCAGCTCGCCTGGTCGCTATCAGCCAGGCCCATGGTGCAGCAGACTGTGTGGTTCTATGTTCCTGTAGCTCTAAAACATATTGTTCCAACAAAAGTTGTCCCACAAGGATAAATATTGTATAAAACCATTATTGTAGAATGAGTATAAGGATCCAAAAGAGGTGGGAGAGGGGGGAAGCAGAAGGATGAGGATATGCAGGGGGAGAGGGTAATTAATAATTTTGTTGTTGTTGTCATGTGCC
This sequence comes from Elephantulus edwardii, assembly GCF_000299155.1. NCBI lineage: Eukaryota > Metazoa > Chordata > Mammalia > Macroscelidea > Macroscelididae > Elephantulus > Elephantulus edwardii. Next base: position 3,653,198 of record NW_006399946.1, read on the forward strand.
GTAGAATCGCTTGCAACTCATAGCGGCCCTATCTACAACAGCCCTAAACCCTGCTCTGTCCTGTGCCAATTACACTGCCTCTGACACACCCATTCCTATTACCCCAGTCACTGAGTCAATCCACCTCATAGAGTGTCTTCCCCTCCTGCGCTGTCTCTCCACCCTCCCAAGCATGATGTCCTCTCCAAGGACCTGTCCATCCTTACAACATGTCCAAAGTATGTCAGATGAAGCCCCAGAATCCTTGCCTCCAAGGAGTAGCCTGGTTTAACCCTCTCCAGGATGAATCTGTTCTCTTGGCAGCCCATGGTATATTCAATACTCTTCTCCCACCACAGCTCAAAGGCATCAATTCTCCTTCTATCCTCCCTAGGACAGAAGGTCATTGTACTAGGGTTGTACATTTTGATGGATGGGGGACTGAGGGATATGGAAAGAATCTGTTCTCAAAAACAATATATGTGAATTTTGTAAATAAGTTAGTATAAAACTTTTTTATAAAGGTCTTACAAACATTACTGACTAGTACAGCCTGTATAGACAGAAAATTTTCATGTGTTGTTGACTCCAACTTGTAATAATACTAACTGAAGAAATCGCTGCCCAATCCTTGCAACATGCATATGTGTGTGGATTTATAAATCTATACATATATTAAAAAAAGAGTTCTGAAGCTGCTACTCTTGCTCTTCACATGCTCTCTCCACTGCTGCTATTTTGGAATAATTCAATTTATCTTTTATAAGAATCTTCTTATCTTTTGCTGATCCTCCACCTCCTTGTTATTTGTTGTTATGTGCCATCCAGTTAATTGTAACTCATACAAACCCTAAGTAGAGTACCTCTGGACCCTGTCGTATCCTGAGCCAGTCTCAATATCTCCTATAAACCTATCCTCATTACCGCAGTTACTGTGTTAATCTATCTCATCCACGATCTTCCACTTCTGTGCTGTCCCTCTTTTCTTCCAAGCAGATGTCCTTCTCCAAGGACTGGTCACTTCTGGCCACAAGCCCAAAGTATGTCTGAAGTAGCTCCAAAATCCTTGCCTCCAAGAAACAATTTAGTTTCAATCTCTTCATGAACAAGCCTAGTGTAGTCAATATGAATCAATATTAGCTTCAGAGCTTTTGGGCCAGTAACAAAGTACTATAAAAGAAAGAGTATTCAAGGCACTGGGCTAGGGGTGGGGTCAACACTGTAACTAATGCTTAACTCCACAATAAGGGATGTATATTTCACTGCTCCATAAATTGCTTGTCTGTCAGATACTCCTCTAAATCTGAACACTCAGATTAAGACAGACTAGGAAGAAGGATTGGCCATCCACTTCTGAAATAGCAGGCCTATGAAAACCCTATGCACAACAGAACATACGCAGATTAA
>NW_006399946.1:3658183-3664745 GCF_000299155.1 Elephantulus edwardii
TTTGCTCCACCCAGGTGGCTGTGATCCTTTGGCCAGAGAGCATGGTGCTGTGTATGGGGGAGTTGTGTTGTGCTGTGGTGGTCTCTGGAGAAAGGCGACTCTGCCTCCAGGAGCCAGGGAAGCCACGCTTGTCCTTGGGTTGATGGCAACAGTGACCTCAAGCATAAAAGGGCCCTCGGGCCTGTGGCCCTCTGGCTAGTCTTTCATTGTTTTTGTAAAGACATTCCTCTAGGTCATATAGCCCTGGTGTACAAGTTGCCGTCCCGCGGTCACTTGTGGTTGCCATGAGGCTGAACTGTGTGACATGGATGTGTCAAATGCATTAATGTTTGGCTACCCAATGCGGACTGAGAGTTGGGTGGAGCTACCTGATTAAACAAGCATGGAAGGAGGAGTGGCATCCACTTCCATAATAGCTTGCCTCCGGAAACCCTATGAACTTGGAGAGAGGATGAAAGGTACCCAAGCGTCAAGGACTCTCCTTCATAGGGTCACTATGAGTTGCCTGCGACTCAACGGCACTTAACAATAACAACAGGGTGGACAGTGTTTGGTGGAGCTCCCCAGTTAATACAAGCTTGGAAGCAGGAGTGGCATCCATTTCCATAAATAGCTTGCCCCTGGAAATCCTATGAACCTGGAGAAAGAATGAAAGTCCCTCACGCAAGTGTTGAGTACTTTCTTTTATAGGGCCGCCATGACCTACAACTCAACAGCACGTAACAATAACAACAACAACAACAACAACCTGATTGTGGTCATGTGAAACTTATCCATGGATCAGGAGACATTTGGCAGAATAGAGCAAGGAAGCAGTGCATGGTTCAAACTCAGAAAAGAAATGCATCAGGGATATGTCCTGTCTCTAAACCTTTTCAATCGGTATGCAGGACTTGGAATGTAACATCAGATTGGAGGAGAACTCCTCAACCATCTGCATTATTCAGATGACACAACCTGACTTGCTGATGCATCTGCTGCAGAAGTTCAAGGACTCTTCTTTTCAGTATTGATTGAAAGCTCTATATCAGGAAAACAAGATTCTTACCACTGTGTCAATTGGCAGCAGCATGATGGATGGAGAAGAGACTGAGATTGTTAACAATTTTAGTTTGCTCTGTTCCACAATCAACACTCTTGGAACCTGTAGTCCGGAAATCAAAAGACAAGTTGCATTAACAAAATCTGCTGTCAGGGACCTCTCTAGAGTGCTGGAGAACAAGGATGTCAGTCAAGATAATAATGTACCCTTAATCTAGGCAGGCATGGCTTTCATAATTACTTGCTATGCATCGGAGAGCTGAACAATGAAGAATTGATGCTTGTGGTTTGATCATTTGTGGACTGCCAAGAGAACTAACAGGGCTGACCAGGAAAGGTTGAAACCAAGCTGCTCCTGGAAGGCAAGGATTTTGAGATTCCATTTCACATACTTTGGGCATGTAGCCAGGAGGGACGAGTCTTTGGAGAAGGATATAATGCTTGAAAGTGTCAAAGGAAAACACAGGAGAGGAAGATCCAAGATGAGGTCGATTGGCAGAATAACTGGAGTAATGAGTGTAGGTGTGTCAGAGACAGTGACATTGACTCAGGATAGAGCAGGGTTCAGAGCTATTGTGCATAGGGTCACTATGAGTTGTAGTCAACTCGACAGCACATAAAAACAGCCTAAAGTCAGGATCCCTAGAGATTCGGTGTGAGATAATATTCTTGTGTTGATGTTTACTTAGAGTGAACTCTTTGGAGAACAAAAGTAGGGAGACAGGAGAAGGACAGAGGAAAGGGCATTAAATTGCAAATTAGCTTTATATGAAATGCAAAAGAGGTCTCATTCCAGGGGCAGGCATTTGTACTCCTTTGGCACTGTTAAGGCTTTCCATAGTGTATGTGTGATGGGCTTTAACTTTCTGGAGAAGTGACTCTGTTTACTAAGGACAGTAACAAGAAAGGATTAGCTAAATTGGAAAAGCTAGGATTGGTGCATATGACTGAGAAAGAAGACAAAGAGGAGATTCCAAGAACATCTACTCTGATAATATTTTTTCCTTTTTCAGTTATGAAACTTACAGAGTTGTCTGCAAATAAATAACTTAGAGGGTTGTTTTCTTTTCTAACTTCCACTTCTAATAAATCTGCATATAGGCTGTCAATTTTAAAAACTCATAAAATAAAACATAAATCAACCAACCATGTGAAGCAAAGTGTTCAAAAACTCCATCTATTCTGAAAATACAATAATAGAACTACTTTTCTTCATGATCTCCAATGATCTAAATCTGACAGTTTATTATATCACTTTCATGACAATTTTTTAATTTCTGTCTTTCTTCTAGAATCTGGACACATAATGATGGCAGAATCAAGTGAATAACCTTTATCCAGTGATCTCTACATTGCACTTTTCAAGGTCCCACAACAAAAGTATTTGTTCACAACCTCATTCTTTACTTTTTTCACTTGGTGCATTTCCTGAGCATCCTTAGATGTTATTATATAGCCCAGCAAGTGATCTTCAATTAAGCCTATCTCTCTTCTTCTCTGTCAGGATTTTGACAGATACTATGGGTTAAGCTATTCTGGTTAAATGTGTTGCAAACAATCTTATCCCACAATGTGGCTGAAATGTTATTAGGAAACACCATGCCTGTGGAGTATTCATGAATTCAGAAATGGACAATATCCATTTCTAATTTATGTTCTCTTGGCTAAAAGCATTCAGAATGGAAACTGATATTGACTCAACGGGTTGTATATGGTACCAGGCAGATGGTTTTTATTTCATCATGTATGAAAATACCAAATTATTTTCTTTTAAAAACCTTTATATATCTAGTTCTCTCTTTCCCAAAAGTCTTTTTTCCCTGTCTTCTTGTGACCTTTTCATCATTCATCAGTTTCAGCTCCAAGTTCCTTTCTCAAAGAAGCATTTCCAATCTCTATCTTCAATTGTCTTCTCTCACTCCACATTCTTCTATCTCTCAGAGATATGTGCATTTGTTTGCATCTGTTCCTCTCTGGACTTGATGCCTCACGGGGGGTAGAAACATGCATTTTACTCATTCCTCTCAAGTTCCTAGCAAAGTGTTTGACATACAGTAAATCTTTGCTAAGCATCTGAGGGGAAAGTGTGGCTCAGTAATTAAGAATGTGGATCCTGGAGTTAGAATTAAAGGATTTGCATTTTGGCCACACCACTTATTAATTATATGGTTTTTGCCATAAACTTCAAGTCCACCCAGTGGTGCCTTCATAGAAAAATCTGAAAATTTATTAAAAAAATTCAGCTATTGGAAATATTCTGAAACAACATTCTACTCTGAAGCATAAAAGAAATCTACCAGTGGACTTTGTCCTGGAGAATGTGAAGCCGGAATGCTCCTTGTAGTCAAGGATTCTGAAGCTTCATCTGACATACTTTCGGCATGTTGCAAGGAGGGACTGATCCTTGGAGAGGGATATCATATTTGGCAGAGTAGAGGGGCAGTGCAGAAGAGGAAGACCCTCGATGATATGGATCGATTCTGTGACTGGAGTGGTGGGAAAGAGTGCATTTGAGATGGCTAGGTTGGCACAGGATGGCATTTAGGGCTCTTGTACATAGGGTCGCTATGAGTTGCAAGTGACTCAATGGCACACAACAAAAACCACAACAAGAAGAACCAGTGGACATGAAGATATGTTGTTGTTGTTTATGTTGTTATGTGCCGTTGAGTCGCTAGCGACTCATAGCGACCCTATGTACAACAGTCCTAACCTCCGCTCTGTCCTGTGCCAATCGCACTGTCTCTGACACTCCCATCCCAATTATCCCAGTCAATGAATCAATCTACCTCATAGAGGGCCTTCCTCTCCTGCGCTGTCCCTCCACCTTCCCAAGGATGATGTCCCTCTCCAAGGACCGGTCTCTCCTCACAACATGTCCAAAGTATGTTACATGGAGCCTCAGAATCCTTGCCTCCAAGGAGCCACTCGGTTTAACCCTTTCCAGGACAAATCTGTTTGTTTTCCTAGCCTTCCATGGTCTTCTCAATACTCTTCTCCAGCAGCACAGCTGAAAGGCATCAATTCTCCTTCTATCCTCCTTGGTCATTATCCAACTCTCTGATGCATAACAAGTGACTGCAAAGACCATGGCCTGTATCAGACGCACCTTAGTCTCCAGAGAGACACCACTGCTCTTCAGTACTTTGGAGAGGTCCCTAACAGCAGACTTTCCCATGGAAATGCACCTTTTAATTTCCTGGCTGCTGGTGCCAAGACTGTTGACTGTGGAGTCAAGCAAGCTAAAGCTGTGTACAATCTCAATCTCTTCACCATCCATCCTGATGCTGCCCATTGGTCCAGTGGTGAGAATCTTTGTCTTCTTGACATTGAGCCTCAATCCATATTGTAGACTGCAGTCCTTGACACTCTGCAGCAGGCGCTTCATGTCTTCTTCAGTTTCAGCAAGCAGGGTTGTGTCATCCGCATAATGCAGAGTGTTGATAAATCGTCCACCAATCTTGACCCCACATTTCTCCTCATAGAGCCCAGCCTCCTGGATGATCTGTTCTGCATATAGGTTGAAAAGGTATGGAGATAGGATGCATCCGTGGCGTACGCCCTTCCAAATTTTGAACCATGCAGTGTTCCCTTGCTCTGTTCTGACGACTGCCTCCTGGTCCAAGTATAAGTTTTGCATTAGAACGATCAAGTGTTCTGGGATTCCCATTCTTCTCAGAGTCAGCCACAGTTTGTTATGATCTACACAGTCAAATGCCTTTGCATAGTCAATGAAACACACATAGACTTTCCTCTGGTATTCCCTGTTTTCAGCCAAGATCCATCTAACATCAGCTACAATATCTCTAGTACCACGACCCCTTCTAAACCCAGCCTGGACTTCTGGTCGTTCTCTGTTGATGTGCTGTTCCAGCAGTTTTTGGATAATCTTCAGTAAAATCTTGCTTGCATGTGAAGTCAGTGAGATTGTTCTGTAGTTTCCACATTCTGTTGGGTCACTTTTCTTTGGGATAGGAACAAATATCGATCTCTTCCAGTCAGTTGGCCAAGTGGTCATTCTCCAGATTTCTTGGCACAACTTGGTGAGCACATCCAGAGCAGCATCTGTTAACTGAAATATTTCAATTGGTATACCATCTATTCCTGGAGCTTTATTTTTTGCCATTTCCTTCAAAGTAACCTGAACTTCTTCTTTCATCACCATAGACTCTTGCTCATAAGTTGTTTCATGAAGATATATGCAGAGAAATTATTTATAATCTTGGAAATTTAGTAAGTTATGTATATAATATGAAAGACTATCAGTAATCTTGTGACTAGTTATGTACTCAGAAAAAGATCTCAGGAAATCCTCAAGTTTCCTATCTGATTCATCTCTGTACTAGCATGAAGTGAAGGATAAGGTAGAGTTGTAAACTACCTGTTTAAACAATAAAATTTATTCCAACTTTTATAGAGAATGTCTCAGAAAAGACTGGAAAATTCCATTCCAAGCTTCTTCAGAAAACTCTATCCAATACCACCTATCAACTAAGTTAATATACCATTGATTTCAGTGGTCATTCCTTATCACAGGAATTCAGGCTTAACATTATTAATTCATAAAAGTCAGTTAAAAAAAGTTGAAAATAAAAGCAACAAGGACAAAATTTGTTTAACTTTCAGTATGAAGTTTGCAAAGGTAAGAGAACAGTACCCACAAGGAGATTAAAAAAAAATGCTCCTGAAAAAAACCTAAAGGCTAACTTTACTCAACAAGGCTTTTAAATGGTCAATTTAAAATAATTTGAAACAGCCAAAGCATGGGGAAAGTTTCTTATAAAATAAATATCAGTAAACAGATTTTTGATGCTATTAGTTGGTTCAGACTCCCAGCCACCCCATGTACACCAGCATGAAACACTGTCCAGATTTACAGAATCCTCATAGGAGTTACCATGCTTGAACTCATTATTGCAGTCACTGTGTCAAACCATTGTGCTGAGGATCTTCCTCTTTTCTCCTGACCCTGTACTTTATGAATCATCATATCTTTCTTCAAGGACGGCTCCTTCTCGATAATAGCCAAACATGTGAGATGAAACCTTCCTGTATTCACTCTTATTTTTTTGATTCTTTTTATTTCATATTGGTTTATATACAAGATTTGCATACATAGTTTTGTTTGTATACACTGAGTTTCAGAAATTCCTCTAGTCACATTGTGTTTCAAATACTCATTTGCATACATTGTGTTTTATAAAATTACTTGCCATTGACCCATACCCACGATTATCCCACTTTTTCAGGTTTCAACTAGACCTTTCCCAATTCCTTCACCCCCTCTTTCTGTCCACCAGATTCTGCAACCTCATGATTTTCTTCCTCCTCATCCTCATGATTTCTCCACTGTATATCCTCAAAGACAGAAGAGGAAGAAAAGACCAAAATGGATATCAGAAGATACTCTAAAAATTGCACTGGAGCGCAGGGAAGCCAAAGTAAAAGGAAGAATTCAAGATACTAAAGAGTTGAATAGAAGATTTCAAAAGGCAGCACGGGATGACAAAGCAAAATATTA
>NW_006399946.1:3666324-3669997 GCF_000299155.1 Elephantulus edwardii
CATGCTTGGGAGGGTGGAGGGACAGCGCAGGAGAGGAAGGCCCTCTATGAGGTGGATTGATTCAGTGACTGGGATAATTGGGATGGGAGTGTCAGAGACGGTGCGATTGGCACAGGACAGAGCAGATTTTAGGGTTGTTGTACATAGGGTCTTTATGAGTCGCAAGCGATACCACGGCACATAACAACAACTATAACATATCCTCAATTGCCGCCCCCCCCACCTTCCTTCTTTGGATTATCATACACATCTTAATAGAAATCCTTCCATTTTTACAAAAATGGTCTTATGTAATTTTTGTCCTTGTGAGACAAACCATAATGACCTCCAGCTTCTCTCATATTTTATAGTATTTTTTCCAAATCATTGCTTCTGAGTGCTGCATCATATTCCATGAAGTGAATATACCACAAATTTTTAATCTACTCATTTGTTAATGGTCATTTGAGACATTTCCATGTTCTTGCAATTATGAATAAGGTTGCTATGAACATCAGTGTACAAATCTCCATTTGTGTTTCAGTTCTACTTCTTTGAGGCATATTCCTAGCTGTGGAATATCTGGGTCATATGGAACGTCTATGTTCAGCTTTTTGAGCATATTAGGTCAACCTGCCTTCCACAGTAGTACCGTTTTACAATCCCACCAACAGTGTATAAGAGTTCACATTCTGACCACACTTCTTCCAAACTTAATTTGCAAGAGAAACAAATTAAATAAAGGAAACCCAATATATGCACATTTATTGTATGATCCGGAAGCACCAAATGAAAATGGAAAGAGTTAGAGTCACAATATCAAAAAGAATTGGCTGACACAGAAAACTTTCATGAAACAGCATATAATCAAGAAACAGTGGTGAAAAAGGAAGAAGTTCAAGCTGCTCTAAAGGAATTGTCAAGAAACAAGACCTGAGCAATTTGTGGGATACCAGTTGACACATTTCAACAAACAGATGTGACCCTGGATGTGCTCACCAGGTTGTGTCAAGAAATATGAAGGACACCTACCTGGCCAATTGATTGGAAGAGATCTATATTTATTCCCATTTCCAAAAAAAGGTTATCCAACAGAGCATGGATTCTTATTTAAAAAATATCACTAATATCATATGCAAGCAAAATCTTGCTTTAGAATCCACTCCAGGGCCCACCAGGCCTGTGGCTCTTGGACCAAAGAAAAAACACCAACACACTCAGAATCCAGCCAAGACATCACTCTCCCTAGGGATAACATTCTGTTTTGCCAGCTGTGTCCCTTAACTGGAAAGACCCCACAATTAGCATCTAAAGGAACACAGTCCTGGAGTAGAAGAATAGAGACAAAGTCTTTTGTGCAAAACATCAGCAAAAGTTGTGAAGAAAATCAGGGAACCTGGCCACACCACTCCACAGACCAAGGAGAGCAATAGACTTCAGGATAAAGGGCTACAACCAGAAAGCAACAAGTTGTCCACACTAGAGAACTTAATTGTGAGATCATTGAGGAAAGAACAGAAGCAATTGCCCCCACTCCTTACATCCAATAAATATTTCCACAGGACTAGAGAGGAAGGACCACAGGCAGGGTAAATTGCCCTCCTCCTTCCTACTGGAGTATTTATCTCCCCAGCAGAAGCAAGTCCTCTCTCCAGCCCAAGGACCTGAGGGAAACGAGAAGGGTGAACTGCTTTTCCCTTTTCTGGAACAGTGAGCTCCCGAGGCAAGGTAATTAGACCAAGGACCTGCTAGGGCCCCAGGCAAGAGAAAAGTCTATCACCGTAATGACACAGAAGAAACAGAAGAAACATTACATTCTACACAAAAACAAAACAAGTTTTTGTTCCTGAAAAGTGATCAAAACACAGGATATATGGATTTCTTGAAACTGCAAAGTCTAATAGAACTCTGACACAGAATTCAAAAGAACAATGATCAAATGTTTTCAATGTGTGAAAGAAAAACAAGAAGAGTTGCAGATTCTACATTCAAAATCCAAGAGGAACTTGAAAACAAAAGACACTGCAGATAAAACAGATGGGGTATTAGAAGCCCTAAAAAACCCAAGAAATTACAATCTAGAATATTAAAGCCCGTGCCTTAGAAGCTGTCAACATGTTAAAGGGGGTAGAAGAGCAAAAATGAGATGGAGCGTAGAATCAGTGAAATAGAAGAAAGAACTCTAAGGACTGATCTGGCAGAGCAAAAAGCAGAAGCAAAAAGGAAGGAAAAATACGAAAGTCCAAGAATAACGTGGGACACCATCAAGAGGTAAAACATGCACATAATTGGAATCCTAGAGGAAGAAGATGAAAAAAAGGCACTGAGAAAGTTGTCAAAGAATTACTAGAAGAAAACTTTGCAGGAATAATAATGAAGGAATATACATAAAAGAAGCTTAGTGAACTCCACATACAATAGACTCCAAAAGAAATAGACCAATGCATATCATAGTCACATTCACCAGAAAAAAAATAAGAGAATTATGAAAACCACTAGGGAAAAATGAATAGTAACTTATAAAGGAGAGTAAATAAAATTAAGTGCAGATTTCTCAGCAGAATTCATGCAAGCAAGAAGACAGTCAAAGGACATAGATAAAACACTCAAAGAAGAGAAATTTTTTTCAACCAAGAATATTATATTTAGCAAAACTATTCACCAAATATAATGAAAAGATCAATATATCCCCTGAAAAGCAGAAACTAAGAGAGTTTGTAAAAATAACAACATTGCAGGAAATACTGAAGGAATTCCTACTTTAAAAAATGTCACAGAAAGGAGAATGGATCAAATACACTGATAATAATTTAAAAAAAAAAACCCAAACAAACCACAACTCAACACAATGATGCCAATAAAACTTTGCCTCTTGATAAACACAGGAGAATTTCATGAAACAAGATTTGAGTAAAAGACTGTGGTGATGAAGGAAGAAGTTCAAGCTGCTCTGACAGAATTAGTAAAAAACAAGCTTCCTGGAATTTACAGCATACCAACTGACATATTTCAAAAAACAGACACAGTCTTGAATGCACTCACTAAGTTGTGCCAAGAAATCTGGAAGACAAACACCTGGCCAATTAATTGGAAGAGATCTATATTTAGTGCCATTTCAAAGAAAGTTGCCCTGACAAGAGTGCAGAAATTATCAAACAGTACCATCAAAACTACATGCAAACAAGATTCTGCTGAAAATTATCCAAAAACGACTGTAACAGTACATCAACAGAGAACTGCTAGATTTGTAGGCTGGGTTTAGAAGAGGCTGTGGTACATTATTGTAGCTAATTTATATGGACCTTGGCTGGACGCAGGGAGTGCCAGAGGAATGGCTATATGTTTCCTTGACTATGTAAAGGCATTTGACTGTGTGGATCACAACAACCTGTGGCTGACTCAGAGAAGAATGGAAATCCAGAACATTTGACCAGGTTTATGCAAAACCTATACTTGGACCTTTTGAAACAGTGACTCGGTATATTCTTTCCATCTTCTTTTAATACTTCCTGGATCATTTAATATTCTGCCTAAAGCATCCTTGATTATAAAAACTCAAGGTTTGAATTTGTTCTTCAGTTACTTGAGGAGTCTAGAGCAATGGCTACATGGTGGAGTGGACCTGGGGGAGGGTTTGTAAAATAATGAAAGAATCTTTTCTTTTACTTTTCCAAGAGGGTAATGTCTGGTGGGG
>NW_006399946.1:3670782-3671919 GCF_000299155.1 Elephantulus edwardii
TTGTAATATTTTGCTTTGTCATCCCGTGCTGCCTTTTGAAATCTTCTATTCAACTCTTTAGTATCTTGAATTCTTCCTTGTGTTTTGGCTTCTCTGCACTCCAGTGAAAACTTCAGTTTCTTCTGACATCCATTTTGGTCTTTTATTTCTCTTCTGTCTTTGTAATGACCGTTGCACTCTTCTGGGATGATACATTTGACATCATCCCACAACTCATAAGGTCTTCGCTCATTAGTGTTCAAGGCCTCAAACCTGTTTCTGACATGGTTCTGAAATTCAGGTGGGATAGACTCAAGGTCATATTTTTTGTTCCCGTGGATTTGGTTAAAATTTCCTTAGCTTCAGCTTGAACGTGCATCTGACTAGTTGGTGGTCTGTTCCATAATCAGCTCCTGGCCTAGTTTTCACAGCTGATATTGAGCTTCTCCAGTGATTCTTTCTGCAGATGTAATTGATCTGATTCCTATGCATACCATCAGGTGAAATCCATGTTTATAACCTGCGTTTATGTTTCTTATAAAATGTATTTGCAATTAATAAGTCATTGGTCATACAAAATTCAATCATTTTCTCTCCAGATTCACTTCTGTCACTGAGTCCATGTTTTCCAACTACTGAATCTTCTTCTCTGTTCTAACTTTCACAATCCAGTCACCCATTATTTTCAATACATCTTTATTACATGTTCGATCGATCTCTGACTGTAAAAGTTGGTAGAAGAAAAAAGTTGGTAGAAATAATCTATTTCTTCTTCTTTGGCTCTGGTTGTTGGTACATACATCTAAATGATAGTGGTATTCACTGGACTTCCTAGTAAATGTCTGGATATTATCCTGTCACTCACAGTGTTGTACTTCAAGAAAGATCTAGAAATTATTTTTTTAACTATAAAAGCAACCCCATTTTTCTCACATATTCATCTCTGGAGTAATATATCATACTAAAAGAATATCATAATATATCCTATCAAAAGGAATTGGCAGAAACAGAAGAATTTAATGAAATAAGATCTAAGCAAGAGCCTATGGTGATGAAGGATGAAGTACAAGTTGCTTTGAAGGAAATAGCAAAAAATAAGGCCCCAGGAATAGAAGGAATACCAATTGACATATTTCAGCTAACAGATGCTGCCCTGGA
>NW_006399946.1:3672443-3689749 GCF_000299155.1 Elephantulus edwardii
GAGGCTGGGCTCTATAAGGAGAAGTGTGGCGTCAGGATTGGTGGAAGATCTATCAACAATTTGTGTTATGCGGATGACACAGCCCTGCTTGCTGAAACTGAGGAGGACCTGAAACACTTGCTTCAGAGGGCCAAGGACTGCAGCTTTCAGTATGGATTGAGGCTCAATGTCAAGAAGACAAAGATTCTCACCACTGGACCTATTGACAACATCAGAATGGATGGTGAAGATATTGAGATTGTTCACAGCTTTAGTCTGCCTTGCTCCATGGTCAACACTCTTGGCACCAGTGGCTGGGAAATAAAAAAAAATGTATTGCGATGCACAAGTCTGCTGTTAGGGACCTCTCCAATGTACTGAAGAGCAATGATGTCACTCTGGAGACTGAGGTGTGTCTGATACAGGCTATGGTCTTTGAAATCACTTGTTATGCATCAGAGAGTTGGACAATAACTAGGAAGGACCAAAGGAGAATTAGTGACTTTGAGCTGTGGTGCTGGAGAAGACCATTGAAGGTACCATGGACTGCCAGGAAAACAGATTCATCTTGGAGAGGGTTAAATCAGGCTTCTCTTTGGAGGCAAGATTCTGGGGCTTCGTCTGACATACTTTGGACATGTTGTAAGGAAGGACAGGTCCTTGGAGAGGGACATCATGCTTGGGAGGGTGGAGGGATGGCGCAAGAGGGGAAGGCCCTCTATGAGGTAGATTGATTCAGTGACTGGGTAATTGGGATGGGTTTATTGGAGGTAGTGTGATTGGCACAGGACAGAGCAGGGTTTAGGGCTGACTCATAGGGTCACTATGAGTCGCAAGCGACTATACGGCACATAACAACAACAAATACTTGTACCAGGAGGCAATTATTGTCAGAACAAAGCAAGGAAACCCTGCATGGTTCAAAATTGGGAAGGGTGTATGCCAGGGATATATTCTGTATCTATGCAGAGCAGATCATCTGGGCAGTTGGGCTCTATGAGGAGGAATGTGGCATCAGAATTGGATTAATATTCATCAACATTCTGCATTATGCAGATGACAGAACCCTGCTGCCTGAAACTTAGAAGGACCTGAAGCGCTTGCTGTAGAAGATCAAGGACTACAGCTTTCAATATGGATTGAAGCTCAATATCAAGTAAACAGAGATTCTCTACATTTGGCCAATTGGCAGCATCATGATGGATGCTGAAGAGATTAAGATTGTTAACAGCTTTAGCTTGCTTGGCTTCATAATCAACCTTCTTGGTATCAACAGCCAGGAAATCATGAAACAAATTGCATTGAAAAAGTCAGCAGTCAACGACCTCTCCAGAGCAATGAAGTCAGTCTGGAGACTAAGGTGCACCTGATCAGGCCATAGTCTTCACAATTGCTTACTATTCATCAGAGATCTGGACAGTTACTAGGGATGATAGAAAGCGAATTGATGACTTTGAGCTGTGGTGCTGGAGACGAGTATTGAATATACCATGGACTGTCAGGAAAATAAACAAGTTCATCCTAGAGAAGGTAAGACCTAGAGAAGGCAAGGATTCTGAGGCTTTGCCTGACATATTTTGGGTATGTTGCGAGGAGGGAACAGTCCTTGGAGAGGGACATCATGCTTGGAAGGATGGAAGGGCAGAGAAAGAGAAGATCATAAAGGAGATGTATTGAATCAGTGACTGGGGTAATGAGGGTAGGTTTGTCAGAGACAGTAAAGTTAACACAGGATAGAACAGGTTTCAGAGCTGTTGTACACAGGGTTGGTATAAGTCACAGGCATGACAGCACATAACAATAATAATAACAACAACCAAATCTCTTGAATATAGCGAAATCAGTCCTTAGAGGTCAAGTCATTACAATAAACACACATCAAAGCAATTGGTTATTAAAAAAAGTGTAATAAAATTCACAAACCACTAGCAAAACTAACAAAGAGAAAGAAAGAACAGACACAGATAATCCAAATAAGAGATGACACCCCCCCTTCCTTTTGTGTCTTCCCCAAATTGACCATATTTTTAAAAAAAATTATTTTATACTGGTTTACATACAAAGTTATAAAGTTCATAAGAAATCAATCTTACAAAAAGAAAAAAAAAAGAGATGACAGTAGTGGTTTCACAACACAACCAGATGAAATAAAAAGACTAACACAAAACAACTCTGAGATATCATCTCAACCCAGTAAGAGTAGCAAAATTTAACAGAACAGCAACCAGCAAATGCTGGTGAGTTTGTGGAGAAACTCGAAACCTTATTCACTTTTGGTGGAAGTGTAAAATGGTGCCACCACTGTGGAAGGTGGTGTGGCACTTTCTCAAAAATTTGCAAATAGAGATACCATTTGACCCAGCAACTCCTCTACTGTGAATATACCCTAAAGAGAACATAACTGCAGCCCAAGCAGATATATGCACACCCATGTTTATCATGGCTTTATTCACAATAGCATGGATTTGGAAACAACCTAAGTGCCCATCAACAAATGAATGGATAGAGAAGCTGTGATATATTCACACAATGGAATGTTATGCTTCATTGAAAAACAGGGAACTCATGCAATATTATTCTGAATGGGTGACCCTGGAGGACATTATGCTGAGTAAAATATCTCAGTCACAAAAGGACAAATACTGTATGGTGCCACTTTTGTAAAACAGGACTGACACCAGGGTTGCGGGGAGACTGAGAAAGATGGGATAAATAATGTATACTGCATTGAAACTTATGAGGGAGAAAACTGTTTAAAAGTGATATGTGCTTAGGTATTTTTGTCATGACATGGGTCAAGAAAGAAGACTGCATAGTGGAATGGACCTGGGTGGATGGATTGTAAAACAATGAAAGAAATTTTCATTGAATTTTCAAATAGAAGAGTGTACTGGGTGGAGGAAAGGGGGGGAGGGAGAAAAGTGCAACAATGAATGAATGGAAATCCAGTTTCTGTAAATTTTCATTAAAATTATTAATTAAAAAAAAGACTAACAGTAAAATATTATGAAAACCCATATTCAAGTATATGAGGATGGTTTAACACAAAAAAATCAAGTAATATAACTCATCACATCAACAAAGAAAAGAATTAGAACCACATGATTTCATCAGTTGATGCAGAAAAGACCTTTAACAAAATCCCACACCTTTACCTGATTAAAACACTCAACAAAATAGGAATAGATTGTAACAAGTATATATGCAAAACCAAGATCCAACATCATTCTTAATGGAGAGAAATTAAAGGGCATTCACTTTGAGATCAGAAAGTAGGAAAGTAGGCAAGGACATCCACTGTCACCTCTCCTCTTCAATATAGTACTGGAAGTAATAGAAAACAGTTATATAAGACAAGGAAATAAGAGGAATGCAAATTGACAAAGAGAAGGTAAAACTATGTCTATATACAGGTAATATGATAGCATATTTAGAAAACCCTAAATATTCAGCAAGAAATCTATTGGGCATAGTAAACTAATAAAGCAAAGTAGCAGGGTACAAGACCAACATACAAAATCAATTGGATTTCTCTACACTGACAAAGAGAATATAGAAATGATTCTAAGAAAAACAATACCAATTACTACAGCTAATCACAAGATGAAATACATAGGAATAAATCTAACTAAAGACACAAAAGATCTATACAAATAAAATTAAAATTTATTACTACAAGAAGAAAAAAACAACAACACTAAACTCTGGAGAAATGGAAGAATATTCCATGCTCATGGATAGGAGACTCAATATCATGAAAATGAAAATGCTACCCAAGGCAATCTACAAGTTCAATTCAATCCTGATACAGATACCAATTCCATTCTTCAACAAGATGTAAAAGACAATTTCCAACTTAACTGGAATGGAAAGAGGCCCAGAATAAGCAAAATGCTACTGGGAAAGAGAAACAAGGTAGAAAGCATCACATTCCCTGATCTCAAATCCTGTTACATGTCCATGGTGGTAAAGGCAGTATGGCACTGGTCTAGAGACAAACATAGAGATCAAGGGGATAGAATTTAGAAATCAACTTATCTGCCTATGGTCAACTGATCACTGACAAGGAGATGAAATCAATTAAGTCTGGAAAGGACATTCTCTTTAACAAATGGTGTTGACAAAATTATAGAAAACAAGCAAGATCTGCACCTCACATCATACTCAAAAATCAACTCAATGTGGATCAGGGACCTAGAAGCAAAATCAACGACTCATCCCTCTCATTAGAGAAAAGCTAGAAAGAAGCCTTGAAGTCATGTACAGTTTTCTAAGCACAATGAAAAATCTACACCCAGGAAAGAATAAAACAGATTAATTTGATTATAAAAATCAAATCACTATGCACATTAAAAAAATCTCCAACAGGGTGAAAGAAACAAAGAGACTGGGAAAAAATATTTGGCAATGAAGTATCTGATAAAGGACTTATATCTAAAATGTATAGAACAAGCCACCTCAATAAGAAATAGGTAGACAATCCAATCACAAAATGGCACATATATGAATAGATACTTCACAAAGAAGACATTCAGATGACAAACAAACACATGAGAAATATTAAAAAATCCTTAGCTATCAGAGAGATTTTTTTATAAAAACACCCAACTATGAGATACAATCTCACATAGCAACAACAGCAAAGTTAAACAGGCCAGCAGCACACAGCAAATGCTGGTGACTTTATGAAGAGATTGGAACTCTTATTGATTTCTGGAGGGAGTGTAAAATAGTACAGACACTATGGAAATTAATCTGACACTTTCTCAAAAACTTGGAAATAGAAATACCATTTGAGAAGGAAATCAAGAAAGCAGTACCATTTAGAATAGCCAACCACAAATTGAGATACTTGGGAGTAAACCTAACTAGAGATACAAAAGACCTACACAAAGAAAACTACAGGGCATTTCTGCAAGACATAATAAAAGATTTAACATAATTGAAAAATGTGCCTTGTCCACGGATAGAAATATTGTGAAAATAACAATCTTACCAAAATCAATCTACATGTTCAATGCAATCCCAATTCAGATACAAAATTTATTTTTCAAGGAGATTGAAAGGGAAATTATCAAATTTATTTGGAGAGGCAAGAGATCCTAAATAAGGAAAACACTTCTGAGAAACAAAAATGAGGTTGCAAGTGTAGCACTCCCTGACCTCAAAACTTACTACACAGCACTAGTAACCAAAACAACATGGTACTGGTACAATGACAGGCACTTAGAACAATGAAACAGAATTGAAAACCCAGAAATAGACCCAGTTATCTCTGGTCAACTGATATACGACAGGAAATCAAATCTATCAAATGGGGAAATGACAACCTCTTCAACAAATGGTGCTGGTAAAATTGGACTTTTACCTGCAGAAAGCAGAAACAGAATCCACATTTCACAACATACACAAAAATTGTACACAACTCAAGGTGGATCAGAGACCTGGGAGTAAAGCCCCAAACCATAACATCCATAAGAGACAAACTGGGATCAAGTTTAGACACGCTAGTACAGGAATAAAGAGACTGCCAAATACAACCAGAAATACACAATCTGAAGAGGATAAAATTGATGCATGGGATTGTCTAAAGATTATGCATGTATGCATAAAAAACTTTTCCCAACAGGACTAAAAGAAAGACTACAGTTTGGGAACAAACATTTGGTAATACCATCTCATGCAAGAGTCTTATAACAAAAGTTCACAGAATACTCCTGGATCTACACACACACACACACACACACACACACACACACACACACTCACACACACACTCACACAGAGACCGATAACCCAATTACAAAATGGGCAAAAAACATGGAAAGTATTTGCACAGAGGAAGATATTTGAATGGTGAACAGACACGTGAAGAAATGCTCCAAATCATCAGCAATAAGAGAGATGCAAATCAAAACAACAATGATGTACCATCTCACTCCAGTAACAGTGGCAAAATTTAACAGGGCAGTAAGTAATAAACGTTGGAAAGGATATGGCAAGAAAGGAACTCATATATTGTTGGTGGGATTGTAAAATGGTACAACCATTCTGGAAAGCAGTTTAGTGCTTCCTCAAAAAGCTGAACACAGAAATTCCATGACCCAGCTATTCTACTACTTGGAATATACCCTGAGAAAACGAGAACTGAGGCACAAACTGAGATTTGTACACCAATGTTCATAACAGCATTATTCTCCATCGCAAGAAATGGAAACAGCCCAAATGTCTAACCACAAATGAATGGATTGAGAAATGATGGTACATTCACACAGTGGAATCCTACGCAGCATGGAGGAGCAATGATTTTGTTTATTATTGCCTAACTTGGGAGGGACTGCAGAGTATTATGATGAGTGAATTAATTCAGTCCCACAAGGATAAATATTATATAAAACCATTATTGTAGAATGAGTATAATGATCCAAGATGGATGAGAGAGGTTAAAAGCAGGTGATAAGGATGTACAGGGGGGAGGGGTTAATCACGGTATTGTACAATTTGTTGGGTGGGGGGTGAGGGAAATTGAATTTGTTCTTGAAAACAGTGTGTTCAAGTTTTGTAAATAAACTAGTGGGGCAGGCGGTGGGAGGATACCATTTGATCCAGTAGTTCCACTACTGGGAATATACTCTAAAGAAACCAGAACTATGACTCAAATATATGTATGCACACCCATGTTTATTGCTGCATTATTCACAATAATAAGGATATGAAAACATCCCAAGTGTCCATCAACAAACATGAACTCATAAAACGTCACTTAACATGGGAGGGCATGGAGGACATTATGCTGAGTTACAAAAGGACAAATACTGCTGTAATAGGACTGACATGAGGGAGTTCGAGCGAGAATGGGAAAAGAAAGGATAGATAATTGTTGCTGTCAGCTTGCCAGCAACTTAACAGTGACCCCACGATGAGAGTAAGCAAGACAGATATACACCACTCCTGGAGAGGCTTAGAGAGTCAATCCAGCTTGGTTTTATTGGGATAAGCACTGCACTTATATACACAGGAAAACAGGATAGGGTGGGCTTACAGATGTGGGACATGTGGACTGGTCAGGGGAACCGCAGCCTCATGTGGATCACTCCCAGCTCAGCAGAGGCGGCAGCTGTCTTCCCAGGTGGTGGACTTTCTCAAGCTGGTACAGCCAAACACAGAGGAGATTTTTCTACCTCATATTTAAGGTCTTTGGGAGGCTTGAACTTATCTGGAGCTTAGGCAATCCATCCTGGCCAGAGACACTGCCTTCCTCCCCAACATTCCACAACAGATAATAAACACTGCATTAGATCAGATGAAGGAAAGAACTGTCCAAAAGGAATACATGGTTAGGCATTATATGCAAGACAACAATCTGGAACAAGGGGTGCATTGTTGAGAGGGCTGGATTTGGGGAGAGATGAGTAGGGAAGAGAATGTGCAATAGTGAAGTGGAAATGAAAAGAAAACATTTTCAATGTTTGAAAAAATTAAAAAACGAAGGTGACATTGGCCTGATCAATTTGCTGCATATCAAGTACCAGAGGATGACTTAATTTATCCAATCAATAAAGCCACATCTTAAATACACACACAGTTGTTATCATTACCTGGATTATTTTGAGATGTTGAACTGTCATTCTCCCCAGGCCACATTTTTTAAAAAAACACCTCCCACAGGTCAAATAAACATGTTAAATATACTTTCCAAATCCTTGATGTGACATGAATTTTGCAATACTTCCAGGAATATGGTTTTCCATTGTCTGTTAGATACGGGCAGTTCGAATGACTTTCATTTTCTTTTTCTACCTTAATCATTGTTTTGTTGTTATGTGACACTGAGTCAATTATGATTAT
Organism: Elephantulus edwardii; assembly: GCF_000299155.1. Classification (NCBI taxonomy): domain Eukaryota; kingdom Metazoa; phylum Chordata; class Mammalia; order Macroscelidea; family Macroscelididae; genus Elephantulus; species Elephantulus edwardii. The sequence goes on from NW_006399946.1 coordinate 3,680,271, forward strand.
AGTGACACTATGAACCATGGCTCTGAACCTTATCCTATCCTGAGTCAACTTCACTGTCGCTGATATACCTAATTACCTTGTTGAGAACCCAAAATTGGGATTTTGTTAATTGCTATGTATGTCTGTTCTAACTATGCATTCTGGAACTGGGGAAATCACTACAGGACGGGTTTGGAGAATCATTGGACAAGAGTTAAGGCATGATTAATAACCTGACCTCCAAATGCCACTTTTTTCTGGTTGAGCCACAGAGACACTTTGAAATTTTTTGGAATTAATGATCAGTTCAGAACAATATCTAATTATCCTCCAAATAAATGTTTGTTTGTTTCTCTTTCCCTCAGGCATTGTTGCGTTCATAAATGTTCCAGTCTGAAAGGCAGTGTTTGAATTTTGTAAATAAACTAGTATAAAAAATGAAAATAAGAAAAGATTGTAAATTCCTTTTAGGTCAGAAAAAAGGTTAAAATTATAAACTATTATCAATATTGTGAGATCCTTTTCCATAGCAACTCTGCCTACTCTTCATACAACCCTCTCTGGATGAACTTATGCAGGTTTGCAATGATGACCTAAACAGTTAGTTATGTGCTGCCTGAAGTCAGAGACATGGTTTTAGAGCATGGACATGTCAAGATCTCAGCAGTTTTCAAGTTTACTTAGGGTAAAGCATTTCAGAATACATTAAATCAATGTTAGCAAAGCTGGGTACAGGTATCACTGGCTTCCAGAGCCTTTTCATGGGTTCACAAACCTTCTTTGTTCAGCCTGACTGAGTTCAGCAAATTCCCAAGATCTGATTTCTGTGTGGGTTTATTTTAAATTTTTTGACTCAGAAAAGAAAAATCAAATGTTTTAAAGATCATGTTTCTTCATTTTTTTCTTCTAGACTTGCCCATGTTTTGAAAAATAAACTAACTTTCAGAGAATGTAATCTTTGAAATGATAGTAAATACATCCATTTTAATAACACAAATTCTATTTCTAGTAATAGCAACAGTCTTGGAGAGAATAAACTGTCTCGAGAATTTAAGAAAACACTAAGTAGCAACATGGTAACGTACTCCAAAAGCTCAATTATAGTTTTTATTTATGCTTTAAATCCAGAAGAGGAAGGTTACAGTCTATAGACCAATTTTTTTTCAGGTTAATTAATATTGAAATAAATTGTTGTTGTTGTTGTTGTTGTTATGTGCCATCGAGTCATTTGTGACTCATAGCGACCCTATGTACAAGAGCCCTAAACGCCGTTCAAATAAATAGTTAATACAATTATTTTGACTCTTGATCGTCTGTATGAAGCTAGACTACATGAAGAATGAAGCGTTAGGATGGTATAAAGAACATCAGTCACCTAAGTTATACAGATGACACAACCTTGCTTACAGAAAGTGAAGAAGTCTTGGAGAAGTTCAAACACTACAGCCTTCAATATGGGTAATGTATAAACAATAAGTAAACAAAATTCCTTACCACTGGAGCAGTATGCAACATCATGCTGGATGGATAAAAGATTGATGTTGTCCACTGTTCTCTGTTCTTTGGATCTACAGTTAATATCCACTGTAGTGAGTAAAAAACTGCTGTCAAAACTCTCTTTAAAGTGCTAAAGAGCAAGAATGCTAGATTAAAGACTAGGTGTGTTGGAGTCAAGTCATGGCTTTTAAAATTTATTCCTATGCATCTGAAGCTTTGCATTTCTATGCAGGGAGCTCTGGTGGCCTATTGGGAAGAAGTGGTGCTGCAATTCCAAAGGTTCGTGGTTTGAATCCACCAGCTTATGAGATAATAATGGGCAATCTCCTTCTGTGCCAATAAATGGCTCTGAAAACCCATTAAAAAGTTAAGTTATGGGTTGGTTCCAATATGGTAGTACACAATGACAACAATATGCATCTGAAAGTTGGACAATGAATAAGGAAAACTGAAGAATTGATGCCTTTGGATTATGGTTTTAGGGAAAATTATTTCAAAGGGACAAACATACCCATCTTGGAGGAAGTTCAACCAGAGTGCTGCATTAGACAAAAAGATGGTGAAACTACATCTCATATACTTCAGGGATATTGTCGGGAAGGGCAAATCCTTGACAAAAGACATCATGGTGGGGAAGGTAGAGCTAGAGGGTCAGTGAAAGAGAGGAAGGCCTTCAAATAAATGGATTGACATAGTGACTACAACAATGAGCTTGAGCCCAGTGCAGATTGTGAGGGGGATGCAGGACAGAGCAATATTCAAATCCATTGTTCATAGAATACTTATGAGTTTTAGTCAACTCCATGGCACCTAGCAAAAATATATACCTCCAAGCCGAGTACGACTCATCACAACCCTCTGAACAACACATCTGAATCTTGTCTTATCTGTGCTATTCTCATCATCTCTGACACAATTGAGCCTATTGCTGCAGTCACTGTGTCACTCTATCTCATTCAAAATCTTTCTCTTTAGCTGACCACATTTCCAAGAATATTCCAAGACAAAGGTTTGCCTTTTTGCCTCTAGGAAGCATTCTGGCTGCACTTTCTCAAAGACATTTGTTTGTTCTTTTGGCAGTCCATGGGATATTCAGTACCCCAACGTCATAACCCAAAGGCAGCAATTATTCTTCTGCCATCTTTAATCACTTCTAGCTCTCAGATGCAAAACAAGTGATTAAAATACCATGGTCTGAATCAGGAGCACCTTAGTTTTCAAACTAAATTATTGCTTGTTAGTCCTTTGAGAATGTCCTTGGCAACAGTCTTTCCTAGTGAAATACATCTTTAGATTTCTAATTGATGGTACCAAAGATGTTAATTATCCTGTCACTCTCAACATTGTATTTCAAGAAGGATTTATGCTGTAGATGAAAAGGTGAAGAAAAATGGGGTTGCTTTCATAGTTAAAAAAGTCATTTCTAGATCCTTCTTGAAACACAATATTGAGAGTGACAGGATAATATCCATACACATACAAAGAAGTCCAGTGAATAATACTATCATTTAAATATATGCACCACAACCAGAGCCAAAGAAAAGGAAATAGAAAATTTGTATCAACGTTTGCAGTCAGAGCTTGATCAAACATGCAGTCAAGATACATTAATCCTAATGAGGGACTGGAATGCAAAAGTTGGGAATAGAGAAATAGTAGGAAAATATGGACTTGGTGACAGAAAAGATGCTAGAGAGAATGATAGAATTTTGTAAAGTCAATGATTTATGTTTTATAAGAAACATAATTTCAGGCTATACACTTGGATTTCATCTAATGGTGAGTCAGGAATAGGAATAGGAATCAGATAAATTACATCTGTGGAAAGAATCACTGGAGAAGCTCAATATCAGCTCTGAAAACTAGACCAGGGATTGCCTGTGGAACAGACCACTAACTCCTTATATGCAAGTTCAAGTTGAAGCTAAGGAAAATTAAATCAAATAAATGGAAACCAAAATTTGACTTTGATTCTATTCCACCAGAATTTCAAAATCATCTCAGAAATAAGTTGAGGCCTTGAACACACTAATGAGCAAAGACCAGGTGAGCTGTGAGAGGATATCAAGAATATCATCCAGGAAGAATGCAGGGGTTCATTAGAAATATAGAGGAGGAAGAAATGACCAAGACGGATGTTAGAAGAGACTCTGGATATTCCAATAGAGCGCCAAGAAGCCAAAGTAGAGGGAATAAATCAAGAAATTAGGGAGCTAAACAGAAGATTTCAAGGGTCAGCGTGGGAAGACAAAGTATGTGCAAAGAGGTGAAGTCAGAAAATCAAAGGGGCAAAACTCATTCAGCATTTCTTAAGCTGAAGGAACTGAAGAACAAATTCAAGCCTCGAGTTGAAATACTTAAAAAAGCTTTGGCCAGAATATTAAATGATCCAGGAAACATTAAAAGAAGATGGAAAGAATAATACAGAGTCATTGTACCAAAAGGAATTGGCGGACACAGAAGAATTTAATGAACCAACATATGAGCAAGAGACTGTGGTAATGATGGAAGAAGTTCAAGCTGCTCTGAAAGAAATAGTAAAGAACAAGGCTCCAGGAATTGATGGCATACCAACTGACATATTTCAACAAAGATGCTGCCTTGGATGCACTCACCAAGTTGCAAAGAAAACTGGAGGAAAACCACCTGGCCAACTAACTGGAAGAGATCTATATTTATTCCCATTCCAAAGAAAGGTGATCCGACAGAGTGTGGAAATTATCAAACAACATCATTAATATCACATGCAAGCAAGATTCTGCTGAAAAGTATCCAAAAAAAGTATACCAGAGGAATGTCAATCTGTGTTTCATTGACTATGCAAAGGCATTTGACTGTGTGGGTCACAATAAACTGTGGCTAACTCTGAGAAGAATGGAAATCCCAGAATATTTGATTGTGCTTATGTAACACCTTGGACCAGTAGGCACTCATCAGAACAGAATAAGGAGAAAGTCCATGGTTCAAAATTGGGAACAGTGTAGACCAGAGATGTGTCCTATCTCCATACCGTTCCAATCTATATGCAGAACAGATCATTTGGGAGGCTGGGCTCTATGAGGAGAAATGTGGCATCAGGATTAGAGGAAGACTCATCAATAATCTGCGTTATGCAGATAACAGAACCTTGCTTACTGAAACTGAGGAGGACTTGAAGTGCTTGCTGCAGAAGGTCAAGGATGGCAGCCTTCAATATGGATAGAAGCTCAACATCAAGAAAACAAAGATTCTCACCATTGGGCTGATTGGCAGCATTATGATAGCTGGTGAGAAGATTGAGATTGTTAATAGCTTCAGTTTCCTTGGCTCCACAATCAACACTCTTGGTACCAGCAGCCATGAAATTAAAAGCAAATTGCACTTGGAAAGTCCGCTGTTGGAGACCCATCCAAAGTATTGAAGAGCAATGATGTCCGTCTGGAGATTGAGGTGTGCCTGACCCAAGACATATATTTGCAATTACTTGCTATTCATCAGAAATCTTGACAATGATGATGATAGAAGAATTCATGCCTTCAAGCTGTGGTGCTCGAGAAGAGTATTGACTATATCATTGATGGCTAGGAGAACAAACAGATTAATCCCTTTAATTTCCTTTACCACCTTCCTCCACCCACCACATTGTGCAACCCTCTGATTTATCCCTACCTATCTTCGTCTATCTACTTCGGCCATGTCCCCCTTGCATCCCCATACATGTTTTACTAGTTAACCTTCTATTTTTACAATAAAGGTCTTATGCAGTATTTGCTATTATGAGACTGAGTTCACTTAGCATAATGTTTTCCTGCCATTCTCTCTCAAGTTATGTAATAGTTTTAGATATCATTGCTCTTGAGTGCTGCATAATATTCCACAACGTGAAAGTACCATAATTTCTCAATCTGTTAAGTTGTAGTTGGGCATTTGGGTTGTTTCCATGTTCTTGGAATGGTGAATAACACTGCTATGAACATTGGTGCACAAATCTCTGTTTTTGTCTCAGATCTAATTTTCTTTGGGTATATCAAAGGGGCTGAACTCACTCAGCATTTCTTAAGCTGAAGGAATTGAAAAACCAATATTTAAGGATGCTTTGGGAAGAATATGAAATGATCTAAGAAGCATTAAAAGAAGATCAAAGGAATCTACAACCAGGAGAGGATAAAATAGATGAATGGGATCTTCTAAGTATCAAATCCCTCTGCACATCCAAAAATTTCTCCAATAGGGTAAAAAAGGAAGCCACAGAATGGGAAAATATATTTGGTAATGACATGTCAGACAAGAGATATATATCAAGGGATACACGAGCATCACAACAAGATAAAGGTAAACAACCTAGTTGCAAAATGGGCACAGGATATGAACAGATACTTTACCAAAGAAGACATTCAGATGGCAAACAAACACATGAAGAAATGTTCAAAATACCTAGCTCTAATGTTGTTGTTATGTGCCATCGAGTAACTTGCGACTCATAGCAACCCTATGCACAAGAGCTCTAAACGCTGCTCTATCCTGTGCCAACCTAGCCATCTCAAACACATTCATTCCCACCAGAGAAATGCAAATCAAAACAACTATGAGATATCATCTCACCCCCGTAAGAATAACAAAATTCAACAGAACAGCAAACAGCAAATGCTGGCGAGTTTATGGAGAAACTGGAACCCTTATTCACTGTTGGTGAGAGTGTAAAATGGTGCAACCACTTTGGAAGGCAGTGTGGCACTTTCTCAAAAAGCTGCAAATAGAAATTCCATTTGACTCAGCAATTCCAGTACTGGGAATATACCTTAAAGAAACCAAAATGCCACCCAAGCAAATATATGCACACCCATGATTATTGCTGCTTTGTTTGCAATAACAAAGAGCTAGAAACAACCCAAGTGCCCATCAACAAACAAATGGATAGAGAAGCTTTTGTATATTCACATAATAGAATACTATTAAACATTGAAAAACAAGGAATTCATAAAATACTATGCAAAATTGATGACCCTGGAGGATATTATGCTGAGTAAAATATCTCAGTCACAAAAGGACAAATATTGCATAGTGTCACTGTTGTAAATCAGGGCTGACATTGGGGTGGAGTGAAGGCAGAGAGGGAGGAGAGGAATGATGTATACTTCTTTGAAAAAGATGAGTGAGAAAACTGTTTAAGAGGGATATATGATTGAGTATTATTGTCATGACAGGAGTCCAGAATGAAGGCTAGAGTGGACTTGGAGGGAGGGATTGCATGACAATGAAAGAGTTTTTCTTTTACTTTTCAAGGAGAAGAGTGAATGAGGGGGAGGTGGTGGGCAGGGAGAAAAGTGTAACAATGAATGACTAGAAACCCTAAGTCTCTGTAAATTTTAATTAAAATGAATTTTTTAAAAAAGAAAGGGGGGGAAGACCAAAGGAGTATACAGAATCACTGTACCAGAAGGAATTGACTGACACAAAAGAATTTCAACAAACTACATATTAGCAAGAGCCTTTGGGTTGGTGGAAGAAGTTAAATCTGCTCTGAAAGAATTAGCAAAAAACAAGGCTCCAGGAGTTAATGTCATACCAATTATCATATTTCAACAAACAGACACTGCCCTGGATGTGCTCACTAAGTTGTGCCAAGAAATCTGGAGAACAATCATCTGGCCAACTGACTGGAAAAGATCTATATTTACTCCTATTACCAAAAAGGTGACCTGACAGAGTGTGGAAATTATCAAATAATATCACATGCAAGCAAAATTCTGCTGAACATTTTCCAAAAACAACTTGAGCAGCACGTCAACAGAGTACTGCCAGATGTGCAGGTTTGGTTTAGAAGAGGCCATGTAGATCTTGACAGAAAGCAGAGAGTACCAGATGAATGTCTATCTGTGTTTCATTGACTATGCAAAGGCGTTTGACTGTGTGGATCACAACAAACTGTGTCTGACTCTGAGAAGAATGGGAATCCCAGAATATTTAACTGTGCTTATGGAAAACTTATACTGGGACCAGGAGTTATTGTCAGAACTAAACAAGGAGACACTGCGTAGTTCAAAATTGGGAAGTCTACACCAGGGATGTATTCTGTCTTCATACCTTTTCAATCTATATACAGAACAGATCATCTGGGAGGCTGAGCTGTATGAGGAGGAATGTGACATCCTGAATGGAGGAAGATTCATCAACAGCCCTGCTTGCTGAAACTGAGAAGGACCTGAAATATTTGCTGTAGAAGGTTAAGGACTGCAGCCTTCAATATGGATTGAAGCTCAACATCCAGGAAGCAAAGATTCTCACCAATGAGCCAAGTGGCAGCATCATGATGGGTGTATGGAAAAGACACTGAGATTGTTAACAGTTTTAGTTTGGTTGGCTCCACAATCAGCACTCTTGGTATCAGCATCCAGAAAAACAAGATACCAATAGCATTGGGAAAGCTGGCTGTCAGGGACCTCTCCAGAGCATTGAAGAGCAACAATGTCATTCTGGAGATTAAAGTGCACCTGATCCAGGTCATAGTCTCTGCAATTGCTTGCTATGTGTCAGAGAGCTGAACAATGACTTGGGATGATAAAGAATTGATGTCTTTGAACTGTGGTGCTGGTGGAGACTTTTAAATATACCATGGACATCCAGGAGAACATACAGGTTTGCCCTGGAGAGGGTGAAGCTAGTCTGCTCCTTGAAGGCAAGGATTCTGAGGCTTCATCTGACATACTTTGGGATGTTGCAAGAAGGGACTGGTCCTTAGAGAGGGATATCATGCTTGGAAGTGGGAAGGGTCAGAGAAAGAGAGGAAAACCTTTGATGAGATGTATTGATGCAGTGACTGGTGTAATGAGGGTGTCAGAAACAGTAAAGGGTACAGGATAGAGCAGGTTTCATTTTTTATACATTGGATCACTACGAGTCACAAGCAACTTGACACGTAACAACAACAACAAAAACATAGTAGTGCAATATCTGGATCATACGGAGTTTATACGTTCAGATTTTTAAGGAAAACACCAAACTGGCTTCTAGAGGTTTGTATCATTTACAATCCCACCAACCATGTATGAGAGCTCCCATCTTTCCACATCCTCTCTAACATTTATTCCTTGCTGCCCTGCTAACCTTTGCCACTGGTACTGGAATGAGATGGTATCTCATTGTGGTTTTGATGTGCATCTCTCTTATTGCCAGTGATACTGAGCGTTTCTTCATGTGTCCATTGGCCATCTGAATATCTTCCTCTGTGAAAATTCTTTTCATGTCTTTTGTCCATTTTGTAATTACGTTATCTGTCTTTTTCTTCTGGAGGCCTAAGATGGAGATTAAAAGTTAAATTGCTAAGTTTATTTGAAGAGGAAAGAAGACCCAAATAAGCGAAGCACTTTTGAAAAAAGAATATGAAGTTGGAGACATATCACTTCCTAACCCCCAAACCTACACACAGTGGTAGAAACGAAAACAGGATGGCACTGGGAAAGTGATAGGTGCATAGAACTATGGAACAGAACTGAGAAGCCAGAAACAGACCTCTCTATCTATGGTCAAGTGATATTAAAGAAAATAAAACTTATCAAATAGGGAAATGACAACCCCTTCAACAAATGGTGCTGACAAAACTGGACTGCTTGCAAAAAACTGAAACAGGATCCACATCTAATACTGTACACAAAAATCAACTCAAGGTGGATCCGAGACCTGGCGTAAAGCCCCAAATCATCAAGTACAGAAGAGAAAAATTGGGACCAAGCTTAGAAGGCCTAGCCTATAAAAAGGCTGACAAATAAAGCCAGAAATGTGCAATATGATGTTGTTGTTGTTGTTGTTGTTGTTGTTATGTGCCGTCGAGTCGTTTGCGACTCATAGCGACCCTATGTATAACAGCCCTAAACCGAGCTCTATCCCGTCCCAATCTAATTGCCTCTGACACACCCATCCTGATTACCCCAGTCACTGAAACAATACACCTCATAGAGGGTCTTCCCCTCCTGCGCTGTCCATCCACTCTACCCAGCATGATGTCCCTCTCCAAAGACCTGTCTCTC
>NW_006399946.1:3692350-3695691 GCF_000299155.1 Elephantulus edwardii
TAGGTTGCCCTTTCTGTTCATTTACATGTGTTGTACATAGGGTTTTCAGAGGCCTCCCATTTCAGAAGGGGATGGCCTATCTTTCTTCCTAGTCTGTCTTAATCTGAATATTTAGACTTAGAGGAGTATCTGACAGACAGCAATTTGTGGAGTAGTGAGAGATAAATCCCTCATTTTGGAGTTGACCATTAGTTACAGTGTAGTCCCTGCCCTTAGCCCAGTGCCTTGACCCACTTATTTCCCAGCTCCACCCTCCAGCAGGATATCACTTCACTTCTACCAAATGCCTTCAGAATTAATGTCCCATTGTCCGACCGATGACTTGACAGCTTGTCAGAGAATTTTTTTTTTCCTGTGTCCAGTGTCTCTTAACTTTACTTGTACTGTCTCTGAAGGGAAAGTGATGTGTCCTGTAGAACTCCTGTATAGATTGTTTTCCTTCTCAGCTTGTGCCCGTGCTGCTTCTGGCCCCACTTCTGCAGGCGGAGGCTCCCTCTGTCTCTCCCTTGCTCCTCCCAACCTGTTTAGGCTCTGCCTTGGGGCTTGTTACCTGGAGGCGTGTCAGAAGCTATTGTAGGAGTCCTCTGTGTTGCCTGGCCTTGGCTTGTGCCCGCGCTGCTTCTGGACCCACTTCTTCTGGCGGCAAAAATGGATGAGTGGGACTTTCTAAAGATTAAATCCCTGTGCACAGGGATTTAATATTTGTCAGTACCATTTCAGACAAGGCTCTCATAAAAGTCTGCAGAATACTTTGCTGTCTCTTTTTAATAAATTTCTCAATTTAATGAAAAATCTTGTTCTCTCACTTTGTAATTCTTGCTTACTAAGATAAAGAAGCTACAATTTGCAAAGCAGTTATCTAGTAACATCTCCAAATCTTGAGTTAGATCCATGGCCATGATACAGCAGAATTACCTTATTACCTTCAGAAACACATTGATTGTTTCCCTTCTTCAGGAACATATTTCTGCTTGTCTTTTTTCTTGTTTATATCTTAACAAAAAGATCTTCATAGAATTTTTCACTCTAGGTTGATTTTTGTCTGCAAATCAGAGGATATAGCTATATAGACCAATTGCCTAGCTGAAGCTTCATTGTGTAGGGCTTTCAACTGTATTAATTCTTCAACCTGTATTAGCAAAATAAACAAAGCCATAAGTATAAAAGAATGTATTTTATAGAAACTTTGTAAATAAACCAGTATAATAGAAAAATTTTAAAAACAAAAAGTGCAACCCACAACCAGGAGAGGATAAAATAGATGAATGTGACCTTCTAAGAATCAAAAATTCCTATGCACATTCAAAAACTTTCCCAACAGGGTGCAAAGGGAAGCCACAGACAGGGAAAAATATTTGGTAATGACATACCTGATAAGGGACTTATGTCTAGAATTTATAGAATACTTGAACGCCACAACAAGATAAAGGCAAACAACCCAGTTGTAAAATGGGCACAGGATATGAACAGACACTTCACCAAAGAAGACATTCAGATGGCCAACAAGAACATGAAGAAATGTTCAAAATTCCAAGCTCTTAGAAAGATGCAAATCAAAACAACTATGAGATATCATCTCACCCAAGAATAACAAAATTCAACAGAATAGCAAACATCAAATGCTGGCTAGGTTGTGGAGAAACTGGAACCCTTATTCACTGTTGGTGGAAGTGTAAAATGGTGCAACCACTATGGAAGATAGTATGGCACTTTCTCAAAAAGTTGCAAATAGAAATATCATTTGACCCAGCAATTCCTGTACTGGAAATACACCCTAAAGAAATGAAAACAGCCAACCAAGCAAATATATGCCCACCGATTTTTATTGCTGCTTTATTTACAATAGCAAAGAGTTGGAAACTACTCAAGTGCCCATCAACAAATGAATGGAGAAGCTGTGGTATATTCACATAATGGAATACTATGCAGGACTGAAAAATAAGGGATTATGAAATATACAAAATGGATAATCCTGGAGGACATTATGGTGAGTGAAATATCCTAGTCACAAAAGGACTAATACTACATAATGTCACTATTATAAAACAGAACTGACATTGGAATTGGGGGGAAAACTAAAAAAAGAGCAGATAAATAATGTATACTGCATTGAAACAGATGAGGGAGAGAACAGTTTAAAAGGGATATATGATTAGGTATTATTTTAATGACAAGAGTCCCGAATAAGAGCTGCATAGTAAAGTGGACTGGGAGAGGGGGACTGTATAAGAACGAAAGAATTTTTTTCCCCCAAAGAAAAAAGTGACCTGGGGCAGGAAGGGGCCAGGAAGGAAAATGTGCAACAATGAATGAATGGAAATGCAAGTGCTCTATAAATTTTCATTAAAATATCAATTAAAAAAGAGGGGAAAACCCCAAAGAGTGCATTTGGAAACAGTAAAAAGAAGAAAGGGTCAGAAGAAACTAAGAATTTGATTATTACATATTTCTTTCTGTTATATAGGTCACCCTCAGGCCTCTACTGTCATACATGAAAGGGACTTAGAAAGAATTGGCATGTATCATGTACACCTCAGTGACATTTAATGCAGTTCTCTGCAGGATAGTTGATGACATTCGAAAAGCTAGACTTTCAGAGAATATTATTAAAATATTACCTGTTAAAATTCCTTTTTTGTATCAGACTGCACTGATTTGCAGCTAGCTACCAGTATTTCCTTCCTAAAAAAGTCATTGTTAGATCCATCTGGAAGTAAAATATTGTGATTGACAGGATACTATCCATATGCATACAAGGAAGTCCAGTGAATACCACTATCGTTCAGATATATGCACCAACAACCAGAGCCAAGGAAGATGATATAGAAGATTTTTACCAACTTGTACAATCAGAGATCGATCGAACATGCAATCAAGATGCAGTGATAATAATGGGTGACTGGAATGCAAAAGCTGGGAACAGAGAAGAAGATTCAGTAGTTGGAAAACATGGACTTGGTGACAGAAATAGAGCTGGAGAAAGAATGATCGAATTTTGCACAATCAATGACTTATTCATAACAAATACATTTTTAAGAGACATAAACACACGTAATTGGATTTCACCTGATGGTATGCATAGGAATCAGACCGATTACATCTGTGGAAAGAACCGCTGGAGAAGCTCACTATCAGCTGTGAAAACTAGACCAGTAGCTGATTGTGGAACAGACCACCAACTACTCACATGCAAGTTCAAGCTGAAGTTGAGGAAAATGAAACCAAATCCAAGGCAACCAAAATATGACTTTAAGTCTATCCCACCTAAATTTCAGAACCATCTCAGGAACAGGTTTGAGGCCTTGAACACTAAGGAGCAAAGACCAGATGAGTGTGGGAGG
>NW_006399946.1:3700746-3703410 GCF_000299155.1 Elephantulus edwardii
CTGACATACTTTGGACACATTGCCAGGAGGGACGGGTCCTTGGAGAGGGACAATCATGCTTGGGAGGGTGGAGGGACAGCGCAGGAGAGGAAGACCCTCTATGAGATGGATTGATTCGGTGACTGGGGTAATCGGGATGGGTGTGTCAGAGGAAATGAGGTTGGCGCAGGATAGAGCAGGGTTTAGGGCTGTTGTGTATAGGGTCACTATGAGTCGCAAACAACTCGACGGCACATAACAACAACAACAACTGATTTACTTAAAACGTTCATATACTTTGTTTTCACACCAAATCTTTCCCATTTCCTTTACCCACTCAACCACCCATCAAATTATGTAACCCTGTGGTTAACCCGCCCCCCAGTCTTATCCATCTTTACCCCTCTGCTCACAACCTCACATAATTGGATTCTCATATACATTCTGCTATATTGGTCTTGTACAGTTGTGTTGTTCTTGATTGTCCTTGAGTCAAGCACTACACATAGTGACCCTATGAACAAGAGGTCTAAATCCTTTCTGTAACTACCGTCATTTATCAAAGTTCGTAGAGTTCCCAGAGGCATATTGTTTAGGAAATAGATGCCACTGCTGCTTCCAAACCCGTCTTAAACTGAGAGCTCCACCAAACACTGTCCATCTTGGGTAACTGTTATGGCATTTGACACTGCGATGGTACTAGATTCAGGATCACAGCAACTCCAGGTTATTTCAGTATAGGATATTGACAGAAGAATGCTGTACTACTTAGAAGAATGTTCCTCCAAAATATAATAACAGCTGACTTTTAAATATAAAGGCCCTCCCTGAGGTCTTGTCAACTCTTATGTTAAACAAGAGACTTAAATAAAATAACCATTATTGAATGTATTTGTTATGTGCCGTTGAGTTACCTGCTCTTTATCCTTACTAGACTGAGTTAGTTCACTTAGAATAATGCTCTCCAGTCCCTCCCAAGTTTGATATTTACAAAATCATTGCTACTGCGTACTACAAGTATTTGATCATGTGAATGTACCATAATTTCTCAATCCATTATATTGTGGTTGGACATTTGAGCTGTTTCCATGCTCTTGCGATGGTGAATAACTTTTCTATGAACATTGGTGAACAATTCTCCATTTGTGCCTCAGTTCTCATTTTCTCAAGGTATGTTCCAAACAGTTGAATAGCTGGGTGATAAGGAATTTCTATGTTCTACTTTCTGAGGAAATTCTAAACTTCTTTTCAGAGTGGTTGTACCACTTTACATTCCCAACAACAATGAATAAGAGTTCATATCTAGTCACTCTCTCTCCAACATGTTTTACTTGCTGTCCTGTTAAACTTCGCCACTGATACTGTAGTGAGATGTTATCACAATGTGGTTTATATGCATCTCTCTTATTGCTAGTGATTTTGAACATTTCTTCATGTGTCTATTGACCATCTGAATATCTCCCTCTGTGAAAATTCTTTCCATGTATTTCCCCCATTATGTAATTGTATTTTCAGTTTTTTTTCTTGTAGAGGCCTTGCAGGATTCTGTAAACTTGTGATATGAAATCCTTGTCTGAAATGGTATTGTCAAATGTTTTTCACAGTAAGTAGGTTTTCTTTCCACACTATCGGAAAGTTTTTGATGTGCATAGGGATTTGATTTTTAGAAGGTCTTCTTGTTACGTGCCATGAAGTCCCCTGCGACTCATAGTGACCCTAAACTCTGCTCTATCTTGTGCCAAACTTATTTTCTCTGACACACCTACTCCCAATTACCGCAGTCATTAATCAATCCATCTCATTGAGGGACTTCTCCTGCATTGTCCCTCCACCCTCCCAAGCATGACGTCCCTCTCCAATGATCAATATTTAATGTCTTTCTTTATCTTTAATTGTTGTTTTTATTCTGAAGTCTGTTTTATCAAAAATTGGTATTGCCACTCCTTCTTTTTTCATATTGCCATTTGCTTGGTGTATCTTTTTTCTAGCCTTTTGAGTCTGTATTTCTCTTTGGGTTTTTTTGTTCGTTTGTTTAAGATGTGTCTTTTGTAGGCAATATGTTGATGGGATTTGGGTTTTTATCCATTCTGCTACTCTTTTTCTCTTAATTGACACATTTAGCCCATTCACATAAAGTGTGATTATTGTCAGCCCAGATATTACTTTTGCCATTTTGCTGTGTTTCTTTGTCTATTGTTTCTGGTTACTATGACTCATCTGTCTGCTTTCCTTTGTTCTCTCTGTGAGAGACTTCACATAAAATTTATTGTGGTTTTTGTCTTGTTTCCACAAATGCCTTTATTTCTGCAAATGATGATATTTCTCCTTCATATTTGATGGAGTGCTTTGCTAGATATCAGATCCTTGGCTGGCAATTGTTTTCTTTGACCATTTTGTATATGCCATGCCATTGTTTTCTAGCTTGCATGGTTTATGCTGAGAAATCCAAACTTAATCTAATCTAATTGTTTCCCCTTGGTAGGTGATTTTTTGTTTTTCTACACTGCTTTTATTTTTTTTAATTTAGTTTGTTTATTTTTTATTTCAATGAACATCCACAGAGATTTTGGAATTCCATTTATTGATTGTTGCACGCTTCTCCCCGCACAAACCCCCCCTCCCCCTCCTTTGCTCCTCTCCTTGAAAAGCAAAAGAAAAACTCCCTCATTGGTACACAATCCCCCC
>NW_006399946.1:3703617-3705758 GCF_000299155.1 Elephantulus edwardii
AAGATTTCAAAAGGCAGCACGGGATGACAAAGCAAAATATTACAATGAAATGTGCAAGGAGTTGGAGTCAGAAAATCAAAAGGGCCGAACTCTCTACACATTTCTTAAGCTCAAGGAATTGAAAAACAAATTCGAACCTTGAGTTGCTATAATCAAGGATGCTTTCTGCAGAATGTTAAATGATCCATGAAGTATTAAAAGAAGATGGAAAGAATATACTGAATCACTGTATCAAAAGGAATTGTCAGACACAGAAGAATTTAATGAAACAACATATGAGCAAGAGCCTATGGTGATGAAAGAGGAAGTTCAGGCTGCTTTGAAGGAAATGGCAAAAAATAGGGCTCCAGGAATAGATGGTATACCAATTGTTATATTTCAGCTAACAGATGCTTCCCTGGACGTGCTCACCAATTTGTCTCAAGAAATCTGGAGAACAACCTCTTGGCCAACTGACTGGAAGAGATCTATATTTGTTCCCATCCCAAAGAAAGGTGACCCAACAGCCCTAAACTCTGTTCTGTCCTGTGTCAATCTCATTGTCTCCAACACACTCATCCCAATTACCTCAGTCACCAAATCAATCTACTTCCTAGAGGGCCTTCCCCTCCTGCACCTGCCCTCCACCCTTCCAAGTATGACATCTTTCTCCAAGGACCAGTCTCTCCTTACAGCATGACCAACGTATGTCAGATGAAGCCTCGCAATCCTTGTCTCCAAGGAGCAGCCCAGTTTAACCCTCTCTAGGATGAATCTGTTTGTTTTCTTAGCAGTCCATGGTACCCTCAAAACTGTTCTCCAACACCAAAGCTCAAAGGTATCAGTTCTCCTTCAATCCTCCCTAGTCATTGTCCAGCTCTTTGATGCATAACAGGTGATTGCAAAGACCATGGCCTGTATCAGAGGCACCTTAGTCTCCAGAGAGACAACGTTGCTCTTCAGTACTTTAGAGAGGTCCCTAACAGCAGACTTTCCCATCGCAGTACATCTTTTAATTTCCTGGCAGCTTGTGCCAAGAGTGTTGATTATGGAGCCAAGCATACTAAAAGCTTTGAACAATCTCAATCTCTTCACCATCCATCCTGATGCTGCCAATTGGTGCAATGGTGAGAATCTTTGTCTTCTTGATATGGAGCCTCAATCCATAGTGAAGGCTGCAGTCCTTGCAGCAAGCACTTCGGGTCTTCCTCAGTTTCAGCAAGCAGAGCTGTGTCATCTGCATAACACAGATTGTTGATAGATCTTCCACCAATCCTGATACCGCATTTCTCGTCATAGAGCCCAGCCTCCCCGTTCTGGTTGAAAAGGTATGGAGACAGGACACATCCCTGGCATGTATACTGCAATCTATTTTCTATTTCACTAATATTTAGGTGGCTAATCCATTCATGGATTACATTTTGCACCTTGTAGATAAATAAACACTTGAAAAAGTATTAAGACCTATTTCTATAATGAAATTTCAAAAAGTTTGATTATATAGTCTTTTCTGAATTTAAATAAATTTTTTTATTTTATACTGGCGAAGAGGCATCTTTCAGGTACACAGAAAAACCGGCGGGAGAACCTGCTCCTGGGCGGAAGGGAAGCCGGGAACCTGCGCACCAGGGGAAGTCACCTCAGATAATAGCGAAGAGGCATCTCCCCTCGGGCCAGAAAGGAAAACATAATCTACACAGGAGTTCTACAGGACACGTCACCTTCCCTTGGAGACATTACAACTAAACTTAAGAGACACTGGTCAAAAGAAAAAAAAAATGTCAACAGTTGACGTGTTTGGAATCACAGAAGCAAAGAAACCTTAAGATACAAGCTGTCAGATCATGGGTTGGACAATGGAAGATATTTTCTGAAGGGACTTGGCAGATGGGAAGGGTAATCCTGGTGGAGGGTGCAGCTGGGAAGTAAGTGGGTCAAGGAACTGGGCTAGGGGTGGGGTCAAAACTGTAACTAATCCATAACTCCACAATGAGGGATTTATCTTTCACTGCTCCACAAATTGCTTGTCTGTCAGATATTCCTCTAAATCTGAACATTCAGATTAAGACAGACTAGGAAGAAGGATTGACCACCCACTTCTGAAATGGGAGGCCTCTGAAAACCCTATGCACAACAGAACACACACAGACTAACAGAAAGGG
>NW_006399946.1:3705858-3707547 GCF_000299155.1 Elephantulus edwardii
GTGTCTGTTCATATCCTGTGTCCATTTTTCAATTGGATTATTCTCCTTTATCTTGTTTTGGTGCTCGAGTATTATACAAATTCTAGATATAAGTCCCTTGTCTGACATGTTACACTGCTTTTATTATTCTATCATTACATTTTAATTTGGAGAGATTGACTATGACACATCTTGATGTTTCTATTTTTTAATCTATTTATTATTCACTGTGCTTCCTCAATGTGGGTTTCACCATTCATTATAATGCCTGGGAAGTTTTCTTCTAGCGCTCCTTCCACAATTTTCTTAATAATTTCCCTGTCACTCTCATATTCTGGAATTCCAATTACATCTATGTTGTTCCTTTTGATGGCATCCCACATGATTCTAATGTTTTACTCATTTTCTTTGTCTCATCTCTGATTCTTTTTCTAACATGTTTCAAGTGAGGCTCTTGTCGTCTCACTTACTGACTCTCTGTTCCACCTCTTCAGCTCTACATTTTAGTCCTACCAAGATATTGGACATTTCTGCTATTTCAGTCTTAATATTCTGGATTGTATTTTCTTGCTTTCTTGTTATTTCCAGTAGTGTGTTGGGTATACACTTTCTGTTTTGTGATGATTTTATTTTTAGTTCTTGTACATCTATCTTTATCTGCACTATCAATTTTTTCTTCCATATTTTGCATTTTATTCCATAGCTGTTCAAGTTATTCCTTATCAATATATCTCCTCAGGATTGCTGCCTTTGAGGTATTGCTCTCTGAATGACTTCTATTGTTTCTTACATAATTTGTCTCTACCTTTCTTGTGGTTCTTTCTATCTGGGGTATTCATTGGGTCTTATTTTTTTTTTATGAGAAGGGCTATTCTGGTTTTGGGTTTGTGGGGGTTTTCTTTTGGTATTTTTTTTTTTGGTGATGATTGAGGCAGATTGCTGCTTTCTTGTCATTACTTGAGTCTTTCCTTAGTAGATATGAGATTGTGTAACTCTATAGTGAGCCAGAATAGAGCAATATTTTGTGAAGGACCTATGTACTTGTGTTCACTTCTTAGAGGCCTGCAGCTCTGAGTGCACAACAGCATTGTTTCACCCAAAATCTCTGACTTGCAAAACAGAGAAGTATGTTCCCTTCCAGAAACTGTGCTTTGACCAGGCTCAGTCTGGCCAGCCCCTTCTGACTGAGCTTAAGGAATCCCAAGTGGTGTAGCTAGAAACCAGTGTTTCGTCCAAAGTATAGCAGTGTTCCTGGTGCTGAATTGTGAGGGTGGCAGCTGGGTGGTCTCCAGGTGGTAGAGCAGCAGGTTCTCCAGGTGTCAGGGGCTACCATCTAGTGCTCTCGATGGAATTGTGGTTTTGGCCACACTGAAACTGCAGCCCCTAAACCTGGCAGACAGTCGTTCTGTCACTGGTCAGTGTGCCAGTGTGCCTGGGCTGAGCCACAGCTTTTGGAAAATGCCAGGGAAGTGATGGCTTGAAGATGCTTCTGGACCAGCCATGCCACACAGGCCTTAGTATCTTACAACGAAGTGATTGTAAGGTCCCTGATGAGCACATATCATGAGGAAAGTGCCTAATTAATATGCTATTTTAAGATGCGTTAACAATAAGACGAAACTACAGAACAGTGTCATTGATTTCACATGCAAGCAAGATTCTACTGAAGATCATCCAAAAACGATTAGAACAGCACATCAGCAGAGAACT
>NW_006399946.1:3708617-3711971 GCF_000299155.1 Elephantulus edwardii
TTAGGGCTGTTGTGCATAGGGTCGCTATGATTCGGAAACGACTCGACGGCACATAGCAACAACAACAACTAACAATAATGAGTGACTGGAATGCAAAAGATGGGAACAGAGAAGAAGGATCAGTAGTAGAAAAGCATGGACTCTGTGACAGAAATTAAACTGGAGATAGAATGATTGAATTTTGCACAATCAACAACTTATTCATTGCAAATACATTTTATAAGAAACATAAATGCAGGTTATACACATGGATTTCACCTAATGATATGCATAGGAGTCAGATTGATTATATCTGTGGAAAGAACTGCTGGAGAAGCTCAACATTAGCTATAAAAACTAGGCTAGGTGCTGGTTGTGGAACAGACCACCAACTATTCATATGCAAGTTCAAACTGAAGTTAAGGAAAATTAAATCAAATGGACAAGAAATAAAATATAACCTTGAGTCTAATCTCACCTGAATTCCAAAACCATCTCAGGAACAGTTTTGAGGCCTTCAGCAAAGACCAGATGATTTTTGAGAGGATATGAAGAGTATCATCCAGGAAGAGTGCAAAAGGTCATTACAAAGACAGAGGAGGAAGAAAAGACCAAAATGGATGTCAGAAGAGACTCTGAATATTGCACTAGAGTGCCGAAAATCCAAAGTAGGGGGAAGAATTCAAGATATTAAAGAGCTGAACAGAAGATTTCAAAAGGCAGTGTGGGAAGACCATGTAAAATATTACAATGAAATGTGCAAGGAGCTCGAATCAGAAAATCAAAAGGGCTGAACTCGCTCAGCATTTCTTAAGCTCAAGGAAGTGAAGAACAAATTCAAACCTAGAGCTTCTGTACTTGAGGATCATTTATATAGACTATTAAATGGTCCAGGAAGTATTAAAAGGAGATGGAAAGAGAATATAGAGTCATTGTACCAAAAGGAACTGGCATACACAGAATAATTTCATGAAACAACATATGAGTAAAAGCCTATGGTGATGAAGGAGGAAGTTCAAGCTGCTTTGAAGGAATTGGCAAGAAATAAGGCCCCAGGAATTGATGGTATACCAATTGATGTATTTAAACTAATAACAGATGCTGCCCTAGATGTGCTCACCAAAGAGATCAATATATGTTCTGATTCCAAAGAAAGGAGACCCAACAGAGTGTGGAAATTATCAAAAAATATCATTGATATCACATGCAAGCAAGATTCTGCTAAGATCATCCATAAACTGCTGGAACAGCACACCAACAGAGAACCACAAGAAGTGTAGGCTGGCTTTAGAAGCTATCATGGTGCTAGGGATATTGTAGCTAATGTTAGATGGATCTTGGCTGAAAGCAGGGAGTACCAGAGGAATGTCTATCTGTGTTTTATTGATTATGCAAAGGCATTTGACTGTGTGGATCACAACAAACTGTGGCTGACTCTGAGAAGAATGGGAATCCCCGAACACTTGATCACATTAATGCGAAACCTAAACTTGTACCAGGAGGCAGTAGTCAGAACAGAGCAAGGAAACACTGCATGGTTCAAAATGGGAAAGGGTGTACACTAGGGATGTGTCCTATCTCCATATCATTTCAATCTATATGCAGAACAGATTATCCAGGAGGCTGGTCTGTATGGGGAGAGGCGTGGCATCAGGATTGGAAGATCAATCAACAATCTACGTTATGCAGATGATAAAACTCTGCTTGCTGAAACTGAGGAGGATCTGAAGCACTTGCTGCAAAAGGTCAAGGACTGCAGCATTCAATATGGATTAAGGCTCAACATCAAGAAAATTCTCAATCAAGATTTTCACCACTGGGCCAACTGGCAGCATAAGGGTGGATGGTGATGAGATTGAGATTGTTAACAGCTTTAGTTTGGCACCAGGAGACAGGAAGTTAAAAGACACATTGTGAAGGTAAAGTCAGCTGTTGGAGACCTCTCCAAAGTACTGAAGAGCAGTGGTGTAACTCTGGAGACTAAGATGTGCCTGATCCAGGCCACGGTCTTTGCAATCATTTGCTATGCTTCATAGAGCTAGACAATGACTAGAGAGGCTAGAAGGAGAATTGAGCTGTGGTGTTGGAGAAGAGTGTTGAATATAGCAAGGACTGCTATGAAAACGAACAGGTTTGTCCTGGAGAGGGTGAAACCGGGCTGTGCCTTGAAGGCAAGGATTCTGAAGCTTTGTCTGACACGCTTTGGACATGTTGCAAGGAGGGACCAGTCCTTGGAGAGGGTCGTCATGCTTGGGAGGGTGGAGGGACAGTGCAGGAATGGAAGACCCTCTATGAGATGGATTGATTCAGTGACTGGAGAAATCAGAGGGAATGTGTCGGAGACAGTAAGTTTGGCACAGGATAGAGCAGGGTTTAGGGTCGCTATGAGTCACAGGTAACTTGATGGCACATAACAACAACAACAACAACAATATCTTTATTTCACAATCAAACATTACAATCATCATTTACTCTTTACCCTGTGTTATGAAAAGAATTTCATTAATTTTGTGATATATAAAGATTTTAACAATTTATTCAAATGTTCTAAATAAAGTAGTATTAAAAATAGATTGTTACATGTAATTAATACCTCTGCAACTAGCAGAGGCTTTAAAGTTAAAATTGTTTTTTAATATGTTGCTTTTGATAGTGCTGTTGAGTCAACTATAACTTATAGTCACCCTATGGATAATAAATCCAAACTTTGCTGCATCCTTCACCATCTCCAATATCCATTGTTACAGTCACTATGTTATACCATCACAGAAGTCAAGGCTTACTTCTGATAAAGGTTTGTAGAAGTGGGAATGTTTTACACAATTTCATATATATATATGTATATGTATACATGTATATATATGTGTATATGTATATATGTACATATGTGTATATATATATGTATATGTATAGCAATTTATTAGAAAAAAGGTTCAGTAAACTAGTACTTAAACTATGTGTCTAAGATATTAAAATCTTAGAATGTTAAAAAGAAAAAATAAAATTGAACTGTGTAAGAGTGATATGAAAATATGGAAACAAAATAATTTCCTCATTGAGCAATATAGAAATAATTGAATCTTAAAGCTTAGAAGAAATCATAGAAGTTGGTTACTCCAATGTATTCATATTTATCTTTTTTAAGTCAGTATGATAAAACAGACAGCGTATTCATGTTCAATTTCTCTTGATTATACTTTACAAAATTACATTTTCCAACCTTAAGAAATGATTATAGGTTTAGTGGGGTTTTTTTAACCAAAGATGTTTATGTTACACAATGCTTGATTGACCATTTTAGATTCAGCTAATGTAAAACATGCAAGCAAGATTTTACTGAAGATTATCCAAAAAACGACTGGAACAGCATATCAA
>NW_006399946.1:3713041-3726401 GCF_000299155.1 Elephantulus edwardii
AGGTGGATTGATTCAGTGACTGGGATAATTGGGATGGGAGTGTCAGAGATGGTGCGATTGGCACAGGACAGAGCGGAGTTTAGGGCTGTTGTACATAGAGTCGCTTTGAGTCGCAAGCGACTCGACGGCACATAACAACAACAACAACAACAAAATCAGCAATGAACCAAGCATATAGAAACACTGATTTTCAATTTAGCCTCTTGCCACATTCTAATTTCAGACAAATTAGCTTGATAAGCCAAATATTCAAAATATGTGAGATGAATTCTCTCCATCCTTGCTTCTAAGTAATGTCTTGTCTGCACCTTCCAAGCCAGTTTTTTTTGTTCTTTTAGCAACAGATAAATAAACAACCTGAGTTATGTAGATGACTAACTTTGCTTGTAGAAAGTGAAGATTTGACGAAATTACTGCAGAAGATCATAGACTACAGCCTCCAATATGAACTACGTCTCAACATCAAGAAAATAAAAATCTTGACCACTAAATCAAGAAAAATTATGATAGATTGAGAAAAGATTAAAGTTATCAATTATTTCATTTTGCTTTAATCCACAATTAACATCCATATTAACAACAAAATATCTGAAGATATGTTGCTTTAGGAACATCTGATGTCTCTTTGTCGCTAAGTGCCGCCGAGTCACAGGCGACTCATAGAGACCCTATGAAGGAGAGTCCTCACCACTTGTGTGTCTTTCATCCTCTCTCCAGGTTTATAGGATATCCAGAGGCCAGCTATTATGGAAGTGGATGCCGCTCCTGCTTCCAAGCTTGTTTTAGTGGCAAGAGGCTGCACTGCAATCTGCTGTCTAGGACTTCTTTAAAATGTTAGAAAGCCAGGACATCTGTTTAAAGACTAGAATGTGCCTAATCCAAGCCATTTTTTTCAGCTATTTTCAATTTTTTCTCATGCATCTGAAAGCTGGATTGAGAAGAAGCATGACAGAAGAGGAATCTATGCCTTTGAATTGTGATGCTAGTAAAATTGTGGTGCTGACAGAAGAATATAGATCTGTCTTGGAAAAAGTGACACTAGATTGTTCCTTAGAGGCAAGAGTGGTGAAACTTAATCTCATACACTTTGAGTATGCTGTAAGGAAGTGACAATCCTTGGAAAAAACCCCAAAGGGTCAGTGAAAGAGATGAAGAAATTCAACTGCATAGCTTGACAGTCACTTTAACAATAGACTTGAACGTTGTGGAGAGTTTGATGATGGCACAAAATAGGAAAAGAGTCTAAACTGTTGTTCATAGATCATATGAGTTATAGTTGACTTGATGGCAGCTAACAACAACAACAACATTCTTCAATAATGAGCCATGATGGTGGTGGTGTTGTTGTTTTTATGTGCCCTTGAGTTGCTTGTGACACATTGAGACCGTATGTACAACAGCCCTAAACACTGCTCTATCCTGTGCCAATTGCACTGCCTCTGACACCCAACCCGATTACCCCAGTCACTGAATCAATCCACCTCATAGAGGGCCTGTCCCTCCTTACAACATGTCCAAAATATGTCAGACGAAGGCCCAGAATCCTTGCCTCCAAGGAGCAGCCTAGTTTAACCCTCTCCAGGATGAATCTGTTTGTTTTCTTGGCAGTCCATGGTACATTCAATACTCTTCTCCAGCACCACAGCTCAAAGGCATCAATTCTCCTTATATCCTCCCTAGTCATTGTCCAACTCTCTGATGCATAACAAGTGATTGCAAAGACCATAGATACAGATCAGATGCACCTTAGTCTCCAGAGTGACATCATTGCTCTTCAGTACTTTGGAGAGGTCCCTAACAGCAGATTTTTCCATCGCAATGTCTTTTAATTTCCTGGCTACTGGCATCAAGAGTGTTGACTGTAGAGCCAAGCATGCTAAAGTTGTTAGTAATCTCAATCTCTTCACCATCCATCCTGATGCTGCCAATTGTTCCAGTGGTGAGAATCTTTGTCCTCTTGACATTGAGCTTCAGTCCATACTGGAGGCTGCAGTCCTTGACCCTCTGCAGTAAGCGTTTAAGGTCCTCCTCAGTTTCAGCAAGCAGGGGTGTGTGCTATGCTATATTCTGGGTTTCTGAAAAAAGGTCCCATGTGATAAAGAGGGATAATCTTCTACTGTGAATATTTACAGTCTTGAAAGCCTAATGGAGGGCTCTCAAGTTGGTTCCAGAGCCAACTTGACTATTGTATTCGTTTGTTTTTTAGTATATTCAGTATTCTTCCTCAATCCCATAATTCAAAGACTTTGTATCAATTCTTGGGCATCTTTATTCATTGTCCAACTTTCACATGAGTATGAGACAATTGAAAACTTCATTGCTGAGATCAAGTTCACCTTATTCCTCAAAGTGAGGAATTTCTATAGCTTACTTGCTTATGACAGGTATTGAAAAAAACAACAACCCTAGTAATTATGGAAATAGCAACACCAACAAGCAAGATGAAGTAGGCTGTGCGGTGCACATCCTTTGGAACAGAGAGTTCTGTGACTGGTAGATCAGGATCTAACAAGAGAAACCACAACCCCAGCAGAGAACCAGAATCTGGCATGAAATAGAACTGACTTTGGACTGGAGCTCCATGGAATGAGAGCTAGAGGCTTTCACAGATGCTTGCTGGAAGACTAAGAACTGATTAATGAAATTTTGTAAGACCGACCCATGAGGCTGAAGGTCAAATGGCCTGAAAACATGCTTGAGAAATTGTCTGGACTAAGGGATTATATCTTGCTGCCAATTGAGTTATAGCTTTTTAACTTCCCTAATAAATATCATGTTGTTGTTGTTATGTACCATTGAGTTACTTGTGACTCATAGTGACCCCATGTACAAGAGCCCTAAATTCTGCTGTATCCTGTACCAACCTCACTGTCTCTGACACACCTACTCCCATTACCCCAGTCACTGAATTGGTCCATCTCATTGAGGGTCTTCCTCATTTGCGCTGTCTCTCCACCCTCTCTAAATATGATCTCCCTCTCCAAGGACGTGTTCTTCCTTGCAACATGCCCAAAGTATGTCAGATGAAGCTTCAGAATCCTTGCCTCTAAGAAGCAGCCCAGTTTCACCGTCTCCAGGATGAACCTGTTGTCCAAGCAGTCCATGATATCGTCAACACTCTTCTCCAGCACCACAGCTCAAAGACACCAATTCTCCATACTATCATCCATAGTCACTGTCCAGCTCTCTGATGCATAGCATGCAATTGCAAAGACTATGGTCTGGATCAGGCACACCTTAGTCTCCAAAGTGAAACCATTGCTCTTCATTACTCTGGAGAGGTCCCTGACAGCTGACTTTCTCAATATAATTTGTCTCTTGATTTCCTGGCTGCTGGTACCAAGAGTGTTGATTGTGGAACCAAGTAAATTAAAACTGTTAACAATCTCAGTCTCTTCACCATCCATAATGATGCTGCTAATTGGCCCAGTGGTGAGAATCATTGTTTTCCTGAAAGCCAAACAGATAAATATACCCTAGGAAGCAGGAGTGGCTTCCATTTCCTGTATAACATGCCTCCTGAAACTCTATGAACCCTGATAAATATCAATAGTTGTAGAGTGGCTTCAGGACCTTGGTTCATAGGGTCGCTATGAGTCATGGTCGACTCAAAGGCAATCAACAACAATAATTGATTGCTAAGTCTTTGAAATTTTTTAAAGACTTTGAGGTTTTAAGATGTGTATACAATAAAAAGAAAGAGAAATTACAATGTAGCAAATGACATACATGTCACAAATACTTTTTTAATTTAAATAAAATTTTCACGTTATACTTGTTTACTTACAAAGTTCATATACATTGTTTTTCATACTGAATCTTCCCCATTTCTTTTACCCACACCTCTCTCCATCCATCATGACAGAAGAAAAATAGATGCCTTTCGAGTTGTGGTGCTGAAGAAGAGTCTTGAACACACCATGGACTGCCAAGAAAACAAATATGTCTGTCTTGGAGAGGGTGAAACCAAGTCTCTCCTTAAAGGCTAGGATTTTGAAGCTCTGCCTCACTTAATTTGACCATGTGGCCAGGAGAGATCAGTCCTTGGAGAAGGACATTATGCTCTTAAGGGTGGGCAGACAGTGCAGGAGAGGAAGCCAGGGATGAGATGGATTGATACAGTAACTGGGGCAATGGGGGTTGTTGATGGTCAGAATTAGTGAGACTGGCTTAGGACAGGGAAGGGTTTAGGGCTGCTATACATAGTGTTGCTATACCTCTCAGGTGACTTAATGGCACAAAACAACAATGACATACTATGACAGGTTTGGAAGAAGGAGTGGCATCCACTTCCTAAATAGCATGCCTCTGGAAACTGCATGAAGTTTGATAAATGTCCATCGTTGTAGAGGGGCTTCAGGCCTTTTGTTCAAAGGGTCCCTACGAGTTGTGAAGGTAATCAACAACAACATGATTAACCCCACCTCCCTCCAATCCTCACTCCACTACTCCCTTCCCACCTTGGATCCTCATACATTTTCTACAATAATGGTCTGATACAGTATTTGTCCTTATGGTATTGAGTTCGTTCACTGAGCATACTGCTCTCCAGTCCCTCCCAAGTAGTGATTTAAAAAATCATTGCTCCTGTATGCTGTATAGTATATATGAGTGAATATACCATAATTTCTCAATCCATTTGATCATGGCTGGGCATTTGGGCTGTTTCCATGTTCTTGCAATAGTAAATAATGAATGCCACTATAATACTTTCATTACAACATTCTACTCAAAAACTTAACTCATTGCTGTTGAGTTGGAACCAAGTAATATCTGACCTTCTAGATTTTCCAAGGTTCTGAATCACATAGAAGGAGATCACCCATTTGTTTCCCCTGGTGCTGCTAGTGGATATGATCCATGAGAGAGGTGCAACCTTTGGATTATCAGTACAAATACCTATGGACTGTACCACCAGTGTACAGTGTGTGTAACTCCCTGTGCAACTGTTGCTTTTGTGAGTGTCATTAAGTCAAATATGACTCATAGGGACCCTATGAATACCAGGTGAGAATCTTTCCCTATCCTGTGCCATTATCATCTCTCATATATTTGGGCCCATTTTTAATATTACTGTGCCATTCTACCTCTTGAGGATCTATTTCTCTTTATGTGACCCTTCGCCTTTCCAAGCAGGATGTCCTTTTCCAAGGACTGGCTCCGTCAGAAAACATACTCCAAGTATGTAAGAAACTTCGACATCTTTGTCCTTAAGGAGTACTGCACTTTCTCCAAGACATTCTTGATTCTTCTTTTGATATTTGCTACTCTTCTCCAACATTGCAACTGAAAGGTACGAATTCTTCTATTATCTATAGTCATTATCCATCTTTCAGATACAAGTATTTGAAAAGATCTTGGTCTGAATCAGGCATGCCTTAGTCTCTAAACTGACATCATTGCTCTTTAGATTTTTGGAGAGGTCCTTGAGAGCAGATGCAACATGTCTTCTGATTTGTTGACTACTGGTACCAATGGTGTTGATGGTAGATCCAAGCAAGTTGAAATTGTAGATAATGCCAATCTTTTCTCCACCTATCTTGATGTTGCCTATTGGCCTAGTAGAGAGAGGATTTTTGTTATTTCATAGTTGTTTTAATTTGCATCTCTCTAATAGCTAATTAGTAGATGTATATTTTAAATGGAACAGACCATTTGGGAGGCTGGACTTTATGAAATGGCATCAGGATTGGATGAAGACTCGTCAACAACCTGTCCTGTGCTGATGATACAATCTTCCTTGCTGAAACCAAAGAAGACCTGAAGTATTTGCTGCGGAGGGTTAAGGACTCTAGTCTGCAATATAGATTGAAACTCAATATCAAGAAACCAAAGACTCTTACCACTGGGCCAATTAGCAGCATCGTAGTAGAGAAGAAGAGTTTGAGATTGTTAACAGCTTTAGTTTGCTAAGGCTCCACAATCAAAATTCTTGGTACCTGTAGCAAGGAAATAAAAAGATTAATTGCATTGAGAAAGTCAGGGTATTAACTCCAGAATACTAGGGGTCAGTGATCTAGAGACTAGGGTGGGCCTGATCTAAGTCATGGCTTTTGCAATTACTTGCTATGCATCAGAGAACTGGACAAAATCAATGCCTTTGAATTGTGTTGGGGAAGAGTACTGAATATACCATGGACAGACAGAGAACAAACAGAGGAGAGCGTGTCCTGGGTGAAACCAGTGTGCTTCTTGAAGGCAAGGATTTTGAAGCTCTGTCTCACATTATTTAAGCACGTGGTCAGGAAGGACCAGTTCTTGGAGAAAAACATCGTGCTTGGAAAAATGAAGTAACAGTGCAGAAGAGGAATACCCCAGATGAGATGGATTTGACACTGTAACTAGGGTAATGGCGGTAAGTGTGTCAGAGACAGTGAGATTGGCTCAGGATAGTCCAGAGCTATTGTACATAGGGTTGTTATGAGTCAAAAGCAACTCAATGGCATCTATAACAGCAACAACAATGGCTAATGATCTTGAGCATTTCTTCATGTGGGTTTGTTTTCTTTTTCCATCTGAATGTCTTTTTTGGTAACATGACAACTTTGTTATTTCATAACATACTTTTGTTGGTTTATGTGTGTTTCATAAATAAAAAATACCTGTTGTTTGTTGTTGTTATGAGCCGTTGAGTTGCCTGCTAATCTTAGTGACCCTGTGTACAACAGCCCTAAACCCTGCTGTGCCAATTGCACTGCTTCTGACACACCCATCCCGATTACCCCAGTCACGGAATCAATCCACCTCATAGAGGGTCTTCCCCTCTTGCACCATCCCTCCACCCTCCCAAACATGACAAGTCCCTCTCCAAGGACCTGTCCTTCCTTACAACATGCCCAAAGTATGTCAGACGAAGCCCCAGAATCTTTACCTCCAAGGAGCAGCCTGGTTTAACCCTTTCCAGGATGAATCTGTTTATTTTCTTGGCAGTCCATAGCACATCCAATACTCCTCTCCAGCACCACAGCTCAAAGGCATCAATTCTCCTTCTATACTTTCTAGTCATTGTCCAACTCTCTGATGCATAACAAGTGATTGCAAAGACCATAGCATGTGGCAGATGCACCTTAGTCTCCAGAGTGACATCATTGCTCTTCAGTATTTTGGAGAGGTCCCTAACAGCAGGCTTTCCCATCGCAATACATTTTTTTATTTCCTGGTTACTGGTGCCAAGAGAGTTGACCGTGGAGCCAAGCCTGCATTTTAGAAAAAAAAAAAAACACACCAAACCTGTTATTTTACTTAAAATGACAGATTTTCAGGTTAATCACATCACCTTTTATGTAAACAAAGAAGATATAGTTAATCTTCTATGTAAGTTAGTTATTAAAATTATAAATTAATTGGGCCTGTCTTCTAAAAGTCTGTATCCAATTGTGATTATGATTCTAAGTATTTGAAAAACTATTTGTTTTCATTACTCTGCTAAAAGGTTTCAAGAATCCATAGATGCTGAGTCATCAGTTTGGAAGTCATGCACTAAAAGTTAACCACAAAATGCAAACTTCCTTTTGCTTTCACAAGGAAGTTTATAAATGCTACTCTGATGTTTACTGCGAATGGAATCATACAAAAGTCAATACATAGAGACTATGGTATGCCTTAGTCAATAAGGATGTTTTCTTAGCCCTTGCCAAAATGCCACACAGGCATGGTCAAGTCAGCATATCAACAACAGATCCAGACCTACATGCATTTAATTAATTATTAATAGAAGTTTAGTCCTCTAATTATAATACAATTAGGTGGTAGTCTGTTTATATGCCCAAAAATCTAAGAATTTTGTGTTGATTTGGCAGAAAGAGAAGAGAGGGATTCATTCTAAAAAACTTTTTAGGTTGTTGTTGTTATGTGCCGTCAAGTCATTTGTGACTCATAGCGACCCTATCTATGTACAACAGCCCTAAACCGTGCTCTATCCTGTGCCAATCTCATTGCCTCTGACACACTCATCCCGGTTACTTTTTAGGTAGCAAGAGATTTTATTTGTTTTTTAAGAAAATTAGTGATAAGAACCAATACTGCAATCTAAGAAGCATACAGTTCAATTCTACCAGCTGCATGGAAATAGTATGGGACAAGCATCTCCTGGGAGATTTACTGCCTCTGAAAACCCACTGGATGGTCACCTTTGAGTTGGTTGATTGTTGTTGTTGTAGTTATGTGCCATCGAGTTGCTGCAACTCATAGCAACCCTACGTAAAAGAGTCCTAAATGCTGTTCTATCCTGTGCCAACCTAGCCATCTCAAATGCACTCATTCCCACCACTCTAGTCACAGAATTAATACATCTCATCAAGGGTCTTCCTCTCCTGTGCCACCCCTCCACTCTGCCAAACATGATGTCCCTCTCTAAGGACCAGTCCCTCCTTGCAATATGCCCAAAGTATGTCAGACGAAGCTTCAAATCCTTGACTCCAAGGAGGATTTCGGCTTCTCCTTGTTCAGGACAAATCTGTTTGTTATCCCAGCAGTCCATGGTATATTCAATATTCTTCTTCAGCACCACAGCTCAAAGGCATCAATTCTCTTGCTATCATCCCTAGTCACTGCCCAACTCATGTCCAATGATGTATAGCATGTAATTGCAAAGACTATAGCCGGGATCAGGTGCACCTTAGTCTCCAGCCTGATGTCATCTCCTCTTCAGTACTCTTGAGAGGTCCCTCACAGCTGACTTTCCCCAATGCAATTCATTTCTTGATTTTCTGGTTGCTGTTACCGGAGTATTGACTACGGAGCCAAGTAAACTAAAACTGTTAAGTATCTCAATCTCTTCACCATCCATATTGATGCTACCAATTGGTCCAGTGGTGAGAATCTTTGTTTTCTTGATGTTGATCTTCAATCTATATAAGAGGCTGCAGTCTTTGGCCTTCTGCAGCAAGCGCTTCAGGACCTCCTCAGTTTCAGCCAGCAGGGTTGTGTCATCTGCATAACGCAGGTTGTTTGTTGATGACTCTTGCATCCTGATGCCACATTCCTCCTCATACAACCCAGCATCTTGGATGATCTGTTCTGCATACAGATTGAAAAGGTATGGAGACAGAATACATCCATGACAGACCCCCTTCTTGATTTTGAACCATGTAGTATCCCTTTGCTCTGTTCTGACTACTGCCTCTTGTTCCAAGTATAGGTTTTGCATAAGCACAATCAAATGTTCTGGGATTCCCATTCTTGTCAGAATCAGCCACAGCTTGTTGTGATCCACACAGTCAAAAGCCTTTGCATAGTCAATGAAGCACAGATAGACATTCTTCTGGTATTCTTTGCTTTCTGCTATAATATCCCTAGTACCATGACCTCTTCTAAATCCAGACTGCATATCTAGCATTTCTCTATTGACCTATTGTTCCAAAAGTTTTTGGATCATTTTCAGCAGAATCTTGCTTGCATGTGATATTAGTGATATTGTTCCATAATTTCGGCACTCTGTTGGGCCACCTTTTTTAGGAATGGGAACAAATGTTGATCTTTTTCAGTCAGTCGGCCAGCTGACTGTCCTCCAGATTTCTTGGCACAACTTAGTGAGTACATCCAGGGTAGTGTCTGTTTGTTGAAATATGTCAAAAGGTATGCCGTCAACTCCTGGAGCCCTGTTTTTTGCCAATTCCTTCAGAGCAATTTGAACTTCCTCCTTCATCACCATAGGTTCTTTCTCATATGTTATTTCATGAAATTCTTCTGTGTCAGCCAATTCCTTCTCTAGTAACTTTTCCTTCTCCTCCTCCTTCTCCTCCCCCTCCTTTTCCTCCTCCTTCTCCACTTGCCCTCTTCCTCCTCATTACTTAGGCCATACAGAGGAAGGTCTGGTGGCCTCTTGGCGACAAGCTGAGCTGCAATACCAAAGGCACGTGGTTCGAATCCACCAGCTGCTCTGCAGGACAAGGAAGGGCAATCAACTCCCATTCAATTAGCTGCCTCTGAAAACCTCCTGGAGGGTCAGATGTGGGCCGGTGCTCAACAACAACATGCAATTTTATCGCTCTTGTCTCACAGTTCATAAGAAGTTGTGCTGCTGACCCAAAGGGGGAGCCTCTGGTGATTCTAGTATATCAATTTCTCTGAGGGAAAAAAATGGGCAATCTCCTCTTCTGTGATTTACAGCCTCTGAAATCCCACTGAAGGATAAATTTCAACTTAACAGCAATGAGAGCAAGTTAGAACATGTTGTTGTTATGTGCCGTCAAGTCGCTTGCGACTCATAGCGACCCTATGTACAACAGCCCTAAACTCTGCTCTGTCCTATGCCAATCGCACTGTCTCTGACACTCCCATCCCAATTATCCCAGTCACTGAATCAATCCAGTTGTTTTTGGATAATCTTCGGTAAAATCTTGCTTGCATATGAAATCAGTGAGATTGTTCTGTAGTTTCCACATTCTGTTGGGTCACCTTTCTTTGGGATAGGAACAAATATTGATCTCTTCCAGTCAGTTGGCCAAGTGGTTGTTCTCCAGACTTCTTGGCACAATTTGGTGAGCACGTCCATGGCAGCATCTGTTAACTGAAATATGTCAATTGGTATACCATCTATTCCTGGAGCCTTATTTTTTGCCATTTCCTTCAAAGCAGCCTGAACTTCTTCTTTCATCACCATAGGCTCTTGCTCATATGTTGTTTCATGAAATTCTTCTGTGTCTTCCAATTCCTTTCGATACAATGACTCAGTATATTCTTTCCATCCTCTTTTAATACTTCATGGATCATCTAACATTTTGCCAAAAGCATCCTTGATTATAGCAACTTGAGGTTTGAATTTGTTCTTCAGTTCCTTGAGCTTAAGATATGCTGAGCAAGTTCGGCCCTTTTGATTTTCTGACTCCAACTCCTTGCACATTTCATTGTAATATTTTGCTTTGTCATCCCGTGCTGCCTTTTGAAATCTTCTATTCAACTCTTTCGTATCTTGAATTCTTCCCTGTGCTTTGGCTTCTCTGCGCTCCAGTGCAATTTTCAATGTAAAATTTTATTACATATAAAAAATTATTCCTTATACCACAAAAAAGTCAAATTAATATAGTACTGGCCTAGTAACAGTATTTTACTTACATGTGTAATCAATGATATTGTTCAATAATTTCCACCTTCAGTTGCATCACCTTTCTTGGGACTTGGACCAAATATGGACCTCTTCCAAACCATTAGCCAGACAGCTGTCCTCCACATCTCCTGGCATTGACTAATGAGAGCATCCAAGGCTGCAGTTCTTAATTGAAACAAGTCAATTGGTATCCCATCAATTCCCAGGGTGTTATTTTTTTGCTAATTCCTCAATGCTGCTTCTACTTCCTCCTGCATTACCATTGGCTCCTGTTCCTGAAATTTTGCATTGTCAATCAATTCTTTCTGGCACGGTGACTTTGTATATTCCCTCCATCTTCTTTTCATAATTTCTGGGTCATCCAATACATCCATAATATCTTTCAATATCACAACACGATGCTTAGTTTTTCAGTTCTTTCAGCTTGAGAAAAGCAAAGCAAGTTCCTCTCTTTTTCTTCTCCAGTTCCAACTGTCTGCACATTCCATTATAATACTTTGATTTGTTGTCCTGATCTGCCTTTTGAAATGTCCTGTGTAGGAGGAATATATTATTAAGTATTATTGTTATAGCAAGAGTCCAGAATGAAAGCTGCATAGTGGAGTGGACTGGGGGGGCGGGGGCGGGAAGATTGTATAACAATGAAAGAATGGGTTTTTTTTTTTTACCTTTCTTTTTTATTATTAAATTTTATTAATTTTAACGAACATTTACAAAGATTTTGGGTTTTCATTCATTCATTGTTGCACTATTTTCTCTACCCTCCTCCCCAGTTCATTCTTTTTTTATCCCCCGTGAAAGTCTGTTTTAATTGTCCCATTGCCACAGTGCTTGTCAAAGCCAGTTCTGATTAATCTCCTTTGTCAGTGTGTCCTTTGCAATTCTTCTTTTATTTTTCAAAGTGACAAGTGAGCTAGGGGGAGGGGTGGACAGGGAGGAAAGTGTGTAACAACTAATGAATGGAAATTCAAAGTCTTTGTAAACTTCCATTAAAATGAATTTAAAAATTTAAAAAGGGAAATGTCTTCCTGAGCTACCTTTTGAAATCTTCTGTTCATCTATTCCACTTTAACATGTTTTCCTTTTGGTTTTGCTTCTTGATGCTCCAGTGCAATCTTTAGAGTCTCTTCTGACATCCATTTCAATTTTTTTCTTTCTCCTCTGATTTTGTAATGACCTTTTTCTCTCTTTCTGGATGATATCCTTGATATCATCCCTTAACTCATCTGGTCTTCAATCATTAGTGTTCAGTGCCTCAAAACTATTACATAGATAGAGAACTACTAGAAGTTCAAGCAGGATTTAGAAGAGGCTGTGTCACCAGCGTTATCATTGCTGATGTCAGATGGATCCTGAATGTAAGTACGGAATGCCAGAAGAATGTCTATTTGTGCTTTATTGACTATGCAGAGGTGTTTGGCTGTGTTGATCATAACAAGTTGTGGCTGACATTGAGAAGAAAGTGAATCCTAAAGAACTTGATTCTGCTCATGTGGAACCTATACCTAGACCAGGAGGCCATTGTGTGAAAGGAGCAGGGGAGCATTGCATGGTTTCGAATTAGGCAGGGAGTGTCATGGGGTTGTATTCTCTCTCCATACCTATTCAATTTGTATACTGGGCAAATTATTCAAGAAACTGAACTCTGAGGAGGAATGTGCCATCAAGATTGGAGGAAGACACAACAATAACCTGTGTTATGCAGATGGCACAACTTTGATTGCTTAAAGTGAAGAGGACTTGAAGTACTCGGTTGCAAAAGTTCAAGAAATGCAGCCATCTGTACAGATTCCATCTCAATATCAGGAACACAGAGATTCTTACCACTGGACCAATAGTTCTATGATGGATGGAGAGAATATTGAAACTGTCAGAAATTTCATCTTCCTTGGATCTGCAGTTAACACCGTTAGTATCAGCAGCCAGGAAATAAGGAAGGAGCCCCATTGCACTGGAAAAATCTGCTGTTGGTTCATTTCCAAATTATTGAGGAGCAGTGATGTCAGTTTGAACACTAATGTGTCTAATTCAGGCCAAAGCCTTTCTGATTACTTGCTATGCATCTGAGAGCTAGACAACGAATAAGGATCATAGGAAAAGAATTGATGCCTTTGAGCTATGGTGTTGGAGAAGATCACTGTGTATGTGCATATATTTGTGGATGTATGTACATATATATTTATATGGGTTCTGAAGCTTCGTCTGACATACTTTGGGCATGTTGCAAGGAGGGACTGGTCCTTGGAGAGGGCTATCATGTTTGGCAGAGTGGAGAGACGGCACAGGAGAGGAAGACCCTTGATGAGATGGATC
>NW_006399946.1:3730492-3732989 GCF_000299155.1 Elephantulus edwardii
CCTCACTTCCGTTCAAGACCACGCCTGTCAGAGCTTTCAAGGGCTTGCTCCTGCCGGATAGCTATCGATAGCTATAGATATAGATTATTTGTTGTTGTTACATACTGTCGAGTTGCAACGGACTTACAGCTGATTTTTTCGCAGTTTACAGAGCCAACAAATTGCAAGGGAGGAGCTTGTCCCTGTTTTTCTAGCAGAGCAGCTGGTGGATTTCAACAGTGTGCTTTTCTATCACTAAGAGCTACATACATATAACACACATACACACATGTGTTGTTACTTTTATGCGTCATCAGGTCACTTGTGACTCATAATGACCTTATGTGCAACAGCTCTACAATCTGTCCTGTGTTGGGTCAGTCTCACAGACTCAGACACAAGTACCTCCATTGCCCCAGTTACTGTATCAATCCATTTCATCCAGAGTCTTCTCCTACCCTCTCTCTCCAACTTTTCAAGCATGATGTCCTTCTGCAAGCACCAGTGTCTCCTGGCTACATGCCCCAAGTATAAAGACAGATCTTCAAATTTCTAACCTTGAAGGAGAAATTTGGTTTCACCCTCTCCAAGACAGACCTATTTGTTTTCTTGGTGGTCAATGGTATGTTCAAGACTCCCCTCCAGATCACAACTCAAGCACATCAATAATTCTTCTTTCATCTTTACTCATTGTCTAGCTCTCTGATGCCTAGCAAGTAATTATGAAGACCATTGCCTGGATCAAGTGCACCTAAGTCTCTAGACTGACATCCTTGCTTCTCAGTACTCTGGAGAGGTCCCTGACAGCAGATTTTCCCATCTTTTGATTTACTGAGTGTTGGTGCCAAGAGTGTGGATGTGGAGCCAAGCAAACTGAAATTGTTAACCTCAATCTCTTCTCCATATATTATGGTGCTGCCAATTGGCCCAGTAGTGAGAATCTTTGTTTTCTTGATACT
The DNA here is from genome assembly GCF_000299155.1 of Elephantulus edwardii. Classification (NCBI taxonomy): domain Eukaryota; kingdom Metazoa; phylum Chordata; class Mammalia; order Macroscelidea; family Macroscelididae; genus Elephantulus; species Elephantulus edwardii. The sequence goes on from NW_006399946.1 coordinate 3,731,431, forward strand.
GAGCATCAATCCATAGTAAAGATTACAGTTCTTGACCTTCTGAATCAAGCACTTCAGCTCCTCCTGTTTCAGCAAGTAAGGTGGTAGCATCTGCATAACACAGGTTGTTTGTTGAGTCTTCCTCCAATCCTGACGCCACACTCCTTAACATAAAGTCCAGCCTCTCAAACGATCTGTTCTGCATATAAATTGAAAAGGCATGAAGACAAGATGTGTCCCAAATACCCTCCTTTCTTGATTTTGAACCATGCAGTGTTTCCTTGCTCTTTTCTGAGAACTGCTTCCTGGTATTGATATACATTTTGTTTTGTTTTTATTTTTTTAATTTTTTTTGTTTGTTTTTTTTTTGATATAGGTTTTGCATAAGCACACTCAAGTGTTCAGGAATTCTCGTTCGCAAAGTTAGCCACAATTTGTTGTATACAATTTGATTCACAGTCAAATGCCTTTGCATAATTAATGAAGCACAGATAGACATTATTCTAGTACTTTTTGCTTTCTGCCAAGATCCATCTGAAATTGGCAATAATGTCTCTAGTGCCACTATGTTCCCAATTAGTGTACCATTCCAGTCATTTTTTTAAAATAATCTCAGCAGGATTTTGCTTGTTTGTGATGTTACAAATTTCCTTCTTTTGTCATTTTGTCCTAAGAAGTACTTCCAATACAATAGTGAATAGAAGTGATGATAGTGGGCATTCTTGTCTGGTTCCTATTTGCAAGGAAAATGTTTTGAGTGTTTTTCTATTGAGAATGATATTGGTTTTACATAAATACTTTTCACTGTGTTGAGGAAATTCTTTTCTATTCCAATTCTACAGAGTTTCTTAAGGGTGTTGGATTTTATTGGATGCTTTTTCTGCATCAATTGCTAAGATAGTATGGTTCTTGCTCTGTCAATGTGGTGAAATAAGTTTATTTTTTTCTTATGTTAAACCATCCTTACATATGTTATGAATCTCACTTGGTGGTGATGAATTATTATTTTGTTTTTTGAATTATACTAGCTAGGAATCACAGAAGCCAAGGAAGCTTAAGATACAAGCTGTCAGATCATGGGTTGGACAATGGAAGATATTTTCTGAAGGGACTTGGCAGATGTGAAGGGTTATCCTGGTGGAGGGTGGAGCTGAGAAGTAAGTGGCTCAAGGAACTGGGCTAGGGGTGGGATCAACACTGTAACTAATGCTTAACTACACAATAAGGGATTTATCTTTCACTGCTCCACAAATTGCTTGTCTGTCAGATACTCCTCTACATCTGAACATTCAAATTAAGATGGACTAGGAAGAAGGATTGGCCACCCACTTCTGAAATAGCAGGCCTCTGAAAACCCTATGCACAACAGAACACACACAGATTAACAGAAAGGGCAATCTAGGTAGAACTATCAAGTATGGAAATACAAAAGAGGAGGAACAGTTGTAAGCAGACCCTAGTGATTGGAACATGGAATGTGAAAGCCATGAATGTAGGAAAATTAGAAATTGTTAAGAAAGAAATGGAATGCATAAATATTGACATATTAGGCATTGGAGAGATGAGATGGACTGGCATGG
>NW_006399946.1:3736084-3751422 GCF_000299155.1 Elephantulus edwardii
CGGTGACTGGGGTAATCGGGATGGGTGTGTCAGAGGCAGTGCGGTTGGCGCAGGATAGAGCAAGGTTTAGGGCTGTTGTGCATAGGGTCGCTATGAATCGTAAACGACTCGAAGGCACATAACAACAACAACATCATTTGGTGCATACATTTTGACCAAGGTTTTGTCTTCTTGATCTCTTGTGCCTTTAATCAGTATGTAATGCACTTCCTTATCTTTTAATTGTGTTTTTCATTCTGAAGTCTGTTTTATCATTTTTTTTTTGAGGTTGCCATTTGCTTGATGTATTTTTTCCTAGCCTTTGATTTTGAGTCTTTCTTTCTCTCTCTTTTTTTTTGAGATGTGTCTCTTGTAGGCAATATATTGATGGCCTTCGATTTTTTAATCCAAACTGCTATTCTTTTTCTCTTGATTGGCATGTTTAACCCAGTCACATAAAGTGTGATTATTCTCAGGCCGGGTTTTACCTCTGTCATTTTGCTGTGTTTCTTTTTCTATTGTTTCTGGTTACTATGGTTACATTTTCCTTTAGCATCTCCATGTAAAGGATTTTACTTAAAATTCATAGTAGTTCTGGTCGTTGTTTTCACAAATTCCTTAAGTTCCTTCTTTTTTGTAAAAGATATTATTTCCCCTTCATATTTGATGGAGAGATTCCTGGGTACAGGGTACTTGGCTGGCAATGATTTTCTTTTAACTTTCTGTATATTTAATCCCATTTTTATCTAGCTCTTCTGTTGAGAAATCAGAACTTAATCTGTTTCCCCTTTATAGGTTTTTCTTTGCTTTTTCTTATGCTGCTTTGTTTATTCTATCCTTATTTTTTAATTTGGAGTTGTGTGTTTTTTTTTTCTGTGATAAGTCTTTATGTTTTTCTCTTTCAGTCTGGTTGATCTGGTGCTCTCTGTGTTCTCAAATGTGGATTTCCATGTTCTTCATAATACCTGGGAAGTTTCTTTCTAGTACTTCTTCCACAATTTTCTCAGTGATTTCTCTGTCAGTCCCATGTTCCGTAATTCCAGTCACACAAATGTTGTTCTTTTTGATGTCATCCCACATGATTCTAATGTTTTCTTCATTTTCTTTACGTATCTTATCTGATTTTTCTTCTAGTATGTTTCCAGTGATGCTCTTGTCTTCTAGCTTACTAACTCTCTGTTCCAACTCTTTAGTTCTATTTTTTGTCCTACTAGTGTGCGTTACAGAGGTAACTCGTGGTTGCTGTGATGCTGAAGCCTGTGACAGTGATGTGCCAATCGTGGTAATGGGCACCCATGTTGGACAGTGTTGGCTGGAGCTTCCAGACTAAATCAAGCCTGGAAGCAGGAGCGGCATCCACTTCCAAAATGGCTTGCCTCTGGAAACTCTATGTACGAACAGTACTCAGGCTGTTCGTTCATAGGGTAGCTATGAGTCGTCTACGACTCGATGGCATTAAACGGCAACAACAACAGTGTATTAGATAGTTCTGTCAATTCAATCTTAATATTCTGGTATTGCATTTTTATACTTTTTTGTTAATTCTACTACTTTGTTTCTGTGCCCTCTCTGTCTTGTGATGATTTTTTAAAGTTCTTGTACCTCTTTATCTATACTATCAATTATTTTCCATCTTTTAAATTTTTATAGCTGTTCAAGATGTTCTTCATCAACATAATTCTTGTAGATTTTTGTCTCTATTTTCTCTCTTAATGGCTTCCTTTGTTTTTTTCATTATTTGCATCTTCTTCTGTAGCTGTTCAAATAACTCCACATCAACATATTTCTTCTGGTTCTCTCTATCTAGAGTATTCATGGGATCTGTATTTTTAAGAAAAGGAGTAATTTCATCTTTTTCATGATGACTGAGGCAGACTAATGCTTTCTTGACATATTGTGAGCCTTTCTTAGTAGATGTAATGTTGTTGTAACTATATAGTGACGCAGAGTATGACAATGTTTTTTGAAGGACCTGCATATGTATATGTGCTCCAGTCTTGGCTAAAGGCCCTACAGCATTATATCACCCAAAGGCTCTGAATGTGAGAACAGGGAAGTCTGTTGCCTTCCAAATCCAAGTCTTGGCCTGTCCATGCCTAGCCTGGCCCCTTTTGCTTGAGCTTAAGGGATCCCAAGTAGTGTAGCTAGACAGCAGTATTTCACCCAAAATACCTAGGATATTGGTGCCCCTGGCACTGGACAGTGGGGAGAGGTAGTTGGGCAGTCTGCTGGCAGCAGGACAGTAGGGTCTCCAGGAGGTGGGGGTAGTGGTCTAGTGCTCTGGGCAGAATTGTGGTTTGGACCACACTGAAACTGAGGCCTCTCAACCTGGCATGCAGTGGTTCTATCACCAGCCAGGGTGTGAGTGCACCCAGGACGAGTCGCAGCCTTTAGCAGACTATAGGGGAAAGGTTGCTGGAAAACATTCCCAGGCTGGTCATGCCACACAGGCCTTGGTGTCTTATAGGAAGCAATGGTAAGGTCCCTCTTGTCTTGTGAGAAGTGGGCATCAAGAAAAGTGTGTGTTTTCCAAGATGTGAGCATCTCCTCAATTTGATTCTTTCTTGTCCTGGTCTCCATAATGTTCATTGTCTACATATCCTGTTTCTGTTCCCCTCCCCCCAACTTCCATCCCTCAGTTATGTTCCTGTTTTCACAGTAGTGATCTTATGCAGTTATTTGTCCTTTTGTGACTGAATTATTTCACTCAACATAAAGTCTTTTAGACTTTCCCATATTGTGTCCTATTTTACAAATACATCCTTGTTCTTCAGTCCTCCATTATTATTCCATTGCGTGAATATACTGTATTTTTTTTATCCATTCAATGTTATGGGCATTTGGATTTTTCTCTTTTCTTGATATTGCAAATAATTCTGCAAAGAATATAAAGGCACATACATCTTTTGATATCTCAGCTCTAATAATCCTAGTAGTGGAATTACTGAGTCATATGAGATTTGTGTAACTCTCCATGGTTCTCTTCTGTTCATAGGTTTTTCAGAAGCTTGTTATTTAAGAAGTGGATGGCCAATCCTGCTTTCTACTCTGCCTTAATTTTGAAGCTCTACTAAAACCTGTTTATCATAGGTAACACGGCATTTGACACACTGGTGGCATCATTTTAAGCATCACAGCAAACCACAAGTTATCTCAGTATAGCAAATGGGCAGACAAGTGCTGTGTTAATTAGAACAATGTATTCCCCAAATACAACAAACTAACAATTTAGAGTTGTACTTTTAATAGCAAATCAAGCTTTGTACCAATTGATTTTAATCACAATGGCCCACCTACCAGGTCTTAATTACTTGAACTAAGAGGCTCTCAGACCATAACCAACTGTTAATTAAACAGGTCCACTTACTGGGTCCTACTGGGACATTATACTTGGAAAAAGAGAACATTATGGAAGGAGAGGAAGGCCCTTAACCAGGCATACTGACACAGTGACTGCAACAACGAGCTTGAGTGTATCAGGAAGTGTGAGGATGGCATAGGATAGGACAGGGTTCAGATCTCTTGTTCATAGGGTCACTATGTGTTGTACTCAACTCGATGTCACCTAACAGCAACAATTGCATGAGATTTCTATATTGACATTTTTTTAGGAAATGGAAAAAAACCTTCTATCATGGTTATACTATTTTACAATCCCACCAGCAGTGCAGGAGAATTCCAATCTTTCCACATTCTCTCCAATATTTATTTTTTATATTCTGTTGAACTTTGCTCTTGCCACTGGGATAAGATGCTATCTCATTTTTTTGCTTTGATTTGCGTATCTCTAGTGATTTTGAACATTTATTCATGTATATATTGGCCATTTAGATGTCTTGCTTTGTAAAGAGCCTTTTCATATCTTTAGCCCATTTTGTTAATAGTATTTTTCTAATGGAGGCTCTGCAATATTCTTTGAATGTAACTCATCAGTTTTATGTCTGATAAACTATTGCCAAATATGTTTCTTCAGTTGTGGACTTTCTTTCTACCCACAATTGAAAAAATTTTTGATGCACATAGGGGTGTGATTTTTGAGAAGGTCCTCTTTGTCAGTTTTATCCTTTCCTGATTGTGCATTTTTGGCTGTTTGGAAGTCTGTTTATGTCATATACTAGTTCTTCTAAATTTGTTCCTATTTCTTCTCAGATGATCTTTATGGGATTTTATTTTGCCCCTAGGTCTGTAATCCACTTTGAGTTGGTGTTTGTGTTTTATGTGAGATGTGCATCCTGTTTCAGGTTTCTACAGGTAGATGTCCAGTATTCTCAGCATCATTTATTAAACAAAATGTCATTACACCATTTAGTGTGTTTTGTGTCTTGTCAAATATTAATTGACTGTAGGTAGATGGTTTGATTTCTGGGTTTTTAATCTGTTCCACTGATCTTTGTGTCTGTTGCACCAATACCGTACTGTTTTGATTACTATAGCTCTGTAGTAGGCTTTGAGATCAGGGAGTAGTAAGCTTTGAGATCAGGGAGTGTGATTTTTTATGTCATTTTTCTTTTTCAGAGGAGCTTTGCTTATTCTGGGTCATTCTCCTTTCCAAATGAATCTGGATATTGATTTCTTTAACCTTCTTTTAAAAATGGCACTGGTGTCTATATTGGCATTATGTTGGGCCTGTAGATTGCTTTTGGATTGTTGTTGTGGATAGCTGTCATCAAGTTGAGTATGACATCTTTTAACAACAGATCTGAACCCTGTCCTATCCTGTGCTGTCCTCACACTTCTTGACACATTAGAGTTCACTGCAGAAGTCATCGTGTCAGTCCATCTGGTTGAGGGCCTTCCTTTACTTCACCAACCCTCTTACCTTTACATGCGCATGTCCCTCTCTAAGGAATAGTCCCTCCTAGCAATATGCCTGAAATATGTGAGGCAAACCTCATAATTTTTGCCTCTAAGGAGCATTCTGACTGCAAACCTCTCCAAATATATTTGTTCTTTTGGCAGCCCATGGCATGTGGATGTTTAGCAATCTTCTCCAACTCCACAGCTCAAAGGCACCAATTCTTTCTCTGTTTTCCTTATTCATTGTCCAGTTCTTAGATACAAAACACGTAATCTGAAAGCCCATGGCCTGAATCAGATGCACCTTAGGCCCCAAACAGACATCATTAATACTCAATAATTTGAAGAGGCCCCTAACTGAAGACTTTTCCAGTGAAATATGTCTCCCAGTTTCCTGACTGCTGGTACCAAGGACGTTAATTGTGGACTCAAGTAAGATGAAGATTTTGACAATTTCAGTCTTTTCTCCAACTATTATGATATTGCCTATTGGTCCAATGGTAATAATCATTGTTTTCTTGACATTGACATGCAATCCATATGGAAGCTGTATTCTTTGATCTTCTGCAATACGTGAGTCAAATCCTCCTCACTTTCAGTAAACAGGGTTGTGCGATCTGCATAAAGCAGGTCACTGATGAATCTCCCTCCAATCCTGATGCCACATTTCTTTTCATAGACTCCAGGTTCTCAAATAATTTTCTCAGCAGACAGTTTGAATAGGTATGGAGAGAGAATACAAACCTGACACACTCTTTTCTTAATTTTAAACCATGTAGTGTCCTCTTGCTCTGTTCACACGATAGCCTCTTGGTCTAGGTATAGGTTTTGTATTAGTATAATTAAGTGCTCTAGGATTCCCACTTTTCTCAATGTTAGCCATAACTTGTTATGATGCACACAACCAAATGCCTTTGCATAGTCAATAAAGCATAAATAAACATTTTTCTCATATTCTCTGCTTTCAGGCAAGGTCCTTCTGACATCAGCAATGATAACCCTAGTGCCATGGCCTCTTCTAAATCATACTTGAACTTCTGAAAGTTACCTATTCTAGCAATTTTTTAATGATATTTAGAAGTAGGATAAAAATGTCTACTTTTGGGTAGGATTATCATTTTCATAATGCTGTGTTTCTATCTATAAACAGGGAATATTTTTCTATTTAATTATCATTTTTTGTTGTGGTAGTGCATTGTAATTTTCTAGGTCTTTTGTGTATCTAGATAGGTTTATTCCTAAGTATTTCATCTTGTAGTTGATTATTATAAATTGTGTTGTTTTTCTTCTTTCATTTATCATGTTTTCTTTTTGCTGTGGGTTAATCCAACTTATATTTGTATGTTTATTTTGTAACCTGCTAGTCTACTAAGTTGGTCTAACAGTTTGATTTTTATTGTTGTTGAATCTTTAGGATTTTCTGGTACACTATCATATGGTCTCCACTTAGAGAAAGTTTTACCTCCTCTTTACCAGTTTGCCTTTTATTTCCTTATCTTCTTTTATGTCCTAGATAGAACTTCCAATACAATATTAAATAAGAGTGGTGGCAGAGGGTATCAGTTCTTGGTTCCTGCCCACAAGGGGAAAGTTTGTTATCCTCTTTCCATTGAATGTGATATTCGCTCTTAGTTTTGCATATATAATTTTTCACCAAGTTAAGGAATTTCCTCTCTAATCCTATATTGTTTAGGGTTGTGTTGGATCTTGAAGGAAAAGCCTTTTCTGCATAAATTAATAGGATCATGTGGTTCTTGTTCTTTACTTTATTAATTTGATGTATTGCATTAATTGTTTTTCTTATGTTGCACTGTCTTTTCACACCTGCTATAAATTCCACTTGGTTATCATGAATTTCTTTTTAAAGTATACTGTTGGATATTCATTCACATACAAGGAATACCTGTTAGTACAACTATCATTCAAATGTACTCACCAAGACCCAGAGCCAGAGGAGGAAATAAATTATTTTACCAACTTTTTCTTGGAAGCAGGAGTGCCATTCACCTCCAAAATAGCCTGCCTCTAGAAACTCTATGAACATGGAGAAGAAATGAAAGTTATACTAGTGTTCAGGTCTTTCGCTCATAGGGTCACTATGAGACACTATGACTGGATGGAACTTAACAGCAACCACCAACTTTTTCAGTCATAAATGGATCACACATGCAACCAAGATGCTTTAATAATAGTTAGCGACTGGAATGCGAAAGTAGTCGGACAACATGGACTTGCTGACAGAAATGATAGAATTCTACACAATCAGTAATTTATTTATTGCAAATGCCTTTTATAAAAAAAAAATGTAGGCTATACACATGGATTTCCATTGGTGGTATGCACAGGAATCAGATCTATTACATCTGAGGAAGGAATCGTTGGAAAGTTCAATAACAGCAGTGAAAAATATGCCAGTTGCTGATTGCAGAACAGACCATCAACTACTCATATGCAAATTCAAATTAATGCTAAAGAAAGTAAAATCATATCCACAGGAATCAAAATTTCATCTTGAGTCTAACTCACCTGACTTGAAAAACCAACTCAGGACAGGTTTGAGGCCTTGAACACTAATGAACAAAGACTAGATGAGCTATTGGAGGCTATCAAGAATATCACCCACAAAGAAAGCAAAGGTCATTACAAAGAAGGAAGAGAAAGAAGAAGAAAAGAATAGAAAGAAGAAAAGAAAAAAAATTGAGGTTGTTAACAATTTTAGCTTGCTCGGCTCCATAATCAGCATCCTTGGCAACAGTACTCAGGAAATCAAAAGATTAAACACATGGAGAAGATCTGTCAGGGACTTCTCCAGATGTCAGGAAAGAAAAAGCAAAGCATTATAATGAAATATGCAAAGAGTTGGAGTCGGGAAATTGAAAAGGCTAAACTTGCTCACCATTTCTTAAGCTAAGGAACTAAAGAACAAATTCAAGATTTGAGTTGCAATACTTAAGCATGCTGTGGGCAGAATATTGAATGATCCAAATATCATTAAAAGAAGATGGAAGTAAAATACAGAATCACTGTGCCAAAAGAATTTATTTACACAGAAAAATTATATGAAACAACCTATGATCAAGAGGCAATGGTGATGAAGGAAGAAGCCCAGGATGGTCTGAAGGACTTGGGGGTGGGGGGCAGAAATAAGGACCCACGAATTGATGGAATACCAATTGACATATTTAAATAAACAGATGCTGCCCTGGACGTGCTAACCAGGTGTGTCAAGAAATCTGGAGGAAAACTACCTGACCAAGTGACTGGAAGAGAGTCATATTTATTTCCTTTACAAAAAAAAGAAAAAGATGAATGGAAAGAAGCCCCGAAAAAGCAAAGCACTCCTTAAAAATAGAAGAAAGGTAGGAGGTATCTCACTCTCTGATTTCAAATCCTACTGAACTGCCATGGTGGTTAAGACAGCATGGTACTGGTACAATGACAGACACACAGATCAATGGAATAGAATTGAGAACCTGGAAATCAGTCTATCTACTTATGGTCAACCGATTTTTGACAAGAAGATGAAACCAGTTAAGTGGGGAAATGACAACCTTTTTAACAAATGGTATTGGCAGAATTGGAAAATTATCGGCAGAAGACTTAAGCAAGATCCACACCTCACTCCATATAAAAAAAAACCAACCCAAGGTGGATCGTGGACCTAGGACTAAAACCAAGGACTATAATCTTCATTAAAGAAAAGCTTGGAAGAACTTTAGTAGTCCTAATCCACAATATAAACAGTCTTCCAAATATCCTGAAAAATCTATAACCAGGAGAAGATAAAATAGATGAATGGGACCTTTTAAGAATCAAATCCCTATGCACATCCAAAACCTTCTCCAACAGGTTAAAAAGGGAAGCCACTGACTCGAAAAAGTGTTTGGCAATGACATGTCAGATAAGGGGCTTATATCTAGAATTTATAAAATACTTGAGCACCACAACAAGATAAAGGTAAATAATCCAATCAAAAAATGGGCACAGGATATGAACAGACACTTCACCAAAGAACACATTCAGGTGGCCAAAAAGCTCATGAAGAAATGTTTAAAATCCCTAGCTCTAAGAGAGATGCAAATCAAGACAACTATGAGATATAATCTCACCCCAGTAAGACTAGCAAAATTTAACAGAACAGTAAGCAACAAATGCTGGCGAGGTTATGGAGAGACTGGAACCGTTATTCACTGTGGGTGGAAGTGTAAAATGGTGCAACTACTGTGGAAAGCGGAGTGGCACTTTCTCAAAAAGTTGCAAATAGAGATACCATTTGACCCAGCAATTCCACTACTGGGAATATACCCTAAAGAGACCATAACTGTCATCCAAGCAGATACACGCACACCCATGTTTATTTCAGCTTTGTTCACAACAGCAAGGAGTTGAAAACAACCTAAATGCCCATCAACAAATGAATGGATAGAGAAGCTGTGGTATATACAAAGAAATACTATGCTGCATTGAAAAACAAAGAACTCATGCAATATTATTCAAAATGGGTGACCCTCAAGGACATTAGGCTGAAATGAAATATCTCAATGTGGAAATAATGGAACAATATAACTGATATCAAACACAAGCAAAATCCTGTTGAAGATTATCTAAAAATGACTGGAACAGTATGTTTACAGAGAATGACCAGAGATACAAACTGGGTTTAAAAGAAATTGTGGCACTAGAGACATTACCCATGAGGAGAATAGGAATCTCAGAATACTTACTTGACTATGCTCATGAGAAACCTATACTCAGACCAGGAAGCAGTCCTCATAACAGAGCAGGGAAACACTTTATGGTTCATAATCAGGAAAGGAGTGTGTCAGGGGTGCATCCTGTCTCCATATCTTTTCAATCTGCAGAACAGATCATTCAGGAGGCAGGGCTTTATGAGGAAGAATGTGGCATCAGGATTGAAGGAAGACTCATCAACAACCTACGTTATACCGATTACAAAACACTGCTTGCTAACAGTGAGGAGAACACGAAGTGCTTTCTGCCCAAGGTCAAGGACTGTAGCTTTCAATATGGATTGAAGCTCAACATCAAGAAAACAAAGATTCTCACTACTGGGCCAATTGGCAGCACCAGGATAGATGGAGAAAAAAATTGAGGTTGTTAACAATTTTAGCTTGCTCGGCTCCATAATCAGCATCCTTGGCAACAGTACTCAGGAAATCAAAAGATTAAACGCATGGAGAAGATCTTTCAGGGACCTCTCCAGAGCACTGAAAAGCAACGATGTCAGTCTAGAGACTAAGATAAGCCGGATCCAGGTCCTTGTCTTTGCAATTAGCTGCTGTACATCAGAGAGTTGGACAATGACTTAGGATAACAGAAGAATTGATGCCTTTGAGTTGTAGTACTGGAAAAGAGTCTTAAACATAATATGTATGGACTGTCAAGAAAACAAGTCTGTATTGGAGAGGGTGAAACCAAGTTTATCCTTGGAGACTAGTATTTGAAGCTCCATCTCGCATACTTTGGGCACATGGTCAGAAGGGACCGGTTTTTTGAGAAATAAATCATTCTTGAACAAGTGGAGGGACAGTACAGAAAAAGAAGGTACTAAATGAGTTGGATTGATAAAGTAACTGGGGTAATCGGGGTAGGTGTGTCAGAGTCAGTGAGACTGGCTCAGAATAGGACAGTCTTCAGAGCTGTTGTACAAAGGGTTGCTGTGAGTCACAGGTGACTCGATGGCAAATGACAACAACAACAACAAAAGCAGCATTAGACTCTATTGACCATGTTCTTTTTAAGGATATTTGTGTCACTTTGGTCTGTAGTTTTATGGTTTTGGTGATGTTTTTGCCTGATTTTAATATTGGAGTTATGCCTGCTTCACAGAATGATTCTGGGATTGTTTCTTCTAATTTTTTTTATATTATTTAAGCAGAGTTAGTGAGAGTTTGTCTTAGAGTGTTTGGTAAGATTCAATAGTGAAGTCAACTGTGGCAGGGTTTTTCATATTGGGAATCTTTTAATGACTTTGTCAATTTCTTTTGTGTGTGTGTTGTGTCTGTTCATGTGTTTTACTTCTGTTTGCGTTATTTGGGTAAGGTGTGTGTCTTTAGGAATTTGTCCAGTTTCTCTACATTTTCAAATTTGTCAGAATATTGTTGTTAGATACTGTTGAATCACCTGCTACCCCTATTACTTACCCAATCACTGAATTAATCCTTCTCATTGAGGGTCTTCCTCTCCTGTGCTGTCCCTCCACCTTCCCAAGCATGACGTCCCTCTCCAAGTAATGGTCCTTCCTTGCAGCATGTCCAAAGTATGTCAGAAGAAGCTTCAGAAACCTTGCCTCCATGGAGCAACCTAGTCTCACACTCTCTCGGATGTATCTGTTTGTTCTCCTAGCAGTCCATGATATATTCAGTACTCTTCTACAGCACCACAGCTCAAAGGTATCAATTCTCCTTCTGTCATCCCCAGTCATTGCCCAGCTTTCTAATGCATAGCAAGTAGTTGCAAAGACTATGACCTGGAGCAAGTTCACCTTAGTCTCCAGACTGACATCATTTCTCTTTAGTACTTTGGAGAGGTCTCTGACAGCAGACCTTCCCAATGCAATTTGTATTTTAATTTCCTGGCTAATGGTACCAAGATTGTTGATTGTGGAGCCAAGCAAACAAAGTTGTTAAGAATCTCAATCTCTTCACCATCTATCATAATGCTGTCAATTCGCCCAACCATGAGAGACTTTGTTTCCTTGATATTGAGCTTCAATCCACATTTAAGGGTACAGTCCTTCACATTCTGCAGCAAGTGCTTCAGGCTCTCTTCAGTTTCAGCAAGTAGGTAGTGTCAACTGATATTCCATCAATATCTAGGTCCTTATTTTTCCCAAGTCCTCCTGAGCAACCTGTACTTCCTCCTTCATCACCGTTGCCTCTTAATCATAAATCCTTTCATTCAATTCTCTGTCCACAAATTCCTTTTAGTACAATGATTCTGTATACTCTTTCAATCATCTTTTAATGCTTCCTGAATCATTTAATATTCTGCCCAAAGCATCCTTAAGTATTGCAATTTGAAGAATGTGTCCAACCCCTTTGATTTTCTGACTCCAGCTCTTTGCACATTTCAGTATAATACTTTACTTTTGCTTCCCGTACTGCCCTTTAAAATCTTCTGTTCAGCTCCTTAATATCCTTATTTCTTTCCTTTGCTTTGGCTTCTCAAAACTCTAGTGTGATATTGAGAGTCTCTTCTGACATCCATCTTGGTCTTTTTGCCTTCATCTGCTTTTTATATCATTTGTAAGAATGTAGCCTCTCATGATATTCCATTATTGTTTTAATTTCAGCTAGTTTCATGGTGATGCCACCTCTTTCATTTTTTATTTGTGTCATTTGTGTTTTTTTTCTCTTGTTAAGTTTGTTAACTGTCCATTTTATTGTCCTTACAAAGAACCAACTCCTGGTCTTATTGGTGGTTTCAATAGTTTTTCTGATTTCTATCCCACTGATTTCAGCCTTTATCTTTGTAATTTCCTTTCTTCTAGATACAATGAGATTAACTTGTTATTCTTTTACAATTTGCTAAAGATGCTGAGTTATTAGTTTATGTTACTCCTTTTTTAAAATCTGTTTCATTAGTTTTATCAGCTGACCCCTGTGGACTGTCTTTGCTGTATCCCAGAAGTTTTGATATGTTGTCATTTCATTTTCATTCATTTTGAATAATTGTTATCATTTTCTCTGGGTTGTAGTAAGGATATAAAGGAGTTATGAATCACACAAGCTGGATAAGAGCATGTTCAATTAAAGTTTATTGATGAAAGTATAAAGTTAAATTGTCAAGTGTGCAGGAAGTTATCCTAAAGGAAAAAGGTGCTAGCCTGCTGTTGTCTAAGGATTTTTATAGGGTTAGGGAAGGGAAGCTCAAAATTTATCTATGTTTATGTGGTTGGTCCATTTGAAATCTCTCTACTGCCTCTTAACTAACCATCAGAATTTACATGCAGGCTTTCTCTATTACTTTTAGTCATAGAGGTTGACACATAGACTTTCCCTGTTGCTTTCAATCATAGGAGATGACACATAGACCTTCCCTGCTGCTTCCCCAGCAATAGTTAATCAACTGTTCATATGTTATCTCCTTATTGACAGGATGTGGTAGAAGTTCTCTCCCTGCTCTGGGACCCACACCTCCTTTGCTGGCCCTTTTCTCAGGTTACCCTCTGAAATTAGAATCCTGACTTCTTTTAGGGGAGTGAGGCTACAGCAGCTCTATCTACTTTCTGCTGGAATGGATTGTACGACGTGAAAAGTTAGATTCCTTTTGTAGAGGTCATTCCAAGAGTCCATGGAAAATCAGGGCGTTTATAAGAGGTTCCATACCCAGGACAATTTGTATTTTAAATGCTTCTGCTGGGGAGGAGACAAAGCAAGATATAAGATTAATTAAAAAGGACCAAAAATTAGTGCTAGAATGAGAATCATAACAGGTCCTAACAATGGTACAAACTGTGAAAGTTTGAACTGCTTATAAGGACTTCCATATATTATCTTCTATACTCAGTTGAAGTGTGTCTGTTTAATGATCTAATCAACTCTTTGTTCTATCTGGCCCAAGGAATTTATATAGAAGCAACCCAAAGTATGGGTTAATGAAAACACCCCCTCCTTGAGATGTTAAGAGATTGTATAATGCAATGTGGTAATCAATTACCATATGAGCCAGGATTCAGAAATTGGGAAATAAAGTGAAAATTATTTCCAGTTTTCCTGGCTATCTCTGCCATTTATGTTGTTGCTGTTATGTGCCATCTAGTCACCTGCGACTCATAGCAGCCCTATGTACAACAGCCCTAAAGTCTGCCCTATCCTGTGCCAATCTCACCATCTCCAACACACCTGCTTCCTTTACCCGAGTCACTGAATCAATTCATCTTGCTCTCCTGTGCTGCCCCTCCACCCTCCCAAGCATGACGTCCCTCTCCAAGAACTGGTCCCTCATTGCAACATGTCCAAAGTATGTCAGACCAAGCTTCAGAATCCTTTCCTCCAAGGAGCAGCCTGCCTTCACCCTTTTCAGGACAAACCTGTTTGTTTTCCTATCAGTCCATGGTATACTCAATACTCTTCTCTAACACCACAGCTGTAAGGCATAGATTCTCCTGCTATCATCCCTAGTCATTGTCCAGCTCTCCGATGCATAGCAAGTGATTGCAGAGACCATGGCATGCATCAGGTACACCTTAGTCTCCAGACTACCATATATATCATGATTATTTTAATTCTTACAATTTTATAAGCAATTCCCCCTGCTAGGCCAGTGATACAATGATCTTAACTTGAGACAAGTCAAATCACCTCTCCTAGAGATTTCTTTCTTCTATGAGCCTAGAACTGCAGATTTCAATAGTACCCTGTGAAAGGGTTACATAGCCTACAGTCCAAGTCCCTACTCTATTAACAAGATCTGTTGTTGTGTCACATCGAGTCAGAATTCCCCCACAGCAGACCTTCCAGTGGATTTTCAGAGGCAGTAAATCTCACAGGAGGAGATTGCCCACCTTTCTCCCAAGGACCAGCTGGTAGATTTAAATCATGTGCCTTTAGAATTATAACACAGATCTTACCACTAGATCACCAGGTCTCCCATTAATGGGGTCTAGGCACTGTAAAGCTAAAACTTGATCATCCATAACATCTCCAAGAAGCATCATTCTTTCAGGTAGACGTAGATAACCATATGAAGCATATGTCTGAAAGGAATTAAGGCTGGAATTATTCAGCCAGTCTGGTAGAGCAAGTTCTGTGTATTGAAGATGTAAGTAAGATACAATATACAATATGTAAGATACAATACACTTCACTGCTGTGTTTGAGTAATATTTTTGAAAGAAAAAAAAGAATGTTGGTTTCTATCATATTGTTGCAGTATATAACTACATACTTTCATCTTAGAGAGAGCCCTAGTCATATAGTTCCAATCCTAGAACCATTATGATAAGCTCTATTACAGACCTCTGGTATAGGCTGGTTATTGCTGCTATGAACATATGTAGTGTTCTGACTGCTAGAGCATTTGCATGTACAGGACCTGGAACAATTTTGCTTATTTACACCTACAGTAGTATAATCAGGAATGCACTTAGAACTTCACAGGGAAGAAAAATTAGCAGCTTAGTTGCTATACAGGATATCTTCTTTGATTTGAAGCACTATTTTGGATTTTCTATATTTCAAAGTGTATTTACTGGACTTCCTTGTAAGCGTATGGATATAATCCTGTCACTCATGATGTTGTACTTAAAGATGGATCTAGAAATTACTTTTTTTACTGTGAAGGCAACCCCATTTTTCCTTGTCTTTTCATCTCCAGAGTAATATACCATATGATCGTCTGACTCAAAATGTCCCATGCCAGTCCATCTCATCTCTCCAATGCCTAATATGTCAATATTTATGCGTTCCATTTCTTTCTTGACAATTTCTAATTTTCCTTCATTCATGGCTCTCACATTCCATGTTCCAATCACTAGGGTCTGCTTACAACTGTTCCTCCTCCTTTGTATTTCCATACTTGATAGTTCTACCTCGGTT
>NW_006399946.1:3751937-3752468 GCF_000299155.1 Elephantulus edwardii
TCTGAGGTGACTTCCCCTGTGCGCCACTTTCAGGCTTCCCTTCTGCCCAGGAGCACGCTTGTCCCTGTCCCCAAGGTAGAAATAGAGATGGATTTGAAGCTTGATAATTTCTGTCCAGTTAGGAGATCTCCCTAGGAATATACTTTATTGGCTGTTGATGGCAAATCTGGCAGTCAGATTAGTTCCATTAAGCATGGACACTCTTAGTCCCCAGACTAAGAATTATTATGCCATTGGAGATATGTGATCACTAACACTGTGATTGGTCACAATGTGCCCATACTGTCTACAACTTCCAGCAAAACTAAGATTGAAACCTCGATTGTGTGGTAAAAAACACCAAGAATACAGCCAAAATTAGACAAGAAATAATACCCAGAGTATTTATTGTGACTTCCAGCACCATATAAGCATACTTTGTTGTTGCTGTTGAGTTTTTTTTTTAATTATTAAATTTTATTAGTTTTAATGAACATTTACGGGGATTTTGGGTTTTCATTCCTTCATTGCTGCACCATTCTCTCTACCCTC
>NW_006399946.1:3776335-3783238 GCF_000299155.1 Elephantulus edwardii
TTTAGAGCTGTTGTGCATAGGGTCGCTATGAGTCGGAAACGACTCGATGGCACATAACAACAACAACAACAACAACTAGCAGTCAGGAGATCAGGCGACATAATGCACTGGGAAATCTACTGTCAAAGATCTCTCCAGATTATTGGGAAGCAATTAAATTAGTTTGAGTACTTGGGTGTACCTTATTAGGGAAATTGTCTTTTCAGTCATTTGCTATGTGTCTGAGAGCTAGACAAATAATAAGGATCACAGAAAAAAATTGATGCCTTTGAACTATGGTCCTGGAGAAGTTTACTGAATATACCATGGACTGCCAAAAAAGAAAACAGGTCCTGGAGAAGGTGTAGTCAGAACGCCTCTTGGAGGCAAAGATAATAAAGCATCCTCTCATGTACTTTAGATGTGATGATAGGAAAGACTATCCTTAGAGAGGGACATCATGCTTGAAAAAGTGGAAGGTCATCAAAAGTGAGGAGGACCTTCATTCAGGTAAGTAAGTGCAGCAATGGGCTCAAGTTTGTTAGAGATGTTGAGAACAGCACAGCATAGACAGGATTCAGATATATTGTTCCTAGGGTCACTATGAGTCATACTCCACCAGATGGTACTTAATAACAACAAGGTAGTTCTGGTGGCCTACTGGGTAAAGACTTGAGCTGCCAACTCAGAGGTAGGCAGTTTGAATCTACCAGTAGATCAGATGGAGAAAAATGGGCAATATCTTCCCATGCAATGTACAGACTCAGAAAATCTGTTGGAGGGATTGATGACATATAACAAAAAGAACGAGGTCTGTTTACAAGTTATCACTCTGTCTTCTCATACGATGTTTTCATTCAGCTTCTTATTTAAGCTAATGTATGAACTACTTCTTTATAATTTCCTTTGAAACTCAAGGTACCAGGGTTATCATCTGTATCTACTATCTTTGTTTTCTAGAGTATCAGTTATAAAAAGTGTGGTGCCTTGTCTGTCACCTTACCAGAAACTTCCGTATAAACCTTTCAGTTACAACCAAAGAATCTGAGGTCCTGGTTTCTTCAGAATATTGTCTTGAGGTAATGAGGGTTAATTGACATGATAGAGACATCCTACTTTGAAGAGTACAGACTGGAATCTTAAAAGCTTATGAACATCATCTAACATCATCTAAGTTAGAACAATTGTTTTCTTCCTGTCTGGAACAAAGAAGAGGGAAGAAAATCAAAGATATATAGAAACAATTAGTCCAAAGGGCCAATGAACCACACAGCTTCCATCACTTTGAGGATAAAAGAGCAGATTATGCCTCATTACAATTGCTAAACAAGATTATAGAAGATCCTGAGTGGAGTGGAGTGGAGGTAAATGTGAAACAACACTTACAATAATGAAAAGTCTTGGTTTACTGACCCAATAGAGCCTAGAGAAACCTCTGAACCTATAGCCCTTATAGGGGAATTCCAAACTGGAATGAAACGTACTGTGGAGGCTGATTTTTTGTTTGTTTGTTTGAACTAAACAATAAATGTGTCAATTAGGTGAACAATATTAGCAGGGGGGCAGGTATTCTTAGAATAATCAATCCTATAAGGTCAAAAGGACAGTATTATTTTACAGATAAATAACTGAAGGCAAGAAGGATTAATGGAAACAAGAGTTACTAAGAGGATATGGGAAGAGTGTAGTTACATTGTAGCCCTTGTCATTAATAATATTAAACAAATTGGACATGAATGGTTAAATATAAGACCCATTTCTTCGTAGGATTTCTCCCAAATCATAGTAAGATAAATGAAGATTGAAACAACACACAGAGTTACTGTTTCAAAAATATTGGGCATGCTCAATAGATTTAAAAGGTTGTATGTAATTGAGAACCAGTAGGAGTCAAGGAAGAAGTTCAAACTACACTGAAGACATTTGAGGAAAAGAGAGCTAGAGGAATTTAAGGAATGCAAATTGAAGCATTTCTTTAAGCATGTGCAGCCCTGGACATGCTCCATCATCTATGCCAAGTTATTTAGAAGTATGTTTACGGCATTGAAGTCTATGGGGGAGAGAATAGTCTAAAAGTATTATATTTTAGGGCATTATTTTTATCGTAGGAGTATGCAATGAGGGTTGCAGGGGGGATTTTTTTTGGGGGTGGGGGGGTGGGGTTTGGGGAGGTGCGGGGGGGGGATTGTGTACCAATGAGGGAGTTTTTCTTTTGCTTTTCAAGGAGAGGAGCAAACGGGGGGGAGGGGTTTGTGCGGGGAGAAGGGTGCAACAATGAATGAATGGAATCCCAAAATCTCTGTAGATGTTCATTGAAATGAAAAATAAACAACCTAAATTAAAAAAAAAAGAAGGCAGTGAACTGCTAAATGGAATGGAAGAGATCCGTAATTGTGCCTGTCATTTTAAAAATAGATTATTAAACAGAATGTAAAAATTATCAAGCAATATTGTTATTACTACATAGTATTAAAATGTTACTTAGTATAATTCAAAATTAAGTGTAGTAATAAATAAATCAAAAGAAAACTGCAAAAATTCAAGATGGATTCAATAGTTATGAATTGTCAATGTCAGATAATTTTGGATCAAAGAAGAGACTATCAGAAAAAGGTTTAATTGTATTAACTATGCAAAGGTATTAAACTATATAGAACATAATAAATTATAAATATTGTTAGATGCTGTCAAACTGAGTTTGACACATAACAATCCTGTCTGAACCCTATCACAAGAACAGATCTAAACCCTGTCTTTCCTGTGCGATCTTCACAAACTCTGACACACTCTAGCCCATTGTTGCTCACTATATCAATACATCTGGTTGTGAGGGTATTCCTCTTCTTCATTGATGCTCCACATTTCCAAGTATGATGTCTCTCTCCAAGGAATATCTTCTTCTAGGAACATTCTCAGGGTATGTGAGACAAACCACTATCATCTTTGCCACTAAGGAGCATTTTGTTGCTCCTTGTCCAAGACATACGCTTTTGTCCTTTTGGCAGTATATGGGATACTTAGTATTTTTCTCCAGTATCATAGTTCAAAGGCACAATAGTTCCTATTATAGATAGGAATAGGAATTCCAGAACACTTAATTGTGATTATTTGGCAACTGTATTTATACCAAAAGTATTTGTTTGATCAGAACAAGAGGATATTTTAAGTTTTAAAATCAAGAAAATTGTGTACCAGAGTTGAATCATTTCAGTATGCCTATTCAATTGTGTTCTGAGCAAATAATCTGACTAACTGGGCTATATGGAGAGGAACTGGAGGGAGAGTTATTAAGAACCAGTGATAAGTAAATAACACACACTTGCTAGGAAGACTTGAAACACTTATTGATAAAGCCTACCTTAAGTATAAAGTACTTCTATAATAGAAATATCACAAATGGATGGCTTTAGCCAATAAAAACTTAATATCTTTCAGTTTAAAGGAGGAAGGACCACATAGGGACAGCTGTGTCTGGCCTCTGCTAACTTCATAAAAAAAGGAACTGTTCCCATCATCATAATCCATAGCACAAAACCAATTCCCATGAGGTCAGACACGTACTTCTATCTAATAATTCCAATACCAATCTTACTGCTTCACCAGGTTTAAAATACATTGTTATAGCTCACAAACTAGATGTAAATATACTCATGATCATGCGGTTTGTTACTGTTGTTAGGTTGTTTGGTGCCACTGAGTATGACCCATAATGACCCTATTAACAACATATCTAAATCCTGTTCTATCCTGTACCATCCTCAAAATTTCTGACACATTTAAGTTCATTGCAGTCACTATGTCAATCTGTCTGGTTGAGGATCTTCCTCCCTTTCACAGACCATTCACCTTTCCAAGCATGATGTCCCTCTCCAAGAAATATCCTCTCCTACCAATATGCCCAAAATGTGAGATGAGGCTTTATTATCTTTGTCTCCAAGGAGCACTGTGGCTGAAACTTGTCCAAGATACACTCATTTGTTCTTTTGGCAGTTAATGAGATATTCAGTACTCTTCTGCAATACCACAGTTCAAAGGCATCATTTATTCTCTCATCCTTAGTCATTGTACAGCTCACAAATACATAGAAAGTGGCTGAATATATTGTCTTGAATCAGGTACACCTTAGTCATTAACCTGACATCATTGCTTCTTAATAATTTGAAGAAGCCTCTGACACAGACTTTCCCAATGTAATATATCTGGTACCAAGTATATTGATGTAGATCCATATAAGATGAAGTTGTTGACCATTTCAATCTTTTCTCCATCTATAATTTTTCTTTAGATTGGCCACTAATGTATTTTAATACAAGTTAGATATGGCTGGGAATTGAGGAAGGAATCCAGGTAGAAGGCTTTCCATCTATCCTGATGTTGTCCCTCAGTCCAGTAGTGAGAATCTTTTATTTCTGTATTTGAAGGATGTATTCTTTGATCTTCTGCAGAAAGTGCTTCAAATCCTTCTCACTTCCAGCAAGTAAGATTGTGTCATCTGCATAATGCAGGTTATTAATGACCTTGATGCTACGTTCTTCTTCTTAGAGTACAGCTTCTCAAATAAAATGTGCTCAGCATGCAGATTGAAGAGGTATGGAGAAAAGATGCAACCCTGGTACACACCTTTCTTAATTTTAAACCATTCCTTGTTCTCTTGTTCTGTTCACTCAGCAGCGTCTTGGTTGAAAGTCTAAGTTTTGTATGAGCACAATTAAGTGTTCTAGGATTCGCATTCTTCTCAATGTCAGCCGTATTTATTATTATTATTTAAATTCCTCTGCATATTCAGTAAAACACAAGTAGACATTCTTTTGGTATTCTTTGCTTTCAGACAGAATCCATTTGACATTAGCAATGACCTCTTGGTACTGTGGTCTCTTCTAAATAATGCTTGAACTACTGGCAGTTCTTTGTCTATGTTATGTTCTAGTCAGTTGTTAATGGTATTTAACATTTTTTGGCTTGTTATTCTTGTTATTATGTGCTTTCAAGTCAACTATGACCCATAGTGACCCTATGAACAACAGTAGCTCTAAACCTTGCCCTATCCTGAGCCAATATCACTGTCTCTTGATACACCTATCTCCCATTACCACAATCACTGGTTCAATCCATCTCATTCAGGGTCTTCTCTGTCCCTCCACCCTTCTAAGCATGATGTCCTTCCTCAAGGACAGGCCCTGCTGACAACATGCCCAAAGTATATGAGGCTGAACTTCAAAATCCTTACCTCCAAGGAGCAACCTGGTTTCACCTTATCCAAGATAGAGTTGTTTGTTCTCTTGACAATCCATAGTATGTTCCGTATACTTCTCCAGCACTACAACTCAAAGACATCAGATATTGTACTAAAGCGTAATCAAGATTATTTAGCTTGCATTTGATATTAATGACATTGTTCAATAATTTCAAACTTTCATTGGATCAGCTTTCTTTAGAATAAAAATAAATATGGATCTATTCTAGTCAGTTGATGAGGTGGATGTCCTCCAAATTTCCTTGTATAGACTGGTGAGTATGTCCAGGGCTGCATCTGTCATTTGAAACATGTCACTTGGTATTCCATTGATTGCTGGGGCCTTGTTTTTTGCACCTTCAACTTATTCCTTCATTACCATTGATTCTTTTTCATATATGGCACTTCCTCAAATTTTTAGTGTCACCCAATTCTTTTCGGTACAGTAACCATGTGTATTCCCTCCAACTTCTTTTGTTGTTTTCTGAGTCATTCAAGATTTTCTCTTTAGCATCCTTCAGTATTGCATTTAGAGTTTGAATTTGTTTTTCAATCCTTTAAACTTGAGAATTACCTAGCAAATTATTCCTTTTTTATTCTCCAATTCCATATTTCTGCACAAACTATTATACTGGAATGTGTAAAGAGCTAGAATTTGAGAATGAATACACTCCAAGAAAATTAGAACTGAAGCACAAGCAGAGATTTGTACACCAATGTTCATAGCAGCATTACTCACCATAGCAAGAAAAATTAGAAAACATTCACACAATGATACTATGCAGCATGTAGGAGCAATGATTTTGAAAATTACTACCTAACTTGGGAGGGTCTGGAAAGCATTATGCTAAGTGAACTAATTCAGTCTCATAAGAACAAATTACTGTAAAAGACCATCATTGTAGAAATAATTAATAAAACGTGTATGGAGCTGGAAGTTGGGGAGGGTGAAATCAGAGGACTCAAGATGGGTGAGGGACACTAATCACAGGGTCATACAATTTGAACAGTGTAGAGAGAGGCAGGTAAAGGAAATGAGAAAGAACTGGTGTGAAAAACAATGTATATGACTTTTGTTATAAATCGGTATAAAATAATTTTTAAAAAAATGTAATGAAGTTTATTAGAGATGTCAAAGGCTATAACTCTAGTTGGTAGCAGGTTACAATAAAGCAGTCAGGACAGCTTCTGAAGTGTGCTTTCAAGTTCTTCAGCCTTCAGCTTCACAGTTTAAGCTAATGTTACAAAACTCTTATTCCTGCCAGTTATGGCTTTCACCCATAGTCCTTTCACAAACTTGAGTGCATCTGGTTCTGTAGGGTCGCAATTCCAAGGTCAGTTCTGTCTCCTGTCTGGTCTCTGATTATCTGCTGTGTTTGCCGCTTTGCTCCTTGCATAAGACTCTTAGATCCCAAAGGATGTGCTGCATTTTATTGCTTTCTTCTTGCTGGTGGTGAGATTTTCTAATTCTGCAACTGAAACTGTTGAGCTTAATGTCAAAACTAGCCAGTCTTGTTGTGGATAGATTAGCACACCCTATCTACATATTGACTATGCAAAGGCTTTTGACTGTGTGGATCACAACAAGCTATGGCAGACTCTGAGAAGAATGGGAATCCCAGACCATTTGATTGTGCTAATGCTAAACCTATACTTGGACAAAGAGGCAGTCATCAGAACAGAGCAGGGAG
>NW_006399946.1:3783961-3792233 GCF_000299155.1 Elephantulus edwardii
CATGTTGCAAGGAGGGACTGGTCCTTGGAGAGGTACATCATGTTTGGCAGAGTGGAGTGACAGCACAGTAAAGGAAGACCCTCAATGAGATGGATCGTTTCTGTGAGTGGAGTGATGGGAATGAATGTGTTTGACACAGTGAGGTTGGCACAGGATAGAAAGGCGTTTAGGGCTCTTGTACATAGGGTCGCTATGAGTCGCAAATGACTCAATGGCACATAACAACAACAATTTGCATATTTCTGCTCATTCACATGGCAAAGTTAAAGTCAATGGCTAGGAAAGCCATTTGGAACAATAAATCCTTAATACCAAAGATAGCTAGAACTCCATATTCCGGAAGACAGGCCGAGGGGGAAATTCTCTCTTATTTATGGAGAAAAGTACTTACTCCTTTTTGCATCTGTAGGCTTGGTTTTCCCTGTAGATCTTCATGTATTTTGGTTTTCTTTGGTGTTCAAAGAGTTTGGTTGCACAGCTGTGGGTTGTCTCTTGATGATATTAAGGGTCCTGACTCTTGACTCCATATCCTCACTTTATACCTTTAAGGTGATAAGAGGAACTCCAGGCTAAACCGTAAGGGAACAACCTTAGTTCATCTGATGAAACTGGGATGAAAATTAAAGAATGTCACTTTCTCTCCCTTCCCTTCATTTTCCCTCTCTCTATTTGATCCATTATGCAAGTACTGTTCTAAGTTGTTAATAATCATATTGTTTTTCTATCCATTTGTTCAATATCAGCTTTTCTTTCCCCTAAACCACTACGATGTTCATTATCTGTCCATTTTATTTCTGTTGTTTCATTATAATTATAACCTTTCCATATTTTTACTGATTTTAAATAAAGTTTGAATAAATTGTTTTTCACACCAGATCGTTCACATTTCCTTCACCTCCACCCATCAAATTGTGTTACTCTATGATTAATACTCCACTCCCCTCATTCCCTTGGATCCTTGTACTAGTTCTACAATAATGATTTTATATGGTATTGGTCCTTATGGAACTGAGTTAGTTCACTTAGTATAATGATCTTCAGTCTCTCCCAAGCTAGGTAGTAATTTACAAAAGCATTGCTCCTGTGTGCTGTGTAGTATTTCATTATGTAAATGTACCATAATTTCTCAATCCATTCAATTGTGGTTGGACATCTGGGCTGTTTCCATGCTGTTCTTGCAATGGTGAATAAAGCTGTTTGAACATTGGTGTACAAGTCTCCATTTGAACCTCAGCTCTCATTTTCTCACAGTATATTCCAATTAGTGGAATGGCTGGATCATATAGAACTTCTATGTTCAGCTTTTTTAGATAGAACCAGCTATCCATGGTCAACAGATATTCAATGAGGAGATAAAACATATCAAATGGAGAAATGACAACCCCTTCAACAAATGGTGCTGGCAAAACTGCACTATTACGTGTGGAAAGCTGAAATGAGATCCACATCTCACACCATACACAAAAAATAAGTCACGATGGATCAGAGATCTGGGAGTAAAGCCCAAAAGCATACAGTACAAAAGAGACAAACTGAAGTCCTTAGAAGTCCTAGTGTACAATATAAGTAGACTACTAAATACAGCCAGGAATACACAATATGAAAAGGATAAAATTGATCAGTGGGACTTTCTAAAGATTAAATCCATGTGTGCATCAAAACTTTTTCCCAACATAGTGAAAACTTACTGACAGGGAACAAACATTTAGTAATATCATCTCAGACAAGAGTCTCATAACAAAAGTTTACAGAATATTTCTGTGCATCTACAAGAAAAAGATTGATAACTCAATTACAAAATAGACAAAAGGTATGGAAAGAATTTTCACAGAGGAAAAGATTCAGATGGCCAACCAACACATGAAGAAATGTTCAAAATCACTGGCAATAAGAGAGATGCAAATCAAAACCACAATGAGATAGCATCTCACTCAAGTAACAGTGGCAAATTTTAGCATGGAAGCAAGGAATAAATATTGGAGACGATGTAGAGAGATAGGAACTCTTAAAAATGGTACAACTACTCTGGAAGGCAGTTTGGTGTTTCCTCAACATGTTGAACATAGAAACTCCATATGACTCAGCTATTCCCCTTCTAAGAATATAACCCAACGATTAGACTCAACGGAGATTTGTACATCAGTGTTCATTGCCTCCTTAGTCACCACTGCAAGAACACGGGAACAGCCCAGATGTCCAGTTAACTGAATGGATTGAGAAAGCATGGTACATTCACAGAATGTAATACTATGTATCAGTCAGAAGCAACAATTTGAACAAATACTACATAATGGGAGAAACTGGAGAACATTATGCTGAATGAACTAAGTCTCATAAGGACAAATACTTGTGTTTGTACTTGTAAGTGTTTTATACTTAAAATGGCATAACCATTACTATAAAAATAGGATAACTAGTAAAACATGTATGAGGGCCCAGTGGGGAAGAGGTGGGAGCAGAGGGATGAGGATGGGTAGGGGCAAAACCACAGGGCTTCATAATTTGGTGGGTGGAAGGAGGGAGTGAAGGAAATGGGTAAGATCCAGAAGGGACCTGAAAAGACTGGGTAATGATGATGAATAAAGTCCAATGGTAGTTGATTGTATAAAATTTAATGCATGGGAATAATTGTATGAAGCACAATATAAAGAAGGATAATGGCAAACACAATATATATGATCTTTATGAATAAACCAATAAAAAAAAATCTTGGCTACCTCCGTATATCTTGAGAATATGTTTTTACCAAGTCTACAGGTTCTTCTCAGTGCAAGAATCCTCCTTAGTCCAAATAAAATAGTCCTCTTTTGATAGTTTTTTGTTTTGTTTTGTTTTGTGTGTGTGTGTCTGTGTGTGTGGTGGTAACCAGGTCCTTCTCTCACTGCTGGCTTTTCTCTTATCTCTAGTAAAAAAAAAATAAAATTAAAAAAAGGTGAAGCAGATGACATCTGGAGGAAACTTCCTTTGTAAGGCTATCTTATCCTACACTAACCTTCTTTCACATCATATCCCTTCAAGGAGACTAATGAAATCATTATGTAAATGCCACATGGTACCGTTACATAACTGTCAATCAGATACTTATGGCCCAGATAAGTTGACACATAGTTTTACGTGGTTTATACACATTCTGAATAGAGTGGTGCGAAGTGACCATGGAAAACAAAGATCACCTCAGAATATCCTTTTGAAGGAAACTCATGACTTGATATTCTTTTTTAAATAAAATTTTTATTCTGTACTGATTTATTTTCAAAGTTAATATACTTTGTTTTTTACCCTAGATCTTTCCTATTTCCTTTGACTGTCCCTCCCTCCACCCATCAAATTAGATAACCCTATGATTGAACATCCTACCCCACCCTCCACCCATCCTCACCACTTTGCTTCAACCATCCCTCACATAGATACTCATGCACATTTCCCTAGTAATCTATTTCTACAATAATGAACTTTTTACATTTTCTTTTATCCTGGGTTTACTTACAAAGTTTATACGCATTGTTATTCCACACCAGATCTTTCCCCTTTCCTTTCCCAACCCCTTCCACCACCCATCAAATTGTGTGACCCTGTGATTAAGCAACCCCCCCATGAAGAAATGCTTAAAATCACTGGCAATACGAGAGATAAAAATCAAAACCACAAAGAGACACCATCTTACCCCAGTAGCAGTGGCAAAGTTTAGCACGGCAGCAAGTAAGAAACGTTGGACAGGATGTGGTGAGATAGGAGCTCTCATACATTGTTGGTGGGATTGTAAAATGGTAAAACCACTCTGGAAGGCAGTTTGGCATTTCCTCAAAAAGCTGAATATAGAAATTTCATATGACCCACTTATCCTACTGCTTGTAGTATTCCTGAGAAAATGAGAACTGAGGTATAAGCAGAGACTTGTACACGAGTGTTCATAGCAGTGTTATTCACTATAGTAAGAACATGGAAACTATCCAAAGGTCCAACCACAAAGGAATGGATTGGGAAATTATGGTACATACACATAATGTAATACCATGTGGTACACAGGAGTAGTGAGTTTTTAAATTACAACCTGATTTGAGACGGACTGGAGAGCATTATGCTAAGTGAACTTAGCCTCATAAAGACAAACACCAAATAGAACCATTGTTGTAGAATGTGTATGAGGTCTAAGAAGTTTAGGAGGTAACAAAGGGCTTATCTTATTTTCTCAGCTATTATATGATTACTGGTAAACAGGCCCTAAAAGCATATAGAATGAGAGTTATCTTTTCTTAAAATGGATATGTGAAATCAAGTACAGGAACCACCAGAACCTTTACTTTTCACAAGCACAAATATATTTCTGAGAAACTCAAACAACAGAGTTATGGGAGTAGCAGTATTATTACACACGCTTCTCAAAACTGTCTTTTAGAGAAGTGTTATGAGCAGTTTATGTGCAAGAAAAATGTACTAACTTTGCTGTAACACACATTATGAGATATCTTTTTTATGAGATATCTTAAATTGCAGTAATTTGCTGTAAAACCCTTTATGAAATATGTTTGCTATAGAAAAAACATTATAATGAATTTGATGGTTAAGTATAGAAATAAGAATATTTGTGAAAAAATATGCTAGCAGTTTAACTTACTGAACTGGGCCTCTTTGAGGCTTAGAGCCCCACTGACTACAGGAAGTGCAAACCCTTGATAAGGGAATGTAACTTATAATAACTTGCCTGTAAAGCTACAGTGTGAATCATTGTAAGGGAATGTAACTTGTTACTGCCCATGTTGCTAAGAAAATGCATCTTGTAAACTTAAGAGTAAGAAATATGTTGAGGGGAGCTGGAAGATGTCAGCGGTGGAGAATACAGTGTGAAGAGCCAGAGGGATAGCAAGCTGCATAGAGACGGGACACTAGAGAGTACTTCATGCTCCATAGAGACTAACCATCACAGCGTGACATGAACAGTAGGAATTTGGCAAAACTTTTGTTGGATCAGACTTGGAACGAGCACACAGCCTCAGTTGCATTCTGGGCCACATTTTGGTCCACACTTGGGAGCGGCAAAAACCGAAAACTGCTAGCCGAGCTTCTGAGGGACCCATCTGAAAGGGGTACCTTGGTGGGGAAATTGGTTGAATTATCTAAAGCCCCACTAAGACCCAGTGGGTCTGTTGTGTGACGTGGGCAGTAGGAATTTGAATAAGAACTTTTGTTGGATTAGACTCTGAACTATATGAACTAGCTTGGGTTGCACTCCGTTCCACACTTCAGTGCACACTTCAGATCAACAAAAGCCAGGAGCTGTTGGACCCATTTGAAAGGGGAAAGCTGAGTGGGGAAATTGGCTGAATTCTCTTAAGCCCCACTAAGACCCAGTGGGTATGTTGTGTGACATGGACAATAGGAATTATAATAAGAACTTCTATTGATACAAATAATTTTAGGAACCACAGGATCTTAAACCCATACTACTTCATGGAAATTTGACTGAGTCTTCACTGGTCCTGCTAGACCCAGGACCCTGCTTGGACCGGGGCCACTGGGAGAGGGCACTGGGTAGTGCTGCTGGGTAGGGGCCACTGAGTGAGAACTGGTGAGTGGGAGGCAGACAGCTGGAATTTGATCAGGGACCTCAATCGTGAGCACACCTGGGCAGATAAAGTCTGAGCGAGGTCTCTCAAGTGGTTGACTCACCGTGGTTATTCTTTCACCCCCCAACCTGCCCCATCCCATTTGGCTCCACACCTGTTCCTACACGACCAGTCAATCAACCTGTCTTTAATCCAGAGCACCTGGATCTGACTTACCTACGAAAGACTGCTCTCACAGGCTCTGAACTGACCTTTTCCTTGAGTCAGAAATTCAGAGAAATTGTCTTCAGATCAAGAATATATCAATGTCTCAAAGAAAACAAGCTACTAGACACACTACACAAAAAGCAAAACAAAATGTTACCACCAAAGGATGACACAGTAGCAACAGATTTCTTAAAGCCAGAAAGCCTGATGGAACTTTCTGACACAGAATTTAAAAGAACAATGATTGAATATTTTCAATGGATGAAAGACAAACTTGAAGAACTACAGGATAGTACATGCAAAAACCAGGAGGAGCTAAAAAAAAATCCAGAACAATGCAGATAAAACAAACAAGGCACTAGAGGCACTGGAAAAGCAAGAAACCATGATCCAAAATATGAGGTCCAATGTTTCAGATGCTGTCAACATGAGGGAGGGACACATAAGTAGAATTGAAGAGATAGAACACAGAACCAGTGAAATAGAAGATAGGAATGTCACCACTGACCTACTAGAGCAAAAGGCAGAATCAAAAAGGAAGGAAAAAGGAGCAAATCTAAGAATAATGTGGGACATCATCAAAAGAAACAACATGTGCATCACTGGAATCCCAGAAAAGACAGAAGCAAGTAAAGACACCGAAAAAGTTATGGAAGAATCACTAGAGGAAAACTTCCCAGGCATAATGAAGAATGAGAGAATATATATTCAAGAAGCTGAGCGAACACCATAAAGAACAGACCCCAAAAGGAAAACACCAAGGCATATCACAGTTAAATTTGCCAGAACCAAAGATAAGGAGAGAATCCTGAAAGCAGCAAGAGAGAAACAAAGAGGAACCTACAAAGGAGAACAGATAAGATTAAGTGCCAATTTCTCAGCAGAAACCATGCTTGACAGAAGAGAGTGGAAAGACATATACCAAATACTCAAAAAACGCAACTGTCAACAAAGAATACTGTACTCAGCAAAATTATCCATCAAATATGAAGGAGAGATCAAGATATTCCCAGAAAAACAGAACCTAAGAGAGTTTGTAAAAACAAGACCAGCATTGCAAGAAACACTGAGAGATCTCCTTCTTACTGAGTTACCACAGACAGAAGCATCGACCAAAGTAACTAGCAACAACAACAAAAAGAATTCAACAAAATGATAGCAATAAAACCCTGCCTTTCAATAATCACACTGAATGTGAATGATTTGAATGCACTAATGGTTTGAAGAGAAAAAGAGTAGCAGATTGGATACAAACCCAAAATCCATCAATATGCTGTCTAAAAGAGACACACCTAAAAAGTGAAGATAAAGAAAGACTAAAAATAAAAGGATGGGAAAAAATATACCAAGCAAATGGCAACCAGAAAAAAGCAGGAGTAGCAATATTAATCTTCAATAAAATAAATTCAAAGCAAAAACCATCACAAAGGACAAGGAAGGTCACTTCATAATGATTAAAGGGTCAATAGAACAAGAGGACATAACAGTAATAAATATCTATGCACAAAATGAAAGACCTGTAAAATATATTGAACAAACATTAACAAAACTGAAAAAGGAGATAGACAACACTATGATAGTAGTTGGAGACTTCAATACTCCACTCTCAAGAAAAGATAGAACTACCAGGAAAAAACAAAGATGCTCAAGAATTAAACTACACAATAAACCAACTTGACCTCATAGATGTTTATAGACTAATGCACCCTCCAAAACCAGAGTATACCTTCTTCTCCAATGTGCATGGAACATTCTCCAGAATAGATCACATTTTGGGTCACAAGGCTAGCATCAATAAATTAAAAAACATAGAAATAATTCAAAGGATTTTCTCAGACCATAATGCTACAAAATTAGAAATTAATAACAAGAGGATAAAGGAGAAAAAGCCATACATCTGGAAGCTGAACAACACCTTGCTTGAACATGACTGGGTACTACAAGAAATAAAAAACAAAATTAAAAATTTTCTTGAAACAAATCACAATGAAAACACCACTTACCAAAACCTCTGGGAAACAGTCAAACCAGTAATCAGAGGTCAATTTATAGCAATAAGCAAACAAATCAAAAGGCAAGAAAACAGATCATTGACTCTCTAAACCAACATCTTCAGCAAATTGAAAATGAACAGCAAGAAAACCCAATACCCTCTAAAAAATGAAATTATAAAAATTAGAGCAGAGATAAATAGAAAACCGAAAAACATTTGAAATTATAAACAAAACTAAGAGTTGGTTCTTTGAAAAGGTCAATAAAATTGACAAGCCACTAGTAAAACTAACAAAATAAAAGAAGGAAAAGACACAAATAATATGAATAATAGATAAAATGGGCAACATCACAACAGAACCAACAAAAATAAAAAGGCTAATATTGGATTATTATGAAACATTGTACTAAAAAATATGAAAATCTAGAGGAAATGGACAAATACTTAGAAATGCACAACCTACCTAAACAGACACCAATCAAAACTGAACACCTGAGCAGACCCATTA
>NW_006399946.1:3793603-3807358 GCF_000299155.1 Elephantulus edwardii
AATCTCCAGTTTCATTTGGAATGGAAAAAAGCCCCGAATAAGCAAAGCACTCCTTAAAAATAGAAAAAAGGTAGGAGGTATCTCACTCCCTGATTTCAAATCCTACTACACTGCCGTGGTGGTTAAGACAGAAGAATGGTACTGGTACAACGACAGACACATAGATCAATGGAATAGAACTGAGAACCCAGAAATCAGCCCATCTACCTATGGTCAACTGATTTTTGACAAGGAGATGAAATCAATTAAATGGGGAAATGACAGACTTTTTACCAAATGGTGCTGGCAAAATTGGAAAGCTATCTGCAGAAGACTCAAGCAAGATCCACATCTCACTCCATATACAAAAACCAACTCAAGGTGGATCATGAACCTAGGACTAAAACAAAGGACTATAAAATTCATTAAAGAGGGCTGCATTTCCGGGCATTTGAATTGCGCTTCCGCCATCTTTCCATCCCTCAGTCAGACAGGGCCCAGAGAAGCTTCTGGAAGAACCATCATGATGGCTGCCCAAGGAGAACCCCATGTCCAGTTCAAACTCGTGTTGGTGGTTGATGGTGGTACTTGCAAAACGACGTTCGTGAAACGTCACCTGACTGGTGAATTCGAGAAGTATGTAGCCACCTTGGGTGTGGAGGTCCATCCTTTCGTGTTCCACACCAACAGAGGACTGATTAAATTCAATGTGTGGGATACAGCTGGTCAAGAAAAATTTGGGGGACTGAGGGATGGCTATTATATCCAAGCCCAGTGTGCCATTATAATGTTTGATGTAACATCGAGAGTTACCTACAAGAACGTGCCTAACTGGCATAGAGATCTGGTTCGAGTATGTGACAACATCCCCATTGTGTTGTGTGGCAATAAAGTGGACATTAAGGACAGGGAAGTTAAGGCAAAATCCATCGTTTTCCACAGAAAGAAGAATCTTCAGTACTACGATATTTCTGCCAAAAGTAACTACAACTTTGAAAAGCCTTTCCTTTGGCTTGCTAGAAAACTAATTGGAGACCCTAACTTGGAGTTTGTTGCCATGCCTGCTCTTGCCCCACCAGAAGTTGTCATGGACCCAACTTTGGCAGCACAATATGAGCACGATTTAGAGGTTGCCCAAACACCTGCTTTCCCGGACAAGGATGACGATCTGTGAGAGAACGAAGCTGGAGCCCAGCGTCAGAAGTCTAGTTTTATATGCAACTGTCCTGTGATGTCAGTGGTGCCGCGTGTTTGTCACTTTATTATCTAGCTAAGCAGAACATGTGCTAATCTTTGGGATGCCGAAGGAGAGATGAATGGGCTTCGGACTGAGTGTGGCAGTTAAAAAAATCCTTCATTTTTGGACCTGCATATTTAGCTGTTTTGGAAGGCAGTTTCCTTCTTGAGTTTCAAATAAAAGACTGCTACAGTCAAATCACAATATTCCGTGGTAAAATCTTGTTTGTTACTGTCATTCCCATTCTTTTCATTTAGAACCAGAATAAAGTTGTATTTCAAATAAAAAAAATTCATTAAAGAAAAGCTTGGAAGAACTTTAGTAGTCCTAATCAACAACATAAAATGTCTTCCAAGTATCCTAAAAAATCTACAACCAGGAGAAGATAAAATAGATGGATGGGACCTTCTAAGAATCAAATCCCTATGCACATCCAAAAACTTCTCCAACAGTGTAAAAAGGGAAGCCACAGACTGGGAAAAATATTTGGTAATGACATGTCAGATAAGGGACTGATATCTGGAATTTATAAAATACTTGAGCACCACAATAAGATAAAGGTAAATAATCCAATTGAGAAATGGGCACAGGATATGAACAGACACTTCACCAAAGACATTCAGATGGCCAACAAGCACATGAAGAAATGTTCAAAATCACTAGCTCTAAGAGAGATGTAAATCAAAACAACTATGAGATATCATCTCACCCCAGTCAGAATAGCAAAATTTAACATAACAGCAAACAACAAATGCCGGTGAGAATGTGGAGAAACTGGAACCCTTATTCATTGCTGGTGGGAATGTAAAATGGTGCAACTGTTGTGGAAAGCGGTGTGATGCTTTCTCAAAAAAGTTGCAAATAGAGATACCATTTGACCCAGCAATTCCATTACTGGGAATATACCCCAGAGAGGCCATAACTGCCATCCAAGCAGATATATGCACACCCATGTTTATCGCAGCTTTGTTTACAGTGGGCAACCTAAGTGCTCATCAACAAACGAATGGATAGAGAAGCTATGGTATATTCACACCATGGAATACTATGCTGCATTGAAAAACAAGGAACTCATGCAGTATTATTCAAAATGGGTAACCTTGGAGGACATTTTGCTGAGTGAAATATCTCAGTCACAAAGGGACAAATACTGCATGGTGCCACTGTTGTAGAATGGGACTGACATCAGGGTTGGGGTAAGGCTGAGAAAAAACTGGATAAATTATGTATACTGTATTGAAACAGATGAGGGAAAGAACAGATTAGAGGCAATATATGATTGAGAATTATAGTTAGCACAGGATTCCAGAATTAAGGTTGCATAGAGAAGTGTACTCATTGCAGGGGTGTGTGGGGGGAGTGGGGGAATTGTATACCAATGAAGGAATTTTTTTTCTCTTTTCTTTTCAAAGAGAGGTGCGAACTGGTGGAGAGGGGTGGGCAGGGAGAAAAGTGCAGCAATGAATGAATGGAAATCCAAAATCTCTGTAAATGTTTATTAAAATTAATAAAAATGAAAAAAGAAATATCTTGAGAATTAGCTATATGTTAGAAATAAGAAACATGTTAAGAACTTACAATGTTATAGGTTAGAAATAAGAAATATGTTAGGACTTTGCTGTTAGAATTATGTTAAGAATATCTGTGAAAAAATACTCTTAGTGACTCTGGGATCCCACTGACCACAACAGGTGTGGACCTTTGATAAGGAGATATGACTGGTTACTGCCATGTTGCCAAGGAAACACAACTAGTATTGAACATGATTGGTCAAACCCATATTGTGATTCAGCATGTCCAAGTATGCCCCACTTGTCTCACCATAATGTAAAGCAGGGAAACCAGAGTAGATAAAACTCTGGCTGTGCCCTGTAACTCTCTTTCTGCACTTCACAGTGAGCTGAACACTGAAGACCCAAGGGATGTTTTTAGAGCCAAAGACCTAAAGGCTGTTTTTGGAGCCAAGAATTCTAGCCTACACTGATGGACATGAGCTACCGAGACAGGGTAGGATTCTGCCAAACCAATGGACCCAGGCTACATCGAACTGCTGAGCTAGTGGAGAAGCCCCTGACTGCACCAATGAGCATGAGAGGAAAAAGAAGAAGATGAGTTGGGATTCCGGAGTAAGTGAGTGTTCTTCACTGTTGATGAATCAACATG
This sequence comes from Elephantulus edwardii, assembly GCF_000299155.1. Taxonomy (NCBI): domain Eukaryota; kingdom Metazoa; phylum Chordata; class Mammalia; order Macroscelidea; family Macroscelididae; genus Elephantulus; species Elephantulus edwardii. The sequence goes on from NW_006399946.1 coordinate 3,796,983, forward strand.
TGATAAATTTAAGAACTGCAATGTAGATAAATTGCAATTAACTGTTTGATGCTTGCTATCAATTGATGAATCAATATGTTGTGGTTAATTTATTAATTGCAATGTAGATAAATCACAATTGTTGATATGAATTAAATAATTAATTAATCAATAAATTATTATTGGCTTTTATAATATGTCTATGAGTAATTAATTAAGGCTCAAGGCTCATGACAGAGAAGTAACAGTATTCTTAGCATTTTCTAAAATAAAAGTTCATTGAAATGACAAATCAATTAGCAAAGAGCATTATATCTAGCACCTCTCTCAAATTGTGATTTTTGAAAGTAGATCACCAGGTCAGTTTTATGAAACCCCTCTGAGTAGGTCTGAACCATTAATATTTCAGCTAGTAATCAGGAATTTAACCATTTGTGATGGTCATAAGGGAGGAAAAAGACTTATTCATTAAAAAAATCTATCCTATTTGTCTTAAGAAGTCAAAGTTTCCCTGTAATCTCTGCATTGTAATCCAGAAAAATGCAGTCAACTTTCATTCCTTTTAACTTTTCTGTCTCCAAAATGCCTCTACCATTTTGCTGGTTAATCTTCATACCAACTCTTTTACAACTGTCCTTGCAGGTGGATGAGAATACATTAAAAGAATCTGAATCCTTGCACAGATTGTCCTTGTATGCCTTTTTCTGTATTCCTTTTCACCTGACTGTGCTGCATTCTTAATTTATTCCGTTTCAGAATTAAAGATATGTTCCAGATGAAATTACTTTCCACTGTGAAGTTGGTGGTTCTGCATTTTGATACTATATCATAAAAATATCTATTCTTTAAAATTTAGCATTAGAAATGTCTTTTATTTACAAATCACATTGCTTTTTATTTTTTTGTTATTATTTTTTTATTATCATTTTAATGAAAGTTTACAGAAAAGTTGAATTTCCACTCATTCATTGTTGTACATTTTCTTCTCTCCAGTCCCCCAGTTCACTTTTTAAAAAATCCATTCATTTCTGCATAATTTCCTCCTACCTCCCCTAACCCCTCCCCCAGTCCACTTCACTATGCACTTCTTATTATTCTGGACTGTAAATGCAAATAATGCCTAATCTATATTCTTTTTAAACAGTTTTCTTCAGAATGCTTGGAAGAGTGTTCAAGTTATGGATTAATGCTTCTAGGGATCTTCCAAGATTTTCTCTATTGAAGTTTATAGTCCTTGGACCTTGGTTCTCTTTGAGTTGGTTTTTGTGTATGGAGTGAGGCATAGATGTTGCTTGAGTTTTCTGCAGATCGTTTTCCAATTTTGCCAACACCATTTATTAAAAAGGCTATCATTTCCCCACTTCACTGATTTCATCTTCTTGTAAAAAATCGGTTGACCATAGGTAGATGGGTTGATTTCTGTGTTTTAAATTCTATTCCATTGACCTATGTGTCTGTCATTGTACCAGTACCATACAGTCTTGACCACCATGGCAGTGTAGTAGGATTTGAAATCAGGGAGTGAGATGCCTCCTACATTTTTTTTGTCTTTTTAAGGAGTGTTTTCCTTATTCGAGGTCTCTTTCCATTTCAAATGAAATTGGAGATTGCCTTTTCCATCTCATTGAAGAATGGAAATGGTATTTGTATTGGGATTGCATTAAACATGCAGATTGCCTTTGGTAGTATTGTCATTTTCACAATATTGAGTCTACAATGAGGAGAGAATAAAATGGATGACTGGGACCCTCTAAGAATCAAATCCCTATGCACATAAAAAAACTTCACCGACAGGGTAAAAAGGGAAGCCACAAACTAAAATTAAAATAGAGAGTTTATAGAATACTTGAGCACCACAACCAGTTACAAAGTGGGCACAGGATATGAACAGACACTTCACCAAAGAAGACATTAAAATGACAAACAAACACATGAAGAAATGTTCAAAATCCCTAGCTGTAAGAGAGATGGAAATCAAAATAGCTATGAAATAATCATCTTGCCCTAGTAAGGATTGTAAAATTTAACAGAGCAGCAAACATCAAATGTTGGTGAGGTTGTGAAGAGACTGGAACCCTTATTCACTGTTGGTGGGAGTGTAAAATGGTGCAACCATTATGGTAGGCAGTATGGTGCTTTTTCAAAAAGTTGCAAATAGAAATACCGTTTGACCCAGAATTCCACTATGGGAATATAAACCTAAAGAAACCAGAACTGCCATCCAAGTAGCTATATGCACACCCATGTTTATTGCTGCATTATTTACAATAGCAAAGTGTTGGAAACAACCCAAGTGCCCATCAACAAATGAATGGATAGAGAAGCTGTGGTATATTCACACAATGGAATACTACACTGTATTGAAGAACAAGGAACTCATGAAATATTGTACAAAATGGGTGATCCTGGAGGACATTATGGTGAGTGAAATACCTCAGACACAAAAAGACAAATACTGCATAACACCACTGTTAGAAAGCATTTTCTGTTATTGTTGTGTACCATAGAGTCAGAACTGATCCATAGTTGACCCTCTGGTGAGTTTTCAGAAGCATTTAACCACCCAGGAAGAGATTGCCCATTCTTCTCCCACAGAACAGCTGTTGGCCTCGAACTGCATTCTTTCAGGATGCAAGTGCAGCTTCTTGCCACTAGGCCACCAGAACTCTCTTAGAAAGAATTCTTTAAAAATACGCCCTACTTCCTGAAACTATAATCTTTGGAGCAATACAGTTATAACCTTGTTTTAACAAAATTATGGGATAGCTAATCAGGTATGATGGGGGAAAGGAGTCAAGAATCTGTGAGAAGTAGCAGACTTGTTATATTCAAAGTTTCAAGGACAGAAAGGCACAACTGCCATGAAGTAGGAACACCCCGGAGACTGCACTTGGGGACAAATTAACAAAGCTGAAATTGTGGAAGAAAGCTCATGTATGACAAGAAGAGTTGGTTAGCTAGCTTACCTTGGCTTCCAGTGGACTGGAAACTTTTAATAATTTTTCAGGCTCAAGGGTGTTTAGGTGCTGTCCCTAATTATAGGTTATCTGGTCCCAGAACAATTAGGATGGGTAGATAAGTAAGACAGAATTCTGGGATAAGGGTTTTGTTGGAGAGTGGTTTCAATCAGTTGCTCAAAAGGAGGAATAGATTGGTCTTTAACCAGGGCCTCAAAATTGTGTCAAAAGAATGTTTAAGAAACTTAACATTGCACTCATTTGAAAGACAATCAGTAAGGCTATCTTTCTGCACTCAGCACAGTAATTTTATTGGCATGGCACATGGAAATCTGGATATTCTTTCATGAAAAGTTAGACTATGGTGCTTAAAAATCAAGCTTCTCCTTTATCACTGCTAATAGTGACTCATATCAAATGCTTGAAATCCATTTCATGTACTTTAACTATGACATTTAAAAACAAGTAGAATCTAAATTATCAATTATTGAAATATTTCAATAAACACTAAAATAGTCCCATTTTATATAAACATTAACTTTACATCATGAAGATACAATATGATTTTATTCTCATACTAACAACAATGGTTTGGTTATATCTTCCTTTTTTCTTTAAATTGAACTGAGGAAGCAGACAATTTTAAAGTCTTAAACACCAAAAATAGTCCAGAAAATATTAGATTGGCTCTATGAGGAGCATCCTAATGATCAGAACAAAATTTATTTGTCATTTAATTAGAAATTCACTTAATTAAAAATGATGGATAGTCTTTTAAAAAACTCAATTTATTTTGTTAAATGTTATTTTCTTATGACACAAATTAATTTATTTCTAGAAAGAAATTTATCCAATACTAAATTAATATTTATCCTTGTACTTTTTAGTTTTATTTGTGACAAAGGAAAAGATCAAATACATACACCACATAATAACTGCGAGAACATGAGTTCCTCTGATCTCAATTTCACCATCCACTATCATCTTTCTGGCTGACATCTCAAACTGTCATTGTTTTTGATTGATTTTTAAAAAAACAAAATAAAGAGACATTTAATCATAAGAACAAATTCTTATATCAAATATTAGTTACACTGTAATGAAATAAAACCAAAGTACTTCCAAAACAAATACAATTCAACATGAACTAATACTTCATATCATTTGTAAATACTTGTTTCTAGTCAGTTACTCAGTATTACTGGCTTATGTGATGTTTAGGTGATTTTAAAATAGAAAATGTAACTAAAATAATTGACATTTATTTTATAATATGAAATATACATGCAAGGACAATTATAATAAATCACGTAAGAATCCTATTATCTTTAAACACTTGTAAAGTCTGTCCTAGTCAAAGTATATCAACTCCTTTTCTTGTGAGGATCTACTGGGGGTTCAATTAGAAATAAGCTACAACAATTAGAAACATAGATACTCTACTGATATACATGTAGCTACTTCCTAAACAACATGCCTCTGGAAATTCTATGAACTTTGGTAAATTATGATAATTATAGAAAGGCTTCAGGTCTTTTGTTCATAGGGTCGCTGTGAGTCATGCTCGACTCGACAGAAATCAGCAACAACAACAAGTAGTTTCTACTAAGAAGATACTGTGGAGGGGAGAGGATGCTGTGATAGATAATTTTATACACGACCTTTTTAGGGTTTGGTTCTCCATTGTTCAATCAAACACTAGGCACTTCATGGAGTATATGTGATTAGATTAGATAAACCTGAGTGGAGCATATTGTCATCTTAACAATCTGTGATATAAAGATGACACAAGCCTGCTTGATGAAACTGAGGGGGACCTGAAGCACTTGCTGTGGAGGGTCAGGGACTGCAGTCTTCAGTATAGATTGGGGCTCGATATCAAGAAAACAAAGATTCTCACCACTGGGCCTGTTGGTAGCATCATAATGGATGGTGAAGAGATTGAGATTGTTCACAGTTTTGGTTTGCTTGGATCCACAGTCAACACTCTTGGCACCAGCAGCCAGGAAATTAAAAGACATATTGTGATGGGAAAGTCTGTGGTTAGAGACCTCTCTAAAGTGCTCTAAAATGCAAAGATGTCAGTCTGGAGACTAAGGTGCACTTGATACATGCCATGATCTTTACAATCACTTGCTATGCATCAGAGAGCTGGACAAAGACTAGATATGATGGAAGGAGAAATGATGCCTTTGAGCTGTGATGTTAGAGAAGAGTATTGAATATACTATGGACTGCTAGGAAAACAAACAGGTTTGTCCTGGAGAGGGTGAAGCTGGGCTGCTTCTTGGAGGCAAGGATTCTGAAGCTTCGTCTGACATACTTTGGACTGTTGCAAGGAGGGACCAGTCATTGGAGAAGGACATCATGCTTGGGAGGGTGGAATGACAGTGAAGGAGAGGCATTAACCTCAGTGAGATGGATTGATTCAGTGTCAGAGACGATGCGAGTGACACAGGATACGGCAGGGTTTAGGGCTCTTGTACATAGGTTCGCTATGAGTTGCAAGCGACCAGATGGTACATAACAACAACAACAAACAATATAAAGTAATCAGTTGGTTTTTGTTGTTATGTGCTGTTGAGTCAGTACCAACTCATAGCTGACCCTCCAGCAGAAAGTTTTCAGGAGCAGTAATTGGGAAAGAGGAGATTGCTAGTGGATCCAAACTGCATTTCTTTGGGATTGTAGCAAAGCTTCATACTAGTAGGCTCCTTCAATAAGTTAACCTAATCATAATAATTTCTGAGTTATAAAAAGAGCTAGACAAAGAGACACACATAAAGGAAAAGAAAGAGAACACCAGAGGATTGTCTACAAGGAAAGGGAGCACCCAGGACTGATGACAGAAACTAGGAAAGAAACTCAGAGAAAGAATTCTATCATTCAGAGAATTGACTGGTCTATTCTCCACTCACATTAGGCTGAATATTCCAACTGAAACGTTACAGACCTAAAGAAAAATATGTTGATTCTACTTCTGCCTACTTTTTTTGTCTTCTGTCTCAGTCCATTCTGGGTTCATCCTCAAGAGAGTGAAACTGACTATTCATTGGAGGCAAGATTATGAAGTTCCATCTTACATACTTTGAGCATGTTGCAAGGAGGAACTAGTCCTTGGAGAGGGACGTCATGCTTTTGGGGTGGGGGTGAAGAGACAGCACAAGAGAGGAAGACTCTGGAAGAGATAGATTCACTCAATAACAGGGGTAATGGGGATGAATGTGTTGGAGATAATGAGACTAGTTCAGGATAGAGCAGAGTCCAGAGCTGTTGTACATAGGGTCCCTATGAGTCACAAGCAACTTAATGGCACTTAACAACAGAGAAGATTAGGATAATTGATAGTATAATTTAGAGATACATCTGACATATCAAAGAGGCCAGTCCACAAGAAATACATTTGTTAGGAGAAATAGAAGTTATAGGAAATACATTTGTCATGAGAAAGAGATACCTTTTAAAAGAAAACACATTCTAAATAGTAGTATGAAAGAAACAAAGATGTTATTAAGCACTTATGAAGAGCTAAGTTTAACTTATGTTACCTGCAAGTTATTCACAAGTATTCACCATGATTCAATTGCAAAAACTTAACAAATTGATTAAAATATAAACAAGACATAGAGTAAGCTTTCCTAGGTCTATTTTCATGCTACTGTTGTAGGGGTTTTTTTGAGAAATATAATAGGAGTTAATAGAGAAGAACTACTTTTTCAACCCAAGGGAAAACCATCAAATCTCAAGAAGAAAAGCATGCAGAATCCAAAAGTGTAATTATGACTCCTACTGTTGTCTGCATGAATAAGTAAAATAATAAGTTATAAAATAATCTCAAAGAAAGTCAATAAATATTACTATCTAAATAAAACAAATTAAAATCACAACATATTAACAAATATAAGAGCAATTAAGGAAATGGTAAGGAAAGCTATAAAAAATTAATTTAGTAGAGAAAAGTAGATGGCAAAAGGAAATCAGCAACAACATAAAAAAAGAGTACAACAAAATGAGAGCAAAGAAAGAATACCTAAAAATAAGTATAATGAGTATGAGTGGATGAAATGCACCAATAAAGAGAAATAGGGTAGCAGACTAGATTAAAAAACCATGACCCATCAATATACTGACTATAAGAGATACATTTTAGAAGCAAGGACAAAGGTATGATAAAAAATTGAAAGTGTGGCTTGGGGGAAAAGATGTATCAAGCAAGCATTGATCAAAAAAAGAACAGGTATTATCAAGATTAGTTTCTTATAAAATAGACTTCAAGGAGAAAACTAGGTTTATCTAATGATAAAAGACATTATATAATGACATATTATATATTATTATATAAGTACGTTATATAATGAATACCAGAGAAATGTCCACTGTGTTTCATTGACTATTCAGAGGTGTTTGACTGTGTGGATCACAACAAACTGTGGCTAACTCTAAGAAGAATGGGAATCACAGGACACTTGATTATACTTATGTGAAATGTGTCATTTGACCATGAGGCAGTTGTCACAACAGAGCAAAGAACACTGCATGGTTAAAAATCAAGAAAGGATTAGACCAAGGATGTATCCTATCTCTTCAATCGTTTTCAATCTATATGTGGAACAGACCATTTCGGGGGCTGGGTTCCATAAGGAGAAATGTAGTATCAGGACTGGAGAAAGACTTACCAACAATCTGCATTATGCAGATGACACAACCTTGCTTGCTGTAGGCTTCAATATGGATTGAAACTCAATATCAAGAAAACAAAGATCCTCATCACTGGGCTGATTGACAACATCATGAGAGATGGTGAAGAGATTGTTAACAGCTTTGCTTTCTTTGGCTATACAATCAACACTCTTGGTACCAGTAGTCAGGAAATCAAAAGATTAGATACATTGAGAAAATATGCTGTCAGGGACCTCTCTAGAGTACTAAAGAGAAACAATGTCAGTTTGGAGACTAAGGTGCACCTGATCCAGGCCATGGTCTTCGCAATTACTCACTATGCATTAGAAAGCTGTACAATAACTAAGGATGATAAGAGAATAATTGATGCTTTAGAGTTGAGGTGCATGGTGAAGAGTGTTAAATAGACACAGACTTCCCAGATTAAGAGGTACATAGTATAGTGGACTGGGGTTGGAGTGGAAGGAGGAAATTGTACAACAATGAAATATCTTTTTAAAGAGAAAAGTGGACTAGGAAGGCAGTAGGGAGGAAAAGGTGCAACAATGAATGATTGGAAACCCATGTTTTCTGTAAACGTTCATTAAATACCAAGAAAAAAAAACTATATCATGGAATTATAAGAGAACAAACAGGTTCATCCTCAAGAGAGTGAAACTGACTATTCATTGGAGGCAAGATTATGAAGTTCCATCTTACATACTTTGAGCATGTTGCAAGGAGGAACTAGTCCTTGGAGAGGGACGTCATGCTTTTGGGGTGGGGGTGAAGAGACAGCACAAGAGAGGAAGACTCTGGAAGAGATAGATTCACTCATTAACAGGGGTAATGGGGATGAATGTGTTGGAGATAATGAGATTAGTTCAGGATAGAGCAGAGTCCAGAGCTGTTGTACATAGGGTCCCTATGAGTCACAAGCAATTTAATGGCACTTAACAACAGAATAACAGTAATATAATGATAAAAAGATCAAGTAAACAAAAGAAGATATTATATTTAATATCTATGCACCAAATGACAGAACCACAAGTCACACAATTCAAACTTTAACCAACTTGAGTAGGGAAATAGAGAACTCTGCACTATACAGATGACATAATCCTGCTTGTTGAAACTCAGGATGATCTGAAGCACTTGCTACAGAAGGTCAAAGACTGTAGCCTTCAGTATGGATTGAAGATCAGTATCAAGAAAACAAATATTCACACTACTGTTTCAATTGGCAGCATCATGATGGACAGTGAAGAGATTGAGATTGTAAATAGCTTTAGTTTGATTGGCTCCATAATCAACACTCTTGGCACCAGAATCCAGGAAATTGAAAGTCGTATTGTGTAGGGAAAGTCAGCTGTCAGATACCTCTCCAGAGAACTTAAGAGCAATGATGTCAGTCTGGAAATTAAGGTCCATCTGGTACAGGCCATGGTCTTTGTCATCACTTGCTATGCATCAAAGAGTTGGACAATGACTAGGGGAGGAGAATTGATGCCTTTGAGCTATGGTGTTGATGAACACACCAGGTTGCTAAATATACCATGTACTACTAAAAGAACGAACAAGTTCATCCTGAAGAGGGTCAAACCAGGCTGCTCCTTGGAGGCAAGGATTCTGACATACTTTGGACATGTTGCAAGAAGTCCTTGGAGAGGCACGTCATGCTTGGGATAGTGGAGGGACAGCACAGGAGAGGAAGCCGCTTAGTGATATGGATTGATTAAGTGACTAGTATAATGGAAGTAGGTGTGTCAGAGACAATAAAATTGGCACAGGATAGAGCAAGGTTTAGGGCTGTTGTATATATAGTCACAGGCAACTTGATGGCATATAACAACAACATCAGAACAGAGCAGAGAAACACTGCACAGTTCAAAATCAGAAAAGAGTTGTTAGGGATGCCTCCTCTCTCCATATGTTTTCAATATATATGTGGAAGTCATTCAAGAAGCTGGATTTATGGGAAGGAATGTGACATCAAGATTGGAGGAAGACTCATCAACAACCTCTGTTATCCAGATGACTACCTTGCTTGTTGAAATAAGGAGGACCTTAAGAGTTTGCTACAGAAGGTCAAAGACTATATAGTCTTCAATATGGATTAGAACTCAACATCAAGAAGACAAAGATTCTCACCACTAGGCCCACTGGCAGCATCATGACAGCTGGAGAAAAGATTGAGATTTCTAACAATTTCATCTTGATCCTTTTCACAATCATCATTCTTGGCATAATAGAAATAAATCAGAACATCAAAAGACAAATTGCATTGAGAAAATCTGCTGTCAGAGACCTCACCAGAATGCTGAAGAGCAACGATGTTAGATGAGAGACTAAACAAGCTATGGTTTTCAGGATTACTTGCTATGCTTCTAAGAGTTAGACAATGACTAAGGATGATAAAAGAATCAATGCTTTTGAGTTGTGGTGCTGGAAAAGAGTTTTGAACACACCATGGACTGCCAAGAGAACAAAAAGATTTGTCTTGGATAGGAGGAAAACAAGTTACTCTTTTGAGGCAAAGTTTCTTTTTTTATTAAATTTTATTAGTTTTAATAAACATTTACAGAGATTTTGGGTTTTCATTCATTCATTGTTGCATTGTTTTCTCCACCCTAATCCCCATTTCTTTCTTCTTCCCCCCCCATGTCTGTTTTAATTGTCCAATTGACACAGTGCTTGTCAAAGTCAGTTCTGATTAATCTCCTTTGTCAGTGTGTCCCTTGCCATTCCCTATCACTCCTCCCTGAGAGAGACTTCACCCTG
>NW_006399946.1:3817153-3818666 GCF_000299155.1 Elephantulus edwardii
AGTCCATGTTTTCCAACTACTGAATCTTCTTCTTGGTTCCCGACTTTTGCATTCCAGTCACCCATTATTACCAATTCATCTTGATTGCATGTTCGGTCAGTCCCCGATTGTAAAAGCTGGTAAAAATCTTCTATCTCCTCTTTCTTGGCTCTGGTTGTTGGTGCATATATTTGAATGATAGTGGTATTCACTGGACTTCCTTTGTATGCGTATAGATATTATCCTGTCACTGACAATATTGTACTTCAAGATGGATCTAGCAATGACTTTTTTAACTATGAAAGAAGACACTGAATGACATATATTGAACACTCAGAAAACCCAACTGCCAACCAAGAATACTGTGTACCCAGTAAAATTATCCATCAAATATGAAGGCAAGATCAAGATATTCCCAGAAAAACAGAACCTAAGGAAGTTTGTAATAACAAAACCAGCAGTTCAGGAAACACTGAGAGATGTGTTCTTACAAAAGTGCCACAGAACGAAGCATGTACCAAAGTAACTAGCAACGGGCCAAAAATAATTCAACAAAATGACAGAAATAAAACCTTGCCTTTCCACCACAAGATAAATAATAGAACAGAAAAATGGGCACAGGATATGAACAAATACTTCACCAAAGAAGGCATTCAGATGGCTAACAAGCACATGAAGAAGGGTTCAAAATCTGTAGCTCTAAGAGAGATGCCAATTAAAACAACTATGAGATATCATCTCACCCCAGTTAGAATAGCAAAATTTAACAGAACAGCAAGAAACAACAAATGGTGGGGAGGTTGTGGAGAAACTGGAACCCTATTCACTGTTGGTGGGAGTGTAAAATGGTGCAACCACTGTGGAAGACGGTATGACACTTTCTCAAAAGTTGCAAATAGAGATACCATTTGACCCAGCAATTCCACTACTGGGAATATACCCCAGAGAGACTATAATTGACATCCAAGCAGATATATCCACACCCATGTTTATTGTGGCTTTGTTCATAATAGCAAGGAGATGGAAACGACCTAAGTGCCCAACAAAAAATGAATGGATAGAGAAGCTGTGGTATATTCACACAATGGAATACTATACTGCTTTGAAAAACAAGGAACTCAAGCAATATTATTCAAAATGGGTGACCCTGGAGGACATTATGCTGAGGGAAGTATCTCAGTCACAAAAAAAAACAAATACTGCCTGTTGTAAAACAGTTCTGACATCGGGGTTGGGGGAAGACTGAAAAAGATGGGTTCAATAATGTATACTGCATTGAAACAGATGAGAGAGAAAAGGGATATATGATTAGGTATTTTTGTCATGACAGGAGTCCAGAGCAAAGACTACATAGTGGAGTGGACCTGGGGGAGGATTTGTAAAACAATGAAAGAATTTTTGTTTTACTTTTCCAATAGGGTAGTGTACTGCGGGGGGAGGGTCAGGAGGGGAGAAAAGCACAACAATGAATGAACGGAAATCCAAAGTCTCTGTAAACTTTCAATGAAATTAATAATAATTTTTAAAAAATAAC
>NW_006399946.1:3818766-3824725 GCF_000299155.1 Elephantulus edwardii
ATTACCCTCTTGGAAAAGTAAAAGAAAAGATTCTTTCATTATTTTACAAACCCTCCCCCAGGTCCACTCCACCATGTAGCCATCGCTCTAGACTCCTCTGAAGCTCTGTCTAACATACTTTGGGCATGTTTCCAGGAGGCACCAGTCTTTGGAGAAGGACATAATACTTGGAAAGATGGATGGACAGCAGAAGAGAGGAAGACCCTATATTAGATGGATTGACATACTAACTGGTATAATAAGGGTAGGTTTGTGGAGACAATGAGATTGGTTCAGAATAGAGCTGGAGTCAGAGCTACTGTGCATAGGGTCATTATAAGTAGTAGTTGACTTGAAACAAACATAATAACAACAAACAATAATATTGTAGAAACTCTAATGGTCTAGTATTAAAAACTGTGCTGCAATCCTGGAGGTAAATGATTTGAATCCAACAATTGGTCTATGGGAGAAAGATGGGAAATCTTCTCCTATGTGGTTTTATGGCCTCTGAAAACCCATTTGGATGGTCAGATATGGATCATAAGTCAGTTCTGGCTCGATGATACACAAAAATAACAACACAACAATATTAGGAGACTTTAATGCATTACTTTTGATGAACAAAACAAAAAACTTCCCAATAATTAATTAACATGAACTCATAGACATAGGTGGAACACTCCACCCAAGGAGCAAAATGCAGGCATTCTCCATGAAAGACCATAAGTTATGTCACAAAGCTAGCCTCCATAAATTAAAAAAACAAAACAAAACAAACTTTAAATACTACAAAGCAATTTCTCAGGTAACAATACAATAAAATTAGAAACCAACAAAGGAAGATCAAATGTGGAATATTTAATTCCTTAAAAATTAAGTAACACTACTGTGTTTCCTCCTGGGTGATGTAGAGCATCTGAAAACCCACTGGAGGATTAGCAATGAGTCTGTTCCGACTTGACAGCAATCAGGTGGACTGGGAAATAAAAAGACAAGAATGAAATTGTAAAAGTTGTTTTTTACACAAATAAGAATGAAATCCAACGTACCAAAATCTCTGGAATACAGCACAAGCAACATTTGACAGAGAAAGATTTATATCAATAAGCAGACACATCAAAAAGCAGAAGAAGCAAAATAAACATCTTTAACCAACACTTTCAACATTAAGAAAAAGAACATCAAGCAAATTCCATACAACTAGATAAAAAGAAATAATAAATATTCAAAACTAAAAATGTAGCTCTAAAATGCATTGAGGGGTTTTGATTTGTTTAACACTGATATTTGAGAAGCAAATAAAACCTATCAAGTGGGGAAGTAACAACTTCTTCAACAAATGGTGCTGGTAAAACTGAACTGCACTTGCAGAAAGCTGAAACAGGATCCACATCTCACGACATACACAAAAATCAACTCAAGGTAGATCAGAGACCTGGGAATAAATCTCAAAACCACAAAGTTCATAAGACATAAACTGGGATCACCCTTAGAGGGCCTAGTTCATGATATAAAGAGGCTGTCAAATATAGCCAGAAATGCACAATCTGGAGAGGATAAATTTGATGAAGGGACCGCCTGAAGATTAAATTTCTGTGCTTATAAAAACTTTTTTCCAACAGAGCAAAAAGAAAACCTACTACTAACTGGGAACAAAGATTTGGCAATACCATCTCAGACAAGAACCTCATAATGAAAGTTTATAGACTATCTTTGACACTCCAGAAGAAAAAGAATGATAATCCAATTACAAAATGGGCAAAAGACACGGAGAGACTTTTCACAGAGGAGGACAATTGAATGGCCAGCAGACACACAAAGAAATGCTCAAAATCACTGGCAATAAGAAAGATGCAAATCAAAACCACAATGAGATATCATCTCACTCCAGTAGCAGTGGTAAAGTTTAGCAGGACAGCAAGTAATAAATGCTGGGAGGATAGGGCAAGATAGAAACTCTTATACATTGTTGGTGGGATTGTAAAATAATACAACCACTCTGGAAGGCAGTTTGACTTTTCCTCAAAAAGCTGAACATAGAAATTCCATATGACCCAGCTATTTCACAGCTGTAATATACCAGCTTGTAATATACCTTAAGAAAATGAGAACTGAGGCACAAGTGGAGACTTGTACACCAACGTCCATAGCAATGTTATTCAACATCACAAGAACATGGAAACAGCCCAAATGTCCATCCAAACTGAACAGATTGAGAAATTCCATTCACACAATGGAATACTACACAGCTCACAGGAACAATGATTTTGTAAAGTATTATCTAACTTGGGAGGGACTGGTAAGCATTATGCTAAGTGAACTAACTTAGTCCCGTAAGGACAAATACTATGTAAGACCATTATTGTAGAACGTGTACGAGCATCCAAGGTGTAGAGGGGAGAATAGGAGTGAGAATGGGCCGGGGTGGGGGTGGGGGTGTCGGGTGTTTAATCATACGGTCTCACAATTTCATCAGTGGAGGGAGGGGTGGGTTAAAGAAAGGGGAAAGATCCATTATGAAAAAAAAAATGAACTTTGTAAATAAACAAGTATAAAAGAAAAATTTTATTATAAAATAAAGAGATAATAAACACTTAATAGAATGAATGAAGAAAAATGCAATATAGAATAAATTAATGGCCAGATATTATGAATATTATAATTAATGTTATTAAAGAAAATGTGTACTAATGATTGAAAAACCAATATGCCTTAGAATCTTATACTTGAGTAGTAACGTTGCTCTTATTATGGGCTGTTGAGTCAGAGCAGCCCTAGGTACAATAGACCTGAACTCTGCCCTATCCTAAAACAATCCCACTGACTCTGGCACACGTACTTCCATTGCTCCAGGTATTGTAACAAAAAAATCAATGTTTGTTTGAAAATTAAAAGGGATAAACTTACGGTCCATCCACCCTTTCAAGCATAATATTCTTCTCCAATGACTGGTTACTCATGGCAACATGCCAAAAGTATGTGTGACAGAGCTTCAAAATCCTTGCTTACAAGGAGCAACTTGTTTTCACCTTCTCCATGACAAACCTGCTTGTTCTCTTGGCAGTACATGATATGTTAAGCACTCTTTTCCACTAAAAAAAATCAATCAGTTACTTAGTACTTTCTATAGTGGAGAAAGTACTTGCATACCACTTTTGTTGTCCTACTTATATGTACAGTACATACTACTATACATACATACTACAAGAATATGCATACTTGAATATGAGTAGTACATCTATTCATATACAAGTTCAAGGTGAAGCTAAAGAAAATCACATCAAATCCACAAGAACCAAAGTTTGACCTTGAGTATAACCCTCCTGAATTTAAAGACCATCTCAGAAAAAGATTTGAATACTAATAAACGAAGACTAGATGAGCTGTGGGAAGATATCAAGAATATTATCCATTAAGAATGCAAAAGATCATCACAAAGATGGAGGGAGAAGAAAAACTAAAGATGGATGTCAGAAGAGACTGTGAATATTGCACTAACGTGTTGAGAAGGCAAAGCAAAGGGAAGAAATCAAGATGTTCAGAAGCCAAACAGAAGATTTCAAAGGACAGCATGGGAAGACTAAGTAAAGTATTAGTGAAATATGCAAAGAGCAAAAGGGATAAATTCACTCAGCATTTCTTAAGATGAAGGAATTTAAGAACAAATAAGAGCCTTGAGTCGCAATACTTTAGGATGCTTTGGGCAGAATGTTGAATGATCCAGGAAGCATCAAAAGAAGACAGAAGGAATAGACAAAGTCACTATACCAAAAAGAATTGACCTACACAAAAAACCTTCATGAAACAAGATATGATCAAAAGACAATGGTGACAAAGGAGGGAGTTTAGGCTACTCTGAAGTATTAAAAAAATACAAGGCCCCAGGAATTGACTGCATACGAAGAGACATATTTCAACAAACAGATGCTACTCTGGACACCACGCACTTCAGGTTGTGTCAAGAAATCTGGAGGACATCCACTGGCCAACTCACTGGAAGAGGTCTATATTCCAATTTCAAAAATCAGTGTCTCAGAGCAATGTGAATAGAGGCATCAGGACAGATGTAATTTGAGGGAGAACTATTATTAAAATAATTAGTTTTGGAGTCAACAGAACAGTGAGCCTCGGCATAGGGAAGTAGCCCTCAGAGGGGAACAGTGAGCCACAGAGGGGAGCAATGAACCACGGCATGAAACACCCACCAGGAGTAAGCAGGACAGCTGGAATCTGAGTGAGGTCCTTAGGGGAGGATCACTGCTGGTTGCTGGACCATGTGGGACCCCTTCATCTTAAGCAGGAGGGATTGAGACAGCTGGATCTCAACTGGAATGGCAGACCCAGTTCTCGAGGGGAAAACCAAGTCTTCCTGGTTTTCTATTCACATCTCCACACATATCCCCTCCCTGCGTGCATATGCATGTGTGCCTCCACCCACCCCTGCATGCATCTATACTTGCACCCACCCTACATGAAGCCACCCACACTAAATACATCTGCATGGGAGCCTGCCAAATCCCTCTTCTGCAACAGTGACTTGAGATCAAGAATGAGCTATCATCTCATAAAAAACTCCACCACAGCAATGTCATGAAAGAAGCAAACTCATACCCTACACAAACCCAAATCAAGACATCACCCCTAAAAAATGGCACAGTGTCAATGAATTTCCTGAAGCCAGAAAGTCTGATAGAACTTTCTGATGCAGTATTTAAAAGAATAATGATTCAAATTTTCATTGGGTGAAAGACAAACTTGAAGAATCACAGAACACTAAAAGCAAAAACCAGGAGAAGCTTAAAAGAAAAAAAAATCTAAAACAATGCAGATAAAACAAATGAGGCATTAAAGGCTTTGTAAAAAAAAAAAACCAAAAAACCAGGATCCAGAATATGAGGTCTAATGTTTCAGATGCCATCAACATGATGGAGGGACACATGAAAACAGGTGAAGATATGGAACTCAGAACCAGTGAAATAGAAAATACAATTGTCACCACTGATCTGCTAGAGCAAAAAACATTTTTTTTTTAAAAAAAGAAAACTTCCTTCATAGGGTCGCTATGACCTGCGACTCGACGGCACTTAACAACAATAACATCAACACAGAGAAAAAGAGAGAGAGAGATCAGCTGGCCCAGTGAAGAGAAAACGGTGTGACCAAGACAAAGGTGGGTGACTTTTAGTTTGTGGCCCTCGGGCCAGTCTTTCATTGTTTTTGTTCAGACATTCCTCTAGGTTGTATAGCCCTGGTGTACAAGTTGCCATCCCGCGGTCACTTGTGGTTACTGTGAGGCTGAACACTGTGACACGGATGTGTCAAATGTGTTAATGGTTGGCTACCCAGTGCGGACTGATAGTGGGGTGGAGCTCCCTGATTAAACAAGCGTGTAAGGAGGAGTGGCGTCCACTTCCATAATAGCTTGCCTCCGGAAACCCTATGAACCTGGAGAGAGGATGAAAGGCACCTAAGCATTGAGGACTCTCCTTCGTAGGGTCGCTATGAGTCGCCTGTGACTCGACGGCACTTAACAACAACAACAACAAAGAATAATGTGGGATACCATAAAGCGAAATAACATGGGCATCAACGGAATCCCAGAGCAAAAATAAGCAAGTAAAGGCACTGAAAAAGCTGTGGAAGAATTAGTAAAGGAAAACTTTCTCGACATAACGAGAAATGAAAGAATATATATTGAAGAAGCAGAGTGAAAACCATATAGAATAGACCCCAGAAGAAAAACACCAAAGCATGTCATAGTCAAATTTGCCAGAACCAAAGATAAGGAGAGAATTCTGAAAGCAGTGAGGGAGAAAAAGAGAGTAACCTATAAGGGAAAGCAGATGAGATTAACTGCTGATTTCTCAGCAGAATTCATGGGAGCAAGAAAACACTGTTGTTGTTGTTGTTATGTGCCGTCGAGTCGCCTGCGACTCAGAGCGACCCTATGTACAACAACCCTAAACTCTGCTCTGTC
>NW_006399946.1:3828190-3836969 GCF_000299155.1 Elephantulus edwardii
TAATAATTTTTAAAAAATAACTTAAAAACAAAAAAAAACCCATACCAAAAAGCCCCTTACCTTTCAATAATCACAATGAATGTGAATGATTCAAATGCACCAGTGAAGAGAAAAAGAGTAGTACCAGATTGGTTAAAAAAACAAAATCCATCAATATGCTGTCTAAAAGAGACACACCTGAAAAATGAAGATAAAGAAAGAATAAAAATAAAAGGGTGGGAGAAAATATACCAAGCAAATGGAAACCAGAAAAAAAGCACGAGTAGCAATATTAATTTCTGACAAATAAATTTCAATGCAAAAACAATCACAATGGACAAGGAAGGTCAGTACATAATGCTTAAAGAGTCAATAGAACAAGAGGACATACAATAAAAAATATCTATGCACAAAATGAAAGACCTATAAATATATAGGACAAACATTAACAAAACTGGAAAAGGAAATAGACAACACTACTACAGTAGTGTTATTATACTGCTAGGAGAACAAACAGGTTTGTCCTGGAGAGGGTGAAGCCCGAGTGTTCCCTGGAGTCAAGGCTTCTGAAGCTTCATCTGACATATTTTGGGCATGTTGCAAGGAGGAGGAGGGACTTGTCCTCAGAGAGGGACATTATGTTTGGCAGAGTGGAGGGGAGGCGAAGGAGAGGAAGATCTTTGGTGAGATGGATTGATTCTGTGACTGGAGCGGTGGGAATAAGTGCGTTTGAGATGGCTAGGTTGGCACAGGATAGAACAGCATTTAGAGCTCTTGTACATAGGGTCGCTATGAGTTGCAAGCGACTCGATGGCATATAACAACAACAACTAGTACAATAGTTGGAGATTTCAATACACCATTCTAAAGAAAAGATAGAACTACAAAAAGAAACACAACAAAGATGTTGAAGAATTAAACCACACAGTAAACCTATGTCAAATGCATTAAAAAGTGCACAGTACACCTTCTTCTCCAATGTGCATGGGATTTTCTCCAGAATATATGATATTTTAGGTAACAAGACAAACATCAATACATTAAAAAACAGAAATAATACGAAGCATCTTCTCAAATCACAATGCTACAAAATTAGAGATTGATAACAAGAGGATAAAGGAGGGAAAACCCCCACACATCTGAAAGCTGAAAAACACTTTGATTGAACATGAGTGGGTAATAGAAGAATAAAAAATGAAATTAAAAAGTTCTTAAAACAAATTAGAATGAAAACACCACTTATCAAAACCTCAGGGAAACAGGTAAAGTACTAATAATAGATAAAGTTATAGCAGTGTGGATCACAACAAGCTGTGCCTGACTCTGAGAAAATTGGGATTCCCAGAACATTTGATTGTGCTAATGCGAAATCTATACTTGGACCAAGATGCAGTCGTCAGAACAGAACATGGTTCAAAATCAAGAAGGGATCCATCAGGGATGTATTCTGTCTGCATACCTTTTAAATCTGTATGCAGAACAGATCTTCCGAGATGCTGGGCTGTACAAGGAGAATGTGGCATCAGGATTTGTGGAAAAATCATCAACAACCTGCGTTATGCAGATGACACAACCCTGCTTGCTGAAACTGAGGAGGACCTGAAGTGCTTGCTGCAGAAGGACAAGGACTGAAGCCTTTAATGTGGACTGAAGCTCAACATCAAGAAAACAAAGATTTTCACCACTGGGCCGATTGGCAGAATCAGTATGGGTGGTGAAAAGATTGAGATAGTTAACAGCTTTAGTTTACTTGGCTCCACAGTCAACACTCTTGGTAACAGCTGCCAGGAAATATAGAGACGAATTGCATTGGGAATGTCAGCTGTGAGGGACCTCTCAAGAGTACTGAAGAGCAATGACGTCAGGCTGTAGACTAAGGTGTGTCTGATCCAGGCTATAGTCTTACGTGCTAGGCATCGGAGAGTTGGACAGTGAATAGGGATGATAGAAAGAGAATTGATGCCTTTGAGCTGTGATGCTGGAGAGGAGTGTTGAATATACCATGGACTGCTAGGGGAACAAAGAGGTTTGTCTTGGACTATGTGAAACCGGAATTGTCCTTGTAGTCAAGGATTATGAAGCTTCGTCTGACTTACTTTGGGTATGTTGCAAGGAGAGACTGGTCAGTGGAGAGGGACATCATGTTTGGCAGAGGGGAGGGATGGTGAAGGAGAGGAAGATCTTCGATGAGATGGATCGATTCTGTGACTGGAGTGGTGGGAATGAGTGCATTTGAAATGGCTAGGTTGGCACAGGATAGAACGGCATTTAGGGCTCTTGTACCTAGGGTCACTATGAGTCACAAACGACTCGATGGCACATAACAAAGCAACAGTAAGAAGAAAAGAGGTTAATATGTAGCAACAAGTAAACACATGAGCTATAAGCAAACACAAAAGCAGGGAGAAAGCCCATTGACTCTCTAACCCAACCTCTCCAGCAAATTGAAAAAGAACAGCAAGAAAACCCGACACCACCCAAAAAACATGAAATTATAAAAATTACAGCAGAAATAAATGAAATAGAAAACAGAAAAATAGTTGAAACCATCAACAAAATAAGGAGTTGGTTCTTTAAAAAGTTCAATAAAATCTGGATAAATTATGTATACTGCATTGAAGCCAATGAGTAAGAGAACAGTTTAAAAGTAATATATTTTAGGGCATTATGATTATCATAAGAGTTCAGAATGAGGGTTGCAGAGTGGAGTATAGTCGGGGTGAGGGTGGGGGGTATGGGGAGATTGTATACCAATGAAGGAGGTTTTCTATTGCTTTTCAGGGAGAAGAGCAAACTGGAGGTGGGGGTGGGGTGACAGGGAGAAACCTGCAACAATGAATTAATGGAAATCCAAAATCTCTGTAAATGTTCGTTGAAATTAATATTAAAAAATAAATAAGCAAAAAAAAGAAAAAGTAAAAAACATGCACATCTCACACAGTGCATAACACTAACTCAAGATGGATCAAAACCGAAATTTAAAACCTGAAACTTTGAATATTAAGAATGACGGAATAAAGGTAAAGTTGTTAAAAAAAAGTTCAATAAAATCACCAAACCACTAGCAAAACTAACGAAGGAAAAGACACAAATAATCTGGATAAAAAGTTAAACAGGCAACGTCACAACAGAACCAACCAAATTAAAAAGGCTAACATTCTCAGTCACAAAAGGACAAATGTTGCATAGGGCCACTGTTATAAAATGGGACTGACATCAGGGTTGAGGGAAGACAGAAAAGGAGGGGAGGAAATAATGTATATTGCATTGAAACAGATGAGGGAGAGAACTGTTTAAAAGGGATATATGAATGAGTATCTTGTCATTACGGAAGTCCATAGTAAAGGCTACATAGCGGAGTGGGCTTGGGGGGAAGGATTGCATAACAATGAAAAAGGGTTTTTTTGTTTGGTTTTTTTTTTTTTACTTTTCAAGGAGAAGAGTGAATTGGGGGTTGGGGTGGTAGGCGGGGAGAAAAGTGCAACAATGAATGACTGTAAACCCTAAGTCTCTGTAAACTTTCATTAAAATTAATAAAGTCTAACATTGGAATATTATAAAAAATTATACTCAAAAAATATGAAAACCTAGAGGAAATGGACAAATACTTGGAAATTCACAACTTACCTAAACTGACAAAAACCAAAATTGAACACCTGAACAGACCCATTACAAAACAGGAAATTGGAAAGGAAATAAAATAACTTCCACCTAAAAAGTCCTGGAGCAGATGGGTTTAAATATGAGTTTTTAAAAACATTCAGAGAAGAACTGTCACCAATTCTACATGAACCATTTCATAAAATAGAAAGAAATAGAATTCCTGCAGACTCATTCTATGAAGCAAGCATATCCTTGATATCAAAGCCAGGTGAAGACACCACCAAAATAGAAAACTATATGCCAGTATCTCTCATGAACGTAGATGCAAAAATCCTGAATAAAATCTTGGCTAATAGAATCCAATGATATATCAAAAAAATAATTCACTATGATAAATGGGATTCATAAGAGGTATGGTTCAACATAAGAAAAGCAATCAGTGTAATTCATCACATACACAAAGCACAAAACAAGAACCACATGATCCTGTCAATTGATGTAGAAAAAGCCTTTGACAAAATCCAAATCCCTTTCCAAAATAGGATTAGATGGAAATTTCTTCCACACAGTAAATGATATATATGCAAACCCTAGAGCTAACATTGTTCTCAATAGAAAGAGATTAAAGGCATTTCCCCTGAGAACAGGAACTGGCAAGGATGTCCACTGTCACCTCTCCTATTCAATATTGTATTGTAAGTCTTAGCAATAGCAATAAAAGAGAAGGAAATAAGAGGTATCCAAAATGGCAAAGAGAAGCTAAAATTATCTCTCTGTGCATATGATATGATAGTATACTTAGAAAACCCTAAACACTCAGCAAGAAAACTACTGGACACAGTTGACCAATTCAGCAAAGTGGCAGGATACAAGATCAATATACAAAAATCAATTGGATTTCTCTACAGTGACAGAGAATACAGAACTGGAGCTGAGATGAAGATTACCTTTCATAATAGATAATCACAAGATTAAATACTTGGGAGTAAATCTAACCAGAAGCACAAAGGATCTATTCAAAGAAAATTACAAAGCATTACTACAATAATCAAAAAGAGACCTGAAGAAAATGAAGAATACCTCTTGCTTATGGATAGGAAGACTCAATACTGTGAAAAGGACAATACTACCAAAGGCAATTTAAACATTCAATGCAATCCTAATACAAATACCAACTCCATCCTTCAATGAGATGGAAAACACAATCTCTAGTTTCTTTTGGAATGGAAAGAGGCCACAAATAAGGAAAGCACTCCTTAAAAACAGAAACAAGGTAGGAAGTATCTCACTCCCTGATGTCAAATCCTACTATACTGCCATGGTGGTCAAGACAGCATGGTTCTTGTTCAATGACAGACACATAGATCAGTGAATAGAATTGATAACCCAGAAATCAGCCTGTCTACTTATGGTCAACTGATTTTTGACAAGGAGATGAATTAGTTAAGTGGGGAAATGACAGCCTTTTTAACAAATGATGTTGGCAAAATTGGAAAATTATCTGTAAAAAAACTGAAGCAAGATCCACAGCTCACTCCATACACAAAAACCTACTCTAAGTGGATCAAAGAACCAAGGACTAAAACCAAGGTCTAGAAACTTCATTTAAGAAAGCTTGGAAGAACTCTAGAAGCCCTAATTCACAACATAAATAGTCTGCCAAACATTCTGAAAAACTTACAACCAGAAGAAGATGAAATAAATGAATGGTACCTTCTAATAATCAAATCCATATGCATATCCCAAAACTTCTCCAACAGAGTGAAAAAGAAGCCACAGACAGGGAAAAAATATTTGACAATTACATGTCTGATAAGGGACTTATATCTAGAATTTATAAAATACTTGAGCACCATAATAAGATAAAAATCAACAACCCAATTGCAAAATGGGCACAGAATATGAACAGACACTTCACCAAAGAAGACATTCAGATGGCAAACAAACACATGAAGAAATGTTCAAAATCCCTACCTGTAAGAGAGATGCACCCATGGTGGACCGTGCTGGCTGGAGCTTCCCGACTAAATCAAGCCTGGAAGCAGGAGCGGCATCCACTTCTGAAATGGCTTGCCTCCGGAAACTCTATGTATGAACAGTGCTCAGGCCGTTCGTTCATAGGGTCGCTGAGTCGTCTATGACTCGATGGCATCAAACAACAATAACAATGACGAAGACAAATAGAGAGCTACATTGGCCTAGTGGGAAGGAAGCTATGTTACCAAGCTGAAGGTGGGTGATTTTTATCTGCGGGCCTCGGCCAGGTTCAAATTGTTTTCCTTTCAAACATTCTTCTATGTGGTATAGCACTGGTCTGTTGCTGTACAGAGGTAACTCGTGGTTGCTGTGATGCTTAAGACTGTGACAGTGATGTGTCAGTTGTGGTAATGGGTACCCATGGTGGACAGTGCTGGCTGGAGTTTCCCGACTAAATCAAGCCTGGAAGCAGGAGCGGCATCCACTTCTGAAATGGCTTGCCTCCGGAAACTCTAAGTGCGAACAGTGCTCAGGCCGTTCGTTCATAGGTCGCTATGAGTCATCTACATTTCGACGGCATCAAACAGTAACAACAAAAAGAGAGATACAAGTCAAAAGAACTATGAGATATCATCTCATTTCAGTAAGAATAGTAAAATTTAACAGAACAACAAACAACAAATGCTGGTGAGGTTGTGAAGAAATTGGAAACATATTCATTGTTGGTGGTTGTAAAAAAATGGTGCAGTCCCTATGGAAGGCAATATGGCACTCTCTCAAACTGTTGCAAATAGAAATACCTTTTGACCCAGAAATTCTAGTACTGGGAATATACCCTAAAGGAACCATTACTGCCGCACAAGCAGATACATGCACACCCATGTTTGTGGTGGAAAAGAATTGGAAATAACCCAAGGTCCATCAATAAAGAATGGTTAGAGAAACTGTGGTATATTCACACAATGGAATATTACACTGTATTGAAAAACAAGGATTTAATGAAATATTATACAAAATGGGTGACCCTGGAGGACATTATGCTGAATAAAATCTATCAGTCACAAAGGACAAATAACACAAAAGGACAGAGTGCCACTTTTTTAAAGAGGGCCTGACATCGGAGTTGGGGGAAATCTAAAAGGGAATAAATAATGCATATTGCATTGAAATAGATGTTTAGCAGGAATATATGAGAAGGCATTATTGTCATGACAAGAGTCCAGAATAAAAGCTGCATAGTGGAGTGGACTGAGAGAGGGGTTATATAGCAATGAAAGATTTTTTTTTTTACTTTTCAAAGAAAAATTGAACTGGAGGTAGGGGTGGGCAAGGCGGAAAGTGTGCAACAATGAATGAGTGGAAATCCAAAGTGTAAACTTTCATTAAATAAATAAATAAAAAGAAGAAAATCAGTGACTCAGCAGAGTGTGGAAATTATTGAATAATACCATATGCAAGCAAGATCCTGCTGAAAATTATAAAAAAATAGAGTCACTATGAGTCTTAGATGACTCAGCAGCACATTAACAACAACAACAACTGGAACATCAACAGAGACCTGTCAGATGTGCAGGCTGAATTTGGAAGCGGCTATGGCACTAGAGTCGTTATTGTCGATGTTAGATGAATCTCGGCCAAAAGCAGAGTTTCTTTGACTATGCAAAGTCATTTGAGTTATGTGGATCACAACAAATTATAGCTAACTTTTAGAAGAATGGGAATCCCAGAATACTTGATTGTGGTGATGTGAAACCTATACTTGGACCAAGAAGCAGTCATCAGAACAGAATAAGGAAACACTGCATGGATCAACATCAGGAAAAGTCTACACAAGAGATACATCCTATTTCTATACCTTTTCAATCTATATGCAGAACAGGTCATCCAGGAGACTGGACTTTATGAGGAGCAATGTGGCATCAGAATTGGAGGAAGACTCATCAACCACCTGCATATACCTTGTTTGCTGAAACCCAAGGCTTTTGCTGGAGTATGTCAAGGACTGAATTTCCACATCACATAAAAATTCTCACCTCTGGGCCAAATAGCAACATCATGATAGATAGAGAAGAGATTGGGAATGTTAACAGATTCAGCTTGCTTAGCTTCACAATCAACATTCTTGACACCAGCAGTCAGGAAATTTTTTTTAGAAGGAGGGAAAAAAGAGTTGCATTTGGAAAAATCTGCTGTCAGCGACCTCTCCAGAGTACTGAAGAACAGTGATGTCAGTCTTGAAACTAAGGAGTGCCTGATCCAGGTCATGATCTTCCCAAATACTTGCTATGCATCAGATATAGGAGAGGAATAGATGCCTTTGAGTTGTTGTGCCGAAGAAGAATATTGAACATGCAGTTGACTGCAAAGAGCACAAACAGGTCTGTTCTGGAGAAGGTGAAACAAGGCTGCAAAGAGGCAAGAATTTTGAAGCTCCATCTGACATACTCTGGGTTTGTTGCCTAGAGGGACCGGTCCTTGAAGAAGGACATCATGCTTGGGAAGGTGGAGGCACAACACAGAAGAGCAAGAGGTTACATGAGACTGATTAACTCAGTGACTGGGGGATAAATGTGTTGGAGACAATGAAATTGCCTCAAGGTAGAGCAGGGTTCAGAGCTGTTGTATATAGGTCACTAGGAGTTGCAAGTAACTTGACGGCATAAAATAACATCAATTTACTACTCAAATGGTATTAGTTAATTAATATTGGTTATGAGTAAAAATAAAAAAGAAATAAAAAACTGAAAAGTAGCATTTTCGCTACTTTGGACAATTCAAGGACCCTGAATGGACCTCAACTGTGATAATTAGCAAATTCAGCTACATGTGAGACTGTTTGATAGGAGGAACAGCAGATAGAAGACATGAGAAACTTCTGATATAGAATTGTCAAGTGAGGAAAGATGAAACTCGGCAGAGACAAAGCAATTTTACCAAAGTGTAGTATCAGATAGTTTAGCAAAAATGTTTAAAGATACCAATGCAGAAATGGTAGAATCAGGGACTTGGATCAAGAAGAAGGGAGTAAGCACAGAGAACTTGCTCCCTTTATGTTCCTGTGAGTGAGTATGACATTGTTGTTTTTGTTGTTGTTATGTGCCGTCGAGTCGTTTGCTACTCATAGCGACCCTATGTACAACAGCCCTAAACCGTGCTCTATCCTGTGCCAATCTCATTGCCTCTGACAAACCCATCCCGAGTACCCCAGTCACTGAATCAA
>NW_006399946.1:3838167-3840194 GCF_000299155.1 Elephantulus edwardii
GAACAAATATAGACCTCTTCCAGTCAGTTGGCCAAGTGGTTGTTCTCCAGATTTCTTGGCACAACTTGGTGAGCACATCCACGGCAGCATCTGTTAGTTGAAATATGTCAATTGGTATACCATCTCTTCCGGGGTCTTATTTTTTGCTATTTCCTCTAGACATGCAGGAAAGCCCAAGTCCACACTGGTAAGTGTTCACAAGCACAATTTATCTTCTTTTACTTATTTTAATTTAAGAAAGTTAAGAGATGTAGAACTCTTCAAATAATCAAAGCTCAGTGAATGGAACCTATCCAAGCATCTAATAGTGCTCCCTACCTAAAATGTTCTCTCTTAATGGAACATCAGAAAGGAGGACAAGAAAGTGAAGACAGAGTTCTCAGAAATAGAAGGTTGAAAATCATAAAGTCCCCTTTTCACCTGTTTCATATCACATCCAGGGCTAGTGATATTGACATCCTCATCCATAAAATATGGAGGGACTCAGAGTGGAATTGACTGAAACTCCCTGCCAAGCTCTGACAAGTCAAAATGCTGTCTGCCCAAAACATCATCCTAATGCTCAAGAATCCCACTCCTTCTGAATTTCTTATCCCAAATATAAAAGAGCACATTCTCAAAATGTAACTGAACTCCAAAGTAGGGAAGTGCTTTCATAGATGAAAAAAAAGAGTCCCCCAGAAAGTATCCACATTAACAATAGCTGAGATGTACTTGATATTGACTACAGGCAAAGCAGCATTCTATAAGACTGGATAGTGTTAACTATCAGAAGATAACAATGAACAGGCACAATTATTCCTAATTTTGAGAGAACATAAAAGTGATGCCCAGAGGGATTAATCAATTTGCCCATAATCCCATAGGTGTGAATTTTGGAGCCAGGATTTTGACTCAGAAGGCCACAGAGTAAAGCCTGCATGTTCACAATATACTTATCTGACACCCCATAATTGCCCTTTTACCTTACAATATTAACAATGTAAGAGAGATGAACTATGTCTCTCCTATGGCATTGGCATCAAAGAGAGATTAAGCCATTCAAATCTGAGGAGGAAAAGTTGACAATGCTGTAGAAGAGAAGCAGCTCATCTCTTTTACACAACAGAGAATGACAAAAGGATGCAAAATTAGGCAAAGTTTCATTCTGTTCTGCGTGGGGTAACTGTGAGTCAGAGTCTAGTTGATGGTACCTAACCACCATAGCAATATCCTCTTAGAATTTTATAGACTGCACAATAAGAGAGTACTCAATTTGTTCTCAAATAGTAAGCAATAAGTCCACATTGCTGGTATGATCACTTAACTGAATAGACAGACTTGGAAAGGAAAAAAAAACAAAACATTGTTTTTCCTCCAACATCCACCACTGCCCCTTCATATTCATTTTCTGGAAATAATTTCAGGCAACTCATTACTTTCCAATCACTATTAGGTAGTAAGAAGTTCCTCTTCCTAGTGCTAAAATTCCATTTAAATGTAATAAAACCCCTTCAGTCTTTATTAATGTATTCATGAGGCCCTCCTCATCAGAAAACTCTTCAGCAGTAAAAGTTAAAATTGTAGATTTATTTACACTTCTTAGTATTATTTCTCTCCCACTCAGTTGCTCTTTTGGAAACTGCTGAGAATGCTATTTGCAAGTTGAGAAGGAAGGCAAGAAACAATAAAGATCTTACATATCCAGGGTGATTATAACTTGGATTCTGTGGATTCTACAGGATTTTTTTTCTTTCTTGAGGATATTCTGGACTATTTTTATATAAAGCAGCCCCATCTCTAGATTCCTTATATCTTGGCATGTCCTTTCTTGTCCAACTGTTTGCTTATGATTTTCTTATCGGTTATCAATTGAAGTATGTTTCTCAAAATAAATATTAAGCCCTCTATCTACATGTGTAATATAATGTAATCACCTTTCATCAGTCAGTTGAGATCATATTAATGTGGGTGGATTCTTTTTTTAAAAAGTTTATTCTTTTTTAATATTTTTAAAAATAATTTTAATGAGCATTTACAGAGATTTT
>NW_006399946.1:3841152-3855582 GCF_000299155.1 Elephantulus edwardii
ATGTCATTACCAAATACTTTTTCCCCGTCTGTGGCTTCCCTTTTTACCCTGTTGGAGAAGTTTTGGATGTGCATAGGGATTTGATTCTTAGAAGGTCCCATTCATCTATTTTATCTTCTCCTGGCTGTAGATTTTTCAGATTACTTGGAAGACTGTTTATGTTCTGGATTAGGACTACTAGAATTCTTCCAAGCTCTTCTTTAATGAAGTTTATAGTCCTTGGTTTTAGTCCTCGATTCATGATCCACCTTGAGTTGGTTTTTGTATATGGAGTGAGGTGTGGATCTTGCTTGAGTCTTTTGCAAATATTTTTCCAATTTTGCCAACACCATTTGTTAAAAAGGCTTTTGTTTCCCCACTTAACTGATTTCTTTTCCTTGTCAAAAATAAGTTTGCCATATGTAGATGGGCTGATTTCTGGGTTCTCAGATTTGCTGATTTCTGATTTGTTGGTTACCAGTACCATGCTGTCTTAACTACCGTGGCAGTGTAGTAGGATTTGAAATCAGGGAGTGAGATGCCTCCTACCTTTTTTCTATTTTTAAGGAGTGATTTGCTTATTTGGGGCTTCTTTCCATTCCAAATGAAACTGGAGATTGCCTTTTCCATCTCCTTGAAGAACGGGATTGGTATTTTTATTGGGATTGCATTAAACGTGTAAATTGCCTTTGGTAGTATTGCCCTTTTCACAATATTGAGTCTTCCTATCCATGAGCAAGAGATATTCTTCCACTTCTCCAGATCTCTTTTTGTTTCTTGTAGTAATGTTTTGTAATTTTCTTTGTATAGCTCCTTTGTGCTTCTGGTTAGATTTATTCCCAAGTATTTAATCTTGTGATTCACTATTATGAAGGGTATTGTTTTTCTCAGTTCACGCTCTGTATTTTCTTTGTCACTGTAGAGAAAGAGTGGATTCTTGAGCCTAATCACTCCTCTCTTTCACAGAAAGCAGCATGGGTACAGAGCTATGAGCACTGATACTGGAGAAGACAGACTGTAAAAATCACCAAGAATGCTCACATTACTAGTTGTTATTGTTTTGTTCCATCAAGTGGCCAATGACTTATAGTCACCCTATGTACAGTAGTTTTGAACTCTGTCCTATCCTGAGCCAGTCTCATTGGCTCCAATACACTTAATCTCATCACCCCAGTTACTGTCACTGGGGTCTTCCTTTCTACACTGTCCCTCCACTCTTCCAAGTACGGTGTCCTTCTCCAAGGACTGGTCCCTCCTGGCCATGTGTCCAAAGTATGTAAGACAGAGCTTCAAAATTCTTGCCTCCAGGGAGAAACTTGGTTTTACCCTCTTCAAGACAGACATATTTGTTCTCTTGGCAGTCCATACTCTTTTCCGGCACCGCAACTATAAGTGTTTTCTGTCATCCTTACTCATTGTCCAGGTCTCTAATGCATAGTAAATAATTGAAAAGACTGGGTCAGGTGCACCTAAGTCTCTAATGTAAGGAATTAATTTATGTGGTTGAGATTTTCATTTTACCTTTTAGTCTCTATAATGGGAAAAAAAACCCACCACTCCAAACCAAAACTGTTCTTTAAAATCATCCACCTGTGGTATTTGTGTTATAGTGGTCCTAAGAACCCAGGATATTTCCAGACACTGGATTTGTGCAATCCATCCTACTCCTGGGTTCCACCAACCCTCCAAGGAATACTCTTGGACAGAGTGTTTGTCAAGATGATAGAGTCTGGTTTTCCACAGGGGATTAATATATGGCCCACAAGACCTGAACAACATTCTGTGCATAGCTCTGATTAATCCAGCTAGGCTCCAATCTTCCACCCGGTTCTGTTTCAAGGACACTGTTCAGCCATTCACCATTAAAGTCTTTTGCTATGAGCCAGAAGTGAATCCTCAGATCCTTCAAATTCTAGAAACAGATAGTTCTCTGAAACCACTTTCATGTTGCGGAGGTGGCCCATGAAGAAGAGGAAGAAAGGACATTTATCATAAAAAAAATCCAAAGTACTGTCCTCTTTCTGCTTCACAGTGACTGATTCCCTTCTCTTACACAGTCTAAACGTGTGGATTGGGCTCAAGTTTTAAGAGCCCGTTGTTTAAGCTCTCAGCAGGAACCTCACAGGGTCTATTGACCTTTTTAAATATGTGATTGTGCTTAACATCTAATGTAATGATCTCAGAGTATTTGTCAAAACTGGAACAGTAGAAAAAGAACTTTATCCTATTAGTTCTGTTATGGGTAAAGAGACTTTACTTAGGTCCCTACTCCCAAAATGTGGCCACCAAGCCTCATATGTCCTCTGTGTATTATTTTTATAAAATATTAATATCATAATATTGATTTTATAAAATTAATTTAAGTATAATAAATACTATATTCCTATTCTCACACAGAATCTACTTAGAATAAAAATACATCACCATAAAAATCCATCCTTTCATACTAAATTATTCTCCCATGGTTCTTTCCTCATAATAAAAATTTTGCTGAATTAACTCTTACTTTGAATGAGTAAACTGTGTACAGGAGATATTTGATGTTTCAGCAGCTGAACCATAGCAGAGGAAACAAACAATTCCAGCCATCACAAAAAACTATCTCTACTGGCTTTTAGACTCATATTTACAAAATAAATCACTAAAGAAGTTTTAGACAAAATATTCAGTTGGTCTAAAGATAAAATGTCATGTTTCCTCATTAAGCTTCCTTTCCTTAGAATTTTAAAAACAAAGTTTTCATTTGGCAATATCAATTATCAAGAGACATTATTCTTAAGTGCCAGTACTTTCCTAAACCATGTTCTATAGTCTTCATATAGTAATGAGTTATTTCCACATCAAGAAGAAAAAAAAATCAAAAGCAATGTCACTGAGAAATTCTGCTGTCAAGGACATTTCCAAAATTTGAAGGAGCAATGATGTCAGTTTAAAGACTAAGGTCAGTTTAAGACTAAAGCAACAATGAATGAATGAAATGAACTTGGGAAGGAGGAAAAGAGGGAGGGGGTAAAATGTGCAACAATGAATGAATGAAAATCTAACTTGTCTGTAAATATTCTTTAAAATCACAATTAAAATTTTATTAACAAAAGTCTAAAACTGTGTATGTGATGAGTGTGTGGGTGTGGGTGTGGGTGCAGGTGTGTGTGTGTGCGTGAGAGAGAGGGAGTTACAGAATTGGGAGAAGTAAGCAGTTGATGTAAATTAGATGTGATAAAGAACAAAAAATTTAACCAACAGTACATCTTAATTATACCTTATAAGTTAATAAAATTCTCTGACTCAAAAGTTAATAGTTTTGCCCTGTTGGTTTTCATTGCCATCAAGTCAAGCACAACTTTAAGTGACCCTAAGAACAAAAGGCCTGATACTTTTCTATAACTATCATTATTTATCAAGGTTCATAGAGTTTCCAGAGATATGTTGTTTAGGAAGTGGATGCCATTCCCACTTCTAGACACAAAAACAAAAAAAAATGTGTAGCCAGTATGTAGTTTGGCACTTCCTCAAAGAATTGAAAATAAACATATAATTCAACTCAGTTATTCCACTACTGGAAAAAGATCCCAATGAAATCAGAGCTTCTACACAAAGAGATATATGCATGTCCAAGTTTATCACAAGTTTATTATTCAAAATAGCAAAGAGATTGAAGCAGCCTAAGCAGCCCATTAATAAGTGAAAGGATAGAGAAACTATGGTACATTCACACAATGGGCTATTACATAGTATTCAAAACCAATGTACTTGCAAGACACCATACAACGTGAAATGTCTGGAAGACATTATGCTAAGTGAAATATTTCAGTCACAAAAGGGAAAATACTGCATAAGCCCACTGCTTTAATAGTAGAATTGGTAAGAGAAGGAGAGAGGGAATAATAAACACTGATAATAAACACTGCACTGAAATGGATGAAAGGAATGGATGATTAGGAACCACGTGCATGACAATTAATAATAGCCTAGTACAGAGCAAGCATTACAATGGGAAGTGGGAGAGAGAGGGAGGAAAATGTGCATGAATGAATGAAATAAATATCCTTGTGAACTGTCACTAAAATAAAGAAAAATACATATGTAAATAAATAAAGACTATTTCAAGATCTATCCTGGAATAAAATGCTGCGAGTGAAAGGATACTATCCAGACACATATAGGAAAGGCCTATTGATACACCTGTTATTGAAATATGCACACCAATCTTGAAAGCCAAAAGAGAGGAAATTGAATTTTTCTACAAGCTTTTGCAGACTGACTGGTAGAATATGCAATCAATATGCATTAACAATAGAGAATCAGACGTTATGTGTACTGCAATTAACAGTCTGAAGCAGAACATAGAATGCAGTTTTGATGGGTGGAAAAACAAAGCAAAATATTTTAACAAATGATTGGCAAATGAAAAATTTCTTTGTAAACTTTCATTTGAATCACAATAAAAGATTTTAAAAATATTTTTCAAAGCTGCTATAAAGGAGATCAATGTGATTTCCTACCCACCATTAATTTATTTTTTAAAAAATTCCCTCCCTAATAGTTAAGGATGTTAAAAGAAGAATTGATGTCATTGAGTTGTGGTGCTAGAGAAGAGTACTGAACTCTAGGAGAACAAACAAGTTTGTTCAGGAGAAGGTAAAACCAGCCTGCTTGTTGAAGGCAAAGATTTTGAAGCTTCATCTGACATACTTTGGACATGTTACAAGAAGAGAATATTTCATCTGACATACTTTGGGCATGTTCTTGAAGAAGGGACACCATGCTTGGAAGAACGGAAAGACAGTGTAAGAGAGGAAGACCATGGATGAGATGGATTGCTTCATTGACTGAAGTAATGGGTGTAGATCTGCCAGAAACAATGAGATTGGCTCAAGATAGAGCAGGGTTCAAAGCTTTTGTACATAGGGCCACTATGATTCACAAGTGACATTACATGACACTATGACAGACATTACAATGACAACAAACTATATCTCTTCACTTTTGAGGCCTTGACCTCTAGTCAGGAAATCAGGGAGTACTGAAATATCACTAGTATTTTGAGGGACATTTATTTCCCTTCCCTTTCCTACTGCCTTCTTTTGTCCTCTTCCCTCTCATACTGTGCACTAGATTTCTGATTTGGGAATGCCCTTGTTATTGTTAGGCACTCTGCAACTGAATAATCAGAACCCTGTTCTATCCTTTGCCACCCTCATCATCTCTGACACACTTGAGCCCATTGCTGTAGTAGTCACTGTGTCAATCCATCTGGTTGAAGATCTTCTCTTTCCCTCACCCACCACTTTTCCAAGCATTATATCTCTTTCCAAGAAATACCTTCTTCTAACAACTCACAGTGTGTGAATAATAGCCAAAAGTATGTGAGAGAAGGCCTTGTACTTTGCCTTTAAGGAGCACTCTGGCCGCACTTTATCCAAGATATATTTATTCTTTTGGAATTCAATAGGATATTCACTACTTTTCTCCAGCACAGTTCAAAGGCATCAATTCTCATTCCGTTATCCTTACTCTTTGTCCAGTTCTCAGATGCAAGGGATTGAATCTCCCTGGTCCTATCTTTGGGAGCTCTGGTGGCCTGGTGACAAGAAGCTGCACTGCAATCCTAGAGGCATGCCATTTGAGGTCACAAGATGCTCTGTGGGAGAAAGATGAACAATCTCTTCCCATGTAATTTATTGGCTCTGAAAACCCACCATAGGGTCAGCTATAGATTGGTTCTGACTCTACAGTACACAACAACAGCAGTTCTATCAATATGCTCCTCTGTCTTAAGAAACTTTCTTTTTCATTTATTAACAGCTGCTATGTCTGCCTTTCCTCACAGTCATGAAGGTTTACTCTTTTCCCAGGATCTTCATAGTTTCCACTGTGAATTTTGAAGAGGTTCTGAGCACATGTCATCTTGGAGGTTCCAGCAGTGAGATTCTACATTCTTCAAATTATCGAGTCAGGGGCACTGTATGCAGGAAACGATTATTCCACTGCTCCCTCATGGATACTAATTTTCTGCCCTTGCTTACCTTTATCCCTTTGAGGACAAAGGTTTAACCCCAGTAAAGTAAGCATGGCTCTCTCCTCAGCCCTCTTGCTCTGGTGCCTTCTTTGTACATTGGCTTAAAGCTTTCTCTGAAGAAGAGGTTCACTCACCAGCTTAATCCTCTCTGGGATCTCAGCTCAGGGCCTTGTGTGGGATATGGCCCTCTTGTCCTCTTCAGTCAGTTGTCTCTTACTCCTGTCTCACTTTGTGCTCTTCTAAGACTATCCTGCTTGCTGCCACCACTGGGCTGTGAGTAATTTTTCTTTTTCTTGTATTTTTTTTTTCTTTGTTAATGCCGTGGTGTGAATATTTCAGTAGTATGTGGAGGATGAACAAGGACTTTGGATGACTTGAGAAATTCTGGCTTCTGTCTGCCCCTGCCCTCCCTTGCACAGTCCAGCAACCAGAGCAGAACTATCAGGTCACCATTCTTGTCACTACCCACCATTACCTGGAAACAGATGTTGGGTCTCCTTTATGGGAAATTTTCTCTCTTTCCTTCCACCAGTAATGTTCTGTTGGGGCTTAGGTTGGGAAATGTCTAGATTTGTCTTTTTTCATCCCATTTTTAGTATCATGAAAGTTAGGTCTTGACAAGCTCCTTTTTCTGTGCATGGACTTTGAGATCTGTGTACGACAGTAAGGGAGACAAAGCAAAGCTCTTTTAGCTTAGAGGACAGCAGTACAAACAGTGCAAGTGGCAAGTGTCCCCGGATGGTAACCGAACTTTAGGTGTGGGCATGTTGGAAATTGGAAGCTGCTGCTGAGATGTTTTCTGGGGAGTAATATCTCTGAGCTGAGGCAAGAATTTTTAAATGGGCCAAATAATGCCTAGTCTAGAAGACGGCTTAATAAAAACCAAACACCTTCCCCTTCAACAATTTAGGAAAGGAGCTAAAAATTGAGAGTAAGTTAAGAAGACATCGTGAGAGATCTGGAATAGTTGGTAACTCTGCAGACCAATGAAGGCAGAAGGAATTTTCAAGAGAATGCATCAAGAGAAAAGAATGAAGGAAAGGATAGAAAATCTCATTGTCAGCTGAGCAGTTCCAGCTGATCTTGAGGCCAAACCACAAACTAGGGAGTCTGAGGTGAATTTATATTCTGTAGAACGGAGTCCTAAATGATGTGAGTACTTCCACAAAGTAAAGAATAAGCAGGATTTGACTTGTATCTGTTTTCTACTCTGGTAAGTGACCGGCACTCATGAATGAGTTCCTGCTTCCTGGAAAGGCAGAAGAGTCAGTAAAGCAGCACAGTGATTCCAACATTCTGCATTTCTTTTGGGTTCAGCTTGTCAATGATGATATTAAAAGACAGATGGTTTCTAAATCTCTCATATGAGAAAAAAAAATCCAAGAAGAGGTAAGAGTTTCCTGGAGATAATGCAGTGGTAGAGAAAAAGTATGAAACCTAATAGGAAATGGTTGTTTAACAAAAAGTTACATACAGCCCAATAAAAATTGAGAATTTTTCTTGGTTTAAAAGTTTCTTAAACATGATAAATACAAGTTATGCATATAAACATATTTGCCAAGAAAGGATAATCTTAAAAACTCTTAGTTAAGATTCCAAATAGGAAGCATACAAAATACACAAGGAAACAGGACATATGGGAATGAAGAAAATAATAACAGTGTACAAAAGTCAGATCACCACAGATTTCATCTAAGAACTCATGTCTAACAAGTATGTACAGAGTAATGTGGATGTATTTTGTCATTTAAATGATCCTACTTGTTGTTTGTTTTGGATTATATGTATGTATGTTCAAAAGGAAAGAACTTGCTCACAAAGATTGCTGGGAAATTAAAGCCCTGTGTATGTATATATGCTGGGGTGGTGTCATCAAGATGGTAAGGTGGAGGTGTTTACTTCATTGAAGCTTGCTCTTTTCACTGAGTGTTGGAAAAATTTTTCAAATGGTCACTTCCTGGAACTTTCTGATCAAGTGAAAAATCTAATAGCTAAAGTATCCTCTGCCACAAAATCAAAGGCAGACTATTCCAGATAAACAGAATGCTTTTCCTCAAGTAACTGTCTTCACACAAAATTAATTCACTCATTCAACTAATCAACACTCATTTATTATATAATATATTGATAATCAACTATGTGCTGTGTTCTTGAAGTAAAGATAGTGAAGTGTCAAAAGATAGAAAGTAAAGAAAATATGTATGTAAGCATACACAGTGAGTGAAGCGGTCTTGAGGACAATGCGTTTAGAATTCTTTGTAAGAACTTAATAAAAGGACTTTGGAGGGAGCTTGCTTTGAGTTATACCATATCAGCAAGTAAAATGCGGAATGTGGTACTCCAGCAATGTCATTAGGATCATATCATCAACTCTACTTTTATGAGGAAATTCTTTCACAGTCATATTCTATCTGCCTTCTGATTAGAGGGGTTCACTTTCCAGGACTATGTCAGATAATGAATGTTCTATTGCAATTCATAATATTGTCACTGCATAGGTTTTTGTATGTTTGGTTTTGGTGGTTTTCCTTGTTTTTTTTTTTTTTTTTTTGTTTGTTTGTTTTTAAGAATTAGACTACAAGGTCCTGATCCTGGTTTGTACTAGTTTGGAATTGTCACTGAAAAATTTTCATCATGAATGATCGTGCTGGTATTTAAAATGCCAATAGATATCTTCCAAAACCAGAACCCACCACCATGTGACAAACTAACAGAAGAATGATAGATCAAAAGGAACAGCAGATACAAACTTCAAAGGTAAGAAGAACATAACCTATATCCTATTTCAGCACTTGGACAACATTCAAGTATAAGGAGCACATTTGTTAGTTGTGTGTGTACTACTTATTTCTTCTTGTCTTTTACTGTCCTTCTCTCTCTCTCTCTCTCTCTTGCGCGCGCGCGCGCGCACACACACACACACACACACACACACACACACACACACACAGACAGAGTGTGCAACGAAGAATTGGTTTTGCTATATATAATCAAGTTGGAACTGGCTTGTAAGTGACCCTCCAATGGGTTTTTAGAGGCTTTGAAGCATATGGAAACAGTTTGTCCACTTCTCTCCCACAGGACAGCTGGTAGATTCAAACCACTTTTTCTTTGGGTTGGCAGCTCAACCCCTTACCATTAGGCCATGAAAGCAGCATAACAAGATTATGTATATCAAGGATTATTGATTAAGCAAGAAAATAATATTCTGCAGAACATCCACTCAGTATATTCTGGATCCACTACCAGGTAGAAGTTTGACCTTGATTAACTATACCTGAGGTTCATTTTTCCCCTGTAAAGCAGGTAGAACATTGCACAATGTTCCTCTCAAATCTGAAGCATTCACAAAATGAACTTTGCAAAATGACATGAAGAATATTAATATGACATTTAAACTGGAGTGTTATTTCTATCATCTCTAACAGCTGGAAATAATTAATTGCAAAAAAAAAAAATAAAAAGAGTCTTCAGTCCAGCTTTAAAGATGAAACATTCTGTAGATGGTATTTCCATAAACCTTGTAAGATTTACTGGTTGTTGAATATAGAAAGTGGGACTATCTTGAATCAACATAAAAGATGGGATTTCAGCAATGTATAGAGACTAAAATTTAACTGGAAAGAATAATTATTTCAACAGATCTGGGATCCTCAGTTCTCAGTTACAATTGTTGTAAAACTGGTAGTACCAATGCAATAATGAATGTACGGAAATCCAAAATCTCTGTAAACCTTCATTATATTAATTTAAAAAATGGTATTACTGCAACAGTAATTAAGCTGAATATTAAGGTTTTTATTTGAATTTTCAGTAGAAATATAAAAAATATAATTTCACTCTTTTTCCACAAGAAGTAAATTTTCTTTCTGAGTTCAAATGACAAGTTTATTAAACACATTAAATGACAAAAGAAATTATATTCAAATAAATAAAATTTACTTTTCTGAAGGATATTTAGAAATGTGATTGCTGAGGGCTATCAAATCCACACCAACTCATAGTGATCTCCTATAAAACAAAACAGACACCCTGATCTCGTGCTGCTTCACAGTCTCTGATGTGGTTAAACTTGTTGTTGCAGTCACCCGTATGTCAATCCTCCTGACTGAGAATATTTGTATTTTTTTTTAATTTAGTTTGTTTATTTTGCATTTCAATGAACATTTACAGAGATTTTGGAAATCCATTCATTCATTGTTGCACCCTTCTCCCTGCACAAACCCCTCTCCCCGCCCCCCCTTTGCTCCTCTCCTTGAAAAGCAAAAGAAAAACTCCCTCATTGGTACACAATCCCCCCGCACCTCCCCAAACCCCACCCCCTGAGAATATTTGTATATTTTACAGTCCTTGAACTTCTTTAAGTATGAAGTCATTTCCAGGAGCTGGCCCCTTCTTTGAGCATGCCCAAAGAAGTGAGACAAAACCTCACCATCCTTCATTATAAGGAATATTTTGCCTATGCTTATTCAAAGACAGGTTTGTCCTTATGGCAGTCCTTGGTAGTTGCTGCTGTTAGCTGCTGATGAGTCAACTCTAACTCATAGTGAGACAACAGATTGAAAACTTGACCAGTCTTATACTATTTTCATAATTTCCACTGTGCTTATGTTCATTGTTGCAGTTATTATCAATCCATATCCTTGTGTGTCTTCCTCTGCTTCACTGACCCTCTAATTTTCTAAGCATAGTGTCCTTTCTCAAGGACTGTCATCTCTGTTAATGAGCCCAAAATCTGTGAGACAAAGTTTTACCATTCTTATCACTAAAGAGAACTCTGGCTACACTTCATCCAAGATAGATGTACTTGTTCCTTTGATTGTTGCTGTCAAGTAGAAATTGACTCTTAGCTCCAGTGATTTATCAGAGGCAGTTATTCCCACAGGAGATTAACCATTGTCTCTCACAAAGAAGCCTGTGGATGCAAACCATGCACCTTTGAGAGTGCAGCAGGTACAAATACAAAGACACAATGCAAAGGCATCAATTTTTCAGTCTTATTTCTTTATTGTTAGATTTTTGCATGTATATGAAGCCATTAAAATTACCATGATTTGGATCATGCACACCTTAGTCTTTAGCATTTTGAACAAGCCCCTGACAATATTTTTGCTCAATGCTTCAAATATATTCTTGAGATAGTCTCTAAATTCAAGCAGAATATGTTGTCATGTGCCATCGAGTCGCTTGTGACTCATAGCGACCCTATGTACAACATCCCTAAAATCTGCTCTGTCCTGTGCCAATCACACCGTCTCCAACACACCCATCCTGATTACCCCAGTCACTGAATCAATCCACCTTATAGAGGGCCTTCCCCTTCTGCACTGTCCCTCCACCCTACCAAGCATGATGTCCCTCTCCAAGGACCAGTCCCTCCTTACAACATGTCCAAAGTGTGTTAGAAGGAGCCTTAGAATCCTTGTCTCCAAGGAGCAGCCTGGTTTGACCCTTTCCAGGATGAATCTGTTTGTTTTCCTAGCAGTCCATGGTACCCTCAACACTCTTCTCCAGCACCACAGCTCAAAGACATCAATTCACCTTCTATCCTCCTTAGTCATTGTCCAACTCTCTGATGCATAACAAGTGATAGCAAAGACCATGGAAGGTATCAGACTCACCTTTGTCTCCAAAGTGACACCATAGCTCTTCAGTACTTTGGAGAGGTCCCTAACAGCAGACTTTCCCATGGTAATACATCTTCTAATTTCCTGGCTGCTGGTGCCGAGAGTGTCAGCTGTGGAGCCAAGCAAACCGAAGCTGTGAACAATCTCAAACTCTTCACCATCCATCCTGATGCTGCCAATTGGCCCAGTGGTGAGAATCTTTGTCTTCTTGACATTGAGCCTCAATCCATATTGGAGGCTGCAGTCCCTGACCCTCTGCAGCAAGCACTTCAGGTCTTCCTCAGTTCCAGCAAGCAGGGTTGTATCATCTGCATATCACAGATTGTTGATAGATCTTCCACCAATCTTGACCCCACATTTCTCCTCATAGAGCCCAGCCACCCAGATAATCTGTTCTGCATACAAGTTGAAAAGGTATGGAGACAGGAAATATTTTGGTTATAATAGACTTGAGCTCTGGTAGCCTAAAGGCAAGAAGCTGAGCTGCAATCTCAAAGGCATGAAGTATGAGACCACCAGCTTCTCTGTAAGAGAAGGGTGGGCATTCTCCTCTCAGGCAATTAACTGCCTCTGAAAACTGCCAGAAGGTCAGCTATGAATCAGTTCCAACTCAATGGTACACAACTATAGACTTGTATAACTTTTTATCAACTTCAGTTTGAATGCTGTTATTGGTTGTCGAATTGCCTGCTACTCACAGCAACACTATGTACAACAGCTCTAAACCTTGCTCTATCCTGTGCCAATCTTATTGTCTTTGACACACATTTCCCCATTACCCATCAGTGAATCAATCCATCTCATTGAGGGTCTTACTCTTCTGTGCTGTCTCTCCACTTTCCCAAGTATGGCATCCCTCTCCAAGGACTGGTCTCACCTTGCAACATGGCCAAAAAGTGTCAGATGAAGCTTCAGAATCCTTGCCTCCAAGGAGCAGCCTGGTTTAACCCTCTCCAGGATGAACTTGTTCAGTTTCTTACCAGTCCATGGTATATTCAATACTCTTCTCCAGAACCACAGCTCAAAGGCATCAATTCTCCTTTTATACTCCCTAGTCATTGTCCAGCTTTCTAATGCATAGCAAGTGACTGCAAAGACTACAGCCTGGATCAGGTGCACCTTAGTCTCCAGACTGACGTTGTTGTTCTTCAATAGCAATTGATGATGTAATTCACAGTTGACCCAGAGCCTAGTTCTGACAACTGACATTGTGCATTTTCCACAGTCTCTTTTTACAGAGAGTCAACATGATTTTCTGTGCATTCCATCAAGCAAGACCCATGTATATACTTGTCATTTATACTTTCTTTTTTTGAAAAAAAGAAACACAAAAAACCCACCAGACAAAACCCAGGTATTTGTGGTGAATAAATCATTAATTGCAAAAATTCAATTACATGACCTCCAATCTCATTTCTGTCAAGGCCATATGTTCCAATTATCACTCCTTCTTTTCTCCAATCTTTGCAACCAGTCATCAATTATTATGAAGGCATCTTAATTATATCTGATTCATTTCATATGGTAGACATTGGAAAAAATCTTTAATTTTTCCATCTTTGACTTCAGAGGTCAGTGCATATATTTGAATAGTAATTGTATTAACAGATCTTCCTCATATGTGTAAGGATATTATCCTGTTACTAACAGCAATGTACTTCAGGACAGATCTTGAAATGCTTTTTGACAGTGAATCCAATTATGTCATTCCTCTTAATTTGTCATTACTGGCATAAAAAAGTCTATTGAACTTAAAAAACAAAAGTCTATGGAAATATTGTCTTACCAAAGTAAAAGAAAAAAACCCTGGGATAGTAAGCATCGTATTGTCGGATTCAACCTGGCCATTTCTATTCCATTTCAGTTCACTAGCCTAATATATCTAAATATACATATTCAATTTTATTTTTCACAGTTTCAAATTTTCCTAGATTTGCACATTCCACATTGCAATGAATAATGCATATTTGCAGCTGTTTCTCCTCATTATAAGCTGTGCCACATTGGGAAATGAAAGTCATTCATTAGCTGAAAGTTTTACACCATCCACATCATTAAAAGTTGTGAGATGACATTAAGGATATCATTTATGAAGAAAGCAATAAGTCATTACAATGACAGAAGGGAAAGAAAAAAACGAAATAAATGTAATTGGAAATTGAACTAGAACATCAAGAAGTTAAAACAAAAGAGAGAAATGCAGAAGTAAATGAATAGAAGAGTTCAAGGGGCATCTTAAGACAAAGCAAACAGTTTAACAAAGTGTACAAAGAGCTGGGATTAGAAACTAAAAAGATTGTGGGCATATGTTGTTGTTGTTTGTTGTTATGTGCCATCGAGCACATCGAGCACAACTCATAGCGACCCTATGTATAAGAGCCCTCTATGCCGTTCTATCTTGCGCCAACCTCGCCGTCTCAAACATACTCACAGAATCGATCCAAAGCATTGAGGGTACTCCTCTCTTGCGCTGACCCTCCAATCTGCCAAATATGATATCCCTCTCCAAGGACCAGTCTCTCCTGGCAACATGGCCAAAGTAAGTCAGAATCTTTGACTCCAAGGAACATTCTAGCTTCACCCTCTGCGAGACAAACCTGTTTGCTTTCCTAGCAGTCCATGGTTTAGTCAACACTTCTCCAGCACCACAGCTCAAAGGCATCAATTCTCTTTCTATCATCCCTGTTGACTGTCCAACTCTCTGATGCATAGCATCTCAGTAATTGCGAAGACTATAGCCTGGATCAGGTGCACCTTAGTCTCCATGCTGATGTCATTGCTTTTCAGTACTCTTTTTTTTTTTTT